>NW_027646087.1:0-325000 GCF_951394435.1 Stenella coeruleoalba | reverse complement strand
AGTCTATTTTTGGACGATAGCTGTCATTTATAACTCTGCAGGTTTGTGAATTACAGTGCCCCTGAGCTCCTTTCTTCAACTCGCTTTCTTTTGAGCTGGCCGCAACACCGCAGGATGGCTTCAGGCCCTAATCTGGTTCCGGTACGGCACGCTGAGCCTTTGGTTATTTCCTCTTCCTGGTGGGAAATGAGAGTTAAATTTGCCCGTCCAGACACCTCCAGCAAGCCTCTCATTGGTTCTCGCTATTCCTGTTCATCTTCTGAAGAAATTGCAAACGGGGCCAAACAGGAGGTTAAAGTCGCTGACTCTCCAAGTGGGGAGAGTGTTAGTAAAGCGTCTGGAATGTTGCACCCGAGTACCAGGGGAGGAAAACTGAGACATATTTGAACACATCTCCCATTCACATGGTTGATCATACTTGGGTTCCCCATGCATGTTTTAGCTGAAGGAAGAATACCTTAAACCTGGAGAGTTGAGACCCGTGTAATGGGTACCATGCAATATGACTTCAAAGGGTCTTCATTTGCTCACCGAACCTCTCCAATCCTATCACTGCTGCGTTTATGCCCCTGTACACATGCTTGATTCTCTTTTGGAGACATAGCAATCCATAGGTTTTACGATACTTACTAGTCAGGTACATTCTTAGGCGTTTAATATGCGGTGTTGAGTCCATTTTGTTGAGAAAGGAGTAGCTCTTGTCTATTCCGTATTTGACTTAAGGAACTTTATCTGTGCTCATTTCAATCTCTGGTTTTATGCAGCACCGCAACTCACCTTTACCCTTAAGCAAGCATAAGTTGGTTTTCTAAATTTGAGACCCTGTTCTGTTCTGTAATTCAGTTCCTGTGTAGCCAAGTTTACATTCCGTGTATTACTGATATGTTATGATGTTTCTTTTTCTGTGTGACTTACTTCAGTTAGAATCATCATACCTGAATCCACTCATTGTGATGCTAAGGGCCTGATGACATAGATTTCATTGCTGAGTGATATTGCTTTGTAAGTAAATACCACAACTTCTTTATCCATTTTTCACTTTCTGCGATGTTGAACTTGTACTGTAAACGAGGTTCTTGTAAACAGAGGCGTCCCAAACTTTGGGGTGGCTGTGTCTTTTTGATTTTAATTTCCCTAAGCTATAGGACCATAAGTGGCAGTGCCCTAGGTTCTGTTGCTTTGTTTTTTAGATGTTTCAGGAAACACCATACACTTCTCCCGAGTGGTTGTTGGCAATTTACATCCCGCCCATCAGCATAACAAGGCTCCCAGTTCTCCATGGCCTGTCCTGCCTTTCTGGATTTTACACTTTTTTCAGATGGCCCTTTTGACCGGGGGGAAGTGAGACTTCATTGTAGTGCAGATTTCCTTTGCAAGCTTGCTTGGTTGGCCAAAAAGGGCGTATGCGTTTTTTCCTGAATATATTCAGGAAAAAACGCATATGCCCTTTTTGGCCAAGTGCATCATTGTGGACGTTCTGCCTCTTTTCCTATGCTTTCAATGCAATTCCAGTCTACCTCCTGAAATCGGTTTCCTGCAATTCTGCCCCGCTTTCAAGTCCTCTTGGCAGCCTTACTTCAGTCTATTTATGGACGATAGCTGTCATTTATAACTCTGCAGGTTTGTGAATTACAGAGCCCCTGAGCTCCTTTCTTCAACTCGCTTTCTTTTGAGCTGGCCGCAACACCGCAGGATGGCTTCAGGCCCTAATCTGGTTCCGGCACAGCACGCTGAGCCTTTGGTTATTTCCTCTTCCTGGTGGGAAATGAGAGTTAAATTTGCCCGTCCAGACACCTCCAGCTAGCCTCTCATTGGTTCTCACTATTCCTGTTCATCTTCCGCAGAAATTGCAAACTGGGCCAAACAGGAGGTTAAAGGCGCTGACTCTCCAAGTGGGGAGAGTGTTAGTAAAGCATCTGGAATGTTGCACCCGAGTACCAGGGGAGGAAAACTGAGACATATTTGAACACGTCTCCCGTTCACATGGTTGATTATACTTGGGTTCCACATGCATGTTTTAGCAGAAGGAAGAATACCTTAAACCTGGAGAGTTGAGACCCGTGTAATGGGTACCATGCAATATGACTTCAAAGGGTCTTCATTTGCTCACCGAACCTCTCCAATCCTATCACTGCTGCGTTTATGCCCCTGTACACATGCTTGATTCTCTTTCGCAGACATAGCAATCCATAGGTTTTAAGATACTTACTAGTCAGGTACATTCTTAGGCGTTTAATATGCGGTGTTGAGTCCATTTCGTTGAGCAAGGAGTAGCTCTTGTCTATTCCACATTTGACTTAAGGAACTTTATCTGTGCTCATTTCAATCTCTGGTTTTATGCAGCACCCCAACTCACCTTTACCCTTAAGCAAGCATAAGTTGGTTTTCTAAATTTGAGACCCTGTTCTGTTCTGTAATTCAGTTCATGTGTAGCCAAGTTTACATTCCGTGTATTACTGATATCTTATGATGTTTCTTTTTCTGTGTGACTTATTTCAGTTAGAATCATCATACCTGAATCCACTCATTGTGATGCTAAGGGCCTGATGACATAGATTTCATTGCTGAGTGATATTGCTTTGTAAGTAAATACCACAACTTCTTTATCCATTTTTCACTTTCTGCGATGTTGAACTTGTACTGTAAACGAGGTTCTTGTAAACAGAGGCGTCCCAAACTTTGGGGTGGCTGTGTCTTTTTGATTTTAATTTCCCTAAGCTATAGGACCATAAGTGGCAGTGCCCTAGGCTCTGTTGCTTTGTTTTTTAGATGTTTCAGGAAACACCATACACTTCTCCCGAGTGGTTGTTGGAAATTTACATCCCGCCCATCAGCATAACAAGGCTCCCAGTTCTCCATGGCCTGTCTTGCCTTTCTGGATTTTACACTTTTTTCAGATGGCCCTTTTGACCGGGGGGAAGTGAGACTTCATTGTAGTGCAGATTTCCTTTGCAAGCTTGCTTGGTTGGCCAAAAAGGGCGTATGCGTTTTTTCCTGAATATATTCAGGAAAAAACGCATACGCCCTTTTTGGCCAAGTGCATCATTGTGGACGTTCTGCCTCTTTTCCTATGCTTTCAATGCAATTCCAGTCTACCTCCTGAAATCGGTTTCCTGCAATTCTGCCCCGCTTTCAAGTCCTCTTGGCAGCCTTACTTCAGTCTATTTTTGGACGATAGCTGTCATTTATAACTCTGCAGGTTTGTGAATTACAGTGCCCCTGAGCTCCTTTCTTCAACTCGCTTTCTTGTGACCTGGCCGCAACACCGCAGGATGGCTTCAGGCCCTAATCTGGTTCCGGCCCGGCATGCTGAGCCTTTGGTTATTTCCTCTTCCTGGTGGGAAATGAGAGTTAAATTTGCCCGTCCAGACACCTCCAGCTAGTCTCTCATTGGTTCTCGCTATTTCTGTTCATATTCCGCAGAAATTGCAAACTGGGCCAAACAGGAGGTTAAAGGGACTGACTCTCCAAGTGGGGAGAGTGTTAGTAAAGCGTCTGGAATGTTGCACCCGAGTACCAGGGGAGGAAAACTGAGACATATTTGAACACGTCTCCCGATCACATGGTTGATCGTACTCTGGGTTCCACATGCATGTTTTAGCTGAAGGAAGAATACCTAAAACCTGGGTAGTTGAAACCCGTGGAATGGGTACCATGCAATATGACTTCAAAGGGTCTTCATTTGCTCACCGAACCTCTCCAATCCTATCACTGCTGCGTTTATGCCCCTGTACACATGCTTGATTCTCTTTCGGAGACATAGCAATCCATAGGTTTTAAGATACTTACTAGTCAGGTACATTCTTAGGCGTTTAATATGCGGTGTTGAGTCCATTTCGTTGAGCAAGGAGTAGCTCTTGTCTATTCCATATTTGGCTTAAGGAACTTTATCTGTGCTCATTTCAATCTCTGGTTTTATGCAGCAACCCAACTCACCTTTCCCCTTAAGCAAGCATAAGTTGGTTTTCTAAATTTGAGAACCTGTTCTGATTTGGAATTCAGTTCCTGTGTAGCCAAGTTTACATTCCGTGTATTAGTGGTATCTTATGATGTTTCTTTTTCTGTGTGACTTATTTCAGTTAGAATCATCGTACCTGAATCTACTCATTATGCTGCTACGGGCCTGATGACATAGATTTCATTGCTGAGTGATACTGCATTGTACGTAAGTACCACAAGTTCTTTATCCATTTTTCACTTTCTGCGATGTTGAACTTGTACTGTAAACAAGGTTCTTGTAAACAGAGCCGTTCCAAACTTTGGGGTGGCTGTGTCTTTTTGATTTTAATTTCCCTAAGCTATAGGACCATAAGTGGAAGTGCCCTAGGTTCTGTTGCTTTGTTTTTTAGATGTTTCAGGAAACACCATACACTTCTCCCGAGTGTCTGTTGGCAATTTACATCCCGCCCATCAGCATAACAAGGCTCCCAGTTCTCAATGGCCTGTTGCCTTTCTGGATTTTACACTTTTTTCAGATGGCCCTTTTGACCGAGGGGAAGTGAGACTTCATTGTAGTGCAGATTTCCTTTGCAAGCTTGCTTGGTTGGCCAAAAAGGGCGTATGCGTTTTTTCCTGAATATATTCAGGAAAAAACGCATACGCCCTTTTTGGCCAAGTGCATCATTGTGGACGTTCTGCCTCTTCTCCTATGCTTTCAATGCAATTCCAGTCTACCTCCTGAAATCGGTTTCCTGCAATTCTGCCCCGCTTTCAAGTCCTCTTGGCAGCCTTACTTCAGTCTATTTTTGGACGATAGCTGTCATTTATAACTCTGCAGGTTTGTGAATTACAGTGCCCCTGAGCTACTTTCTTCAACTCGCTTTCTTGTGACCTGGCCGCAACACCGCAGGATGGCTTCAGGCCCTACTCTGGTTCCGGCCCGGCATGCTGAGCCTTTGGTTAATTCCTCTTCCTGGTGGGAAATGAGAGTTAAATTTGCCCGTTCAGACACCTCCAGCTAGTCTCTCATTGGTTCTCGCTATTCCTGTTCATCTTCCGCAGAAATTGCAAACTGGGCCAAACAGGAGGTTAAAGGGACTGACTCTCCAAGTCGGGAGAGTGTTAGTAAAGCGTCTGGAATGTTGCACCCGAGTACCAGGGGAGGAAAACTGAGACATATTTGAACACGTCTCCTGTTCACATGGTTGATCATACACTGGGTTCCACATGCATGTTTTAGCTGAAGGAAGAATACCTTAATCCTGGAGAGTTGAGACCCGTGGAATGGGTACCATGCAATATGACTTCAAAGGGTCTTCATTTGCTCACCGAACCTCTCCAATCCTATCACTGCTGCGTTTATGCCCCTGTACACACGCTTGATTGTCTTTTGGAGACATAGCAATCCATAGGTTTTAAGATACTTACTAGTCAGGTACATTCTTAGGCGTTTAATATGGGGTGTTGAGTCCATTTCGTTGAGCAAGGAGTAGCTCTTGTCTATTCCATATTTGGCTTAAGGAACTTTATGTGTGCTCATTTCAATCTCTGGTTTTATGCAGCAACCCAACTCACCTTTCCCCTGAAGCAAGCATAAGTTGGTTTTCTAAATTTGAGACCTTGTTCTGTTTTGGAATGCAGTTCCTGTGTAGCCAAGTTTACATTCCGTGTATTAGTGATATCTTATGATGTTTCTTTTTCTGTGTGACTTATTTCAGTTAGAATCATCGTACCTGAATCCACTCATTGTGCTGCTAAGGGCCTGATGACACAGATTTCATTGCTGAGTGATATTGCTTTGTAAGTAAATACCACAACTTCTTTCTCCATTTTTCACTTTCTGCGATGTTGAACGTGTACTGTAAACGAGGTTCTTGTAAACAGAGGCGTCCCAAACTTTGGGGTGGCTGTGTCTTTTTGATTTTAATTTCCCTAAGCTATAGGACCATAAGTGGAAGTGCCCTAGGTTCTGTTGCTTTGTTTTTTAGATGTTTCAGGAAACACCATACACTTCTCCCGAGTGGTTGTTGGCAATTTACATCCCGCCCATCAGCATAACAAGGCTCCCAGTTCTCCATGGCCTGTCCTGCCTTTCTGGATTTTACACTTTTTTCAGATGGCCCTTTTGACCTGGGGGAAGTGAGACTTCATTGTAGTGCAGATTTCCTTTGCAAGCTTGCTTGGTTGGCCAAAAAGGGCGTATGCGTTTTTTCCTGAATATATTCAGGAAAAAACGCATACGCCCTTTTTGGCCAAGTGCATCATTGTGGACGTTCTGCCTCTTTTCCTATGCTTTCAATTCAATTCCAGTCTACCTCCTGAAATTGGTTTCCTGCAATTCTGCCCCGCTTTCAAGTCCTCTTGGCAGCCTTACTTCAGTCTATTTTTGGACGATAGCTGTCATTTATAACTCTGCAGGTTTGTGAATTACAGTGCCCCTGAGCTCCTTTCTTCAACTCGCTTTCTTGTGACCTGGCCGCAACACCGCAGGATGGCTTCAGGCCCTAATCTGATTCTGGCATGGCACGCTGAGCCTTTGGTTAATTCCTCTTCCTGGTAGGAAATGAGAGTTAAATTTGCCCGTCCAGACACCTCCAGCTAGTCTCCATTGGTTCTCGCTATTCCTGTTCATCTTCCGCAGAAATTGCAAACTGGGCCAAACAGGAGGTTAAAGGGACTGACTCTCCAAGTCGGGAGAGTGTTAGTAAAGCGTCTGGAATGTTGCACCCGAGTACCAGGGGAGGAAAACTGAGACATATTTGAACACGTCTCCCGATCACATGGTTGATCATACTCTAGGTTCCACATGCATGTTTTAGCTGAAGGAAGAATACCTTAAACCTTGTTAGTTGCAACACGTGGAATGGGTACCATGCAATATGAGTTCAAAGGGTCTTCATTTGCTCACCGAACCTCTCCAATCCTATCACTGCTGCGTTTATGCCCCTGTACACATGCTTGATTCTCTTTTGGAGACATAGCAATCCATAGGTTTTAAGATACTTACAAGTCAGGTACATTCTTAGGCGTTTAATATGCGTTGTTGAGTCCATTTCGTTGAGCAAGGAGTAGCTCTTGTCTATTCCATATTTGGCTTAAGGAACTTTATCTGTGCTCATTTCAATCTCTGGTTTTATGCAGCACCCCAACTCACCTTTACCCTTAAGCAAGCATAAGTTGGTTTTCTAAATTTGAGTCCCTGTTCTGTTCTGTAATTCAGTTCCTGTGTAGCCAAGTTTACATTCCGTGTATTACTGATATCTTATGATGTTTCTTTTTCTGTGTGACTTACTTCAGTTAGAATCATCATACCTGAATCCACTCATTGTGCTGCTAAGGGCCTGATGACACAGATTTCATTGCTGAGTGATATTGCTTTGTAAGTACATACCACAACTTCTTTATCCATTTTCCACTTTCTGTAATGTTGAACTTGTACTGTAAACGAGGTTCTTGTAAACAGAGCCATTCCAAACTTTTGGGTGGCTGTGTCTTTTTGATTTTAATTTCCCTAAGCTATAGGACCATAAGTGGAAGTGCCCTAGGTTCTGTTGCTTTGTTTTTTAGATGTTTCAGGAAACACCATACACTTCTCCCGAGTGTCTGTTGGCAATTTACATCCCGCCCATCAGCATAACAAGGCTCCCAGTTCTCAATGGCCTGTTGCCTTTCTGGATTTTACACTTTTTTCAGATGGCCCTTTTGACCGAGGGGAAGTGAGACTTCATTGTAGTGCAGATTTCCTTTGCAAGCTTGCTTGGTTGGCCAAAAAGGGCGTATGCGTTTTTTCCTGAATATATTCAGGAAAAAACGCATACGCCCTTTTTGGCCAAGTGCATCATTGTGGACGTTCTGCCTCTTCTCCTATGCTTTCAATGCAATTCCAGTCTACCTCCTGAAATCGGTTTCCTGCAATTCTGCCCCGCTTTCAAGTCCTCTTGGCAGCCTTACTTCAGTCTATTTTTGGACGATAGCTGTCATTTATAACTCTGCAGGTTTGTGAATTACAGTGCCCCTGAGCTACTTTCTTCAACTCGCTTTCTTGTGACCTGGCCGCAACACCGCAGGATGGCTTCAGGCCCTACTCTGGTTCCGGCCCGGCATGCTGAGCCTTTGGTTAATTCCTCTTCCTGGTGGGAAATGAGAGTTAAATTTGCCCGTTCAGACACCTCCAGCTAGTCTCTCATTGGTTCTCGCTATTCCTGTTCATCTTCCGCAGAAATTGCAAACTGGGCCAAACAGGAGGTTAAAGGGACTGACTCTCCAAGTCGGGAGAGTGTTAGTAAAGCGTCTGGAATGTTGCACCCGAGTACCAGGGGAGGAAAACTGAGACATATTTGAACACGTCTCCTGTTCACATGGTTGATCATACACTGGGTTCCACATGCATGTTTTAGCTGAAGGAAGAATACCTTAATCCTGGAGAGTTGAGACCCGTGGAATGGGTACCATGCAATATGACTTCAAAGGGTCTTCATTTGCTCACCGAACCTCTCCAATCCTATCACTGCTGCGTTTATGCCCCTGTACACACGCTTGATTGTCTTTTGGAGACATAGCAATCCATAGGTTTTAAGATACTTACTAGTCAGGTACATTCTTAGGCGTTTAATATGGGGTGTTGAGTCCATTTCGTTGAGCAAGGAGTAGCTCTTGTCTATTCCATATTTGGCTTAAGGAACTTTATGTGTGCTCATTTCAATCTCTGGTTTTATGCAGCAACCCAACTCACCTTTCCCCTGAAGCAAGCATAAGTTGGTTTTCTAAATTTGAGACCTTGTTCTGTTTTGGAATGCAGTTCCTGTGTAGCCAAGTTTACATTCCGTGTATTAGTGATATCTTATGATGTTTCTTTTTCTGTGTGACTTATTTCAGTTAGAATCATCGTACCTGAATCCACTCATTGTGCTGCTAAGGGCCTGATGACACAGATTTCATTGCTGAGTGATATTGCTTTGTAAGTAAATACCACAACTTCTTTCTCCATTTTTCACTTTCTGCGATGTTGAACGTGTACTGTAAACGAGGTTCTTGTAAACAGAGGCGTCCCAAACTTTGGGGTGGCTGTGTCTTTTTGATTTTAATTTCCCTAAGCTATAGGACCATAAGTGGAAGTGCCCTAGGTTCTGTTGCTTTGTTTTTTAGATGTTTCAGGAAACACCATACACTTCTCCCGAGTGGTTGTTGGCAATTTACATCCCGCCCATCAGCATAACAAGGCTCCCAGTTCTCCATGGCCTGTCCTGCCTTTCTGGATTTTACACTTTTTTCAGATGGCCCTTTTGACCTGGGGGAAGTGAGACTTCATTGTAGTGCAGATTTCCTTTGCAAGCTTGCTTGGTTGGCCAAAAAGGGCGTATGCGTTTTTTCCTGAATATATTCAGGAAAAAACGCATACGCCCTTTTTGGCCAAGTGCATCATTGTGGACGTTCTGCCTCTTTTCCTATGCTTTCAATTCAATTCCAGTCTACCTCCTGAAATTGGTTTCCTGCAATTCTGCCCCGCTTTCAAGTCCTCTTGGCAGCCTTACTTCAGTCTATTTTTGGACGATAGCTGTCATTTATAACTCTGCAGGTTTGTGAATTACAGTGCCCCTGAGCTCCTTTCTTCAACTCGCTTTCTTGTGACCTGGCCGCAACACCGCAGGATGGCTTCAGGCCCTAATCTGATTCTGGCATGGCACGCTGAGCCTTTGGTTAATTCCTCTTCCTGGTAGGAAATGAGAGTTAAATTTGCCCGTCCAGACACCTCCAGCTAGTCTCCATTGGTTCTCGCTATTCCTGTTCATCTTCCGCAGAAATTGCAAACTGGGCCAAACAGGAGGTTAAAGGGACTGACTCTCCAAGTCGGGAGAGTGTTAGTAAAGCGTCTGGAATGTTGCACCCGAGTACCAGGGGAGGAAAACTGAGACATATTTGAACACGTCTCCCGATCACATGGTTGATCATACTCTAGGTTCCACATGCATGTTTTAGCTGAAGGAAGAATACCTTAAACCTTGTTAGTTGCAACACGTGGAATGGGTACCATGCAATATGAGTTCAAAGGGTCTTCATTTGCTCACCGAACCTCTCCAATCCTATCACTGCTGCGTTTATGCCCCTGTACACATGCTTGATTCTCTTTTGGAGACATAGCAATCCATAGGTTTTAAGATACTTACAAGTCAGGTACATTCTTAGGCGTTTAATATGCGTTGTTGAGTCCATTTCGTTGAGCAAGGAGTAGCTCTTGTCTATTCCATATTTGGCTTAAGGAACTTTATCTGTGCTCATTTCAATCTCTGGTTTTATGCAGCACCCCAACTCACCTTTACCCTTAAGCAAGCATAAGTTGGTTTTCTAAATTTGAGTCCCTGTTCTGTTCTGTAATTCAGTTCCTGTGTAGCCAAGTTTACATTCCGTGTATTACTGATATCTTATGATGTTTCTTTTTCTGTGTGACTTACTTCAGTTAGAATCATCATACCTGAATCCACTCATTGTGCTGCTAAGGGCCTGATGACACAGATTTCATTGCTGAGTGATATTGCTTTGTAAGTACATACCACAACTTCTTTATCCATTTTCCACTTTCTGTAATGTTGAACTTGTACTGTAAACGAGGTTCTTGTAAACAGAGCCATTCCAAACTTTTGGGTGGCTGTGTCTTTTTGATTTTAATTTCCCTAAGCTATAGGACCATAAGTGGAAGTGCCCTAGGTTCTGTTGCTTTGTTTTTTAGATGTTTCAGGAAACACCATACACTTCTCCCGAGTGATTGTTGGCAATTTACATCCCGCCCATCAGCATAACAAGGCTCCCAGTTCTCCATGGCCTGTCCTGCCTTTCTGGATTTTACACTTTTTTCAGATGGCCCTTTTGACCGGGGGGAAGTGAGACTTCATTGTAGTGCAGATTTCCTTTGCAAGCTTGCTTGGTTGGCCAAAAAGGGCGTATGCGTTTTTTCCTGAATATATTCAGGAAAAAACGCATACGCCCTTTTTGGCCAAGTGCATCATTGTGGACGTTCTGCCTCTTTTCCTATGCTTTCAATGTAATTCCAGTCTACCTCCTGAAATCGGTTTCCTGCAATTCTGCCCCGCTTTCAAGTCCTCTTGGCAGCCTTACTTCAGTCTATTTTTGGACAATAGCTGTCATTTATAACTCTGCAGGTTTGTGAATTACAGTGCCCCTGAGCTCCTTTCTTCAACTCGCTTTCTTGTGACCTGGCCGCAACACCGCAGGATGGCTTCAGGCCCTAATCTGGTTCCGGTACGACACGCTGAGCCTTTGGTTATTTCCTCTTCCTGGTGGGAATTGAGAGTTAAATTTGCCCGTCCAGACACCTCCAGCTAGTCTCTCATTGGTTCTCGCTATTCCTGTTCATCTTCCGCAGAAATTGCAAACTGGGCCAAACAGGAGGTTAAAGGCGCTGACTCTCCAAGTGGGGAGAGTGTTAGTAAAGCGTCTGGAATGTTGCACCCGAGTACCAGGGGAGGAAAACTGAGACATATTTGAACACGTCTCCCGTTCACATGGTTGATCATACTTGGGTTCCACATGCATGTTTTAGCTGAAGGAAGAATACCTTAAACCTGGAGAGTTGAGACCCGTGTAATGGGTACCATGCAATATGACTTCAAAGGGTCTTCATTTGCTCACCGAACCTCTCCAATCCTATCACTGCTGCGTTTATGCCCCTGTACACATGCTTGATTCTCTTTCGGAGACATAGCAATCCATAGGTTTTAAGATACTTACTAGTCAGGTACATTCTTAGGCGTTTAATATGCGGTGTTGAGTCCATTTCGTTGAGCAAGGAGTAGCTCTTGTCTATTCCATATTTGACTTAAGGAACTTTATCTGTGCTCATTTCAATCTCTGGTTTTATGCAGCACCCCAACTCACCTTTACCCTTAAGCAAGCATAAGTTGGTTTTCTAAATTTGAGACCCTGTTCTGTTTTGGAATGCAGTTCCTGTGTAGCCAAGTTTACATTCCGTGTATTAGTGATATCTTATGATGTTTCTTTTTCTGTGTGACTTATTTCAGTTAGAATCATCGTACCTGAATCCACTCATTATGCTGCTACGGGCCTGATGACATAGATTTCATTGCTGAGTGATACTGCATTGTACGTAAGTACCACAAGTTCTTTATCCATTTTTCACTTTTTGTGATATTGAACTTGTACGGTAAACGAGGTTCTTGTAAACGGAGGCGTCCCAAACTTTGGGGTGGCTGTGTCTTTTTGATTTTAATTTCCCTAAGCTATAGGGCCATAAGTGGCAGTGCCCTAGGCTCTGTTGCTTTGTTTTTTAGATGTTTCAGGAAACACCATACACTTCTCCCGAGTGGTTGTTGGCAATTTACATCCCGCCCATCAGCATAACAAGGCTCCCAGTTCTCCATGGCCTGTCCTGCCTTTCTGGATTTTACACTTTTTTCAGATGGCCCTTTTGACCGGGGGGAAGTGAGACTTCATTGTAGTGCAGATTTCCTTTGCAAGCTTGCTTGGTTGGCCAAAAAGGGCGTATGCGTTTTTTCCTGAATATATTCAGGAAAAAACGCATACGCCCTTTTTGGCCAAGTGCATCATTGTGGACGTTCTGCCTCTTTTCCTATGCTTTCAATGCAATTCCAGTCTACCTCCTGAAATCGGTTTCCTGCAATTCTGCCCCGCTTTCAAGTCCTCTTGGCAGCCTTACTTCAGTCTATTTTTGGACGATAGCTGTCATTTATAACTCTGCAGGTTTGTGAATTACAGTGCCCCTGAGCTCCTTTCTTCAACTCGCTTTCTTGTGACCTGGCCGCAACACCGCAGGATGGCTTCAGGCCCTAATCTGGTTCCGGCCCGGCATGCTGAGCCTTTGGTTAATTCCTCTTCCTGGTGGGAAATGAGAGTTAAATTTGCCCGTCCAGACACCTCCAGCTAGCCTCTCATTGGTTCTCGCTATTCCTGTTCATCTTCCGCAGAAATTGCAAACTGGGCCAAACAGGAGGTTAAAGGGACTGACTCTCCAAGTGGGGCGAGTGTTAGTAAAGCGTCTGGAATGTTGCACCCGAGTACCAGGGGAGGAAAACTGAGACATATTTGAACACGTCTCCCGATCACATGGTTGATCATACTCTGGGTTCCACATGCATGTTTTAGCTGAAGGAAGAATACGTAAAACCTGGGTAGTTGAAACCCGTGGAATGGGTACCATGCAATATGACTTCAAAGGGTCTTCATTTGCTCACCGAACCTTTCCAATCTTATCACTGCTGCGTTTACGCCCCTGTACACATGCTTGATTCTCTTTCAGAGACATAGCAATCCATAGGTTTTAAGATACTTACTAGTCAGGTACATTCTTAGGTGTTTAATATGCGGTGTTGAGTCCATTTCGTTGAGCAAGGAGTAGCTCTTGTCTATTCCATATTTGGCTTAAGGAACTTTATCTGTGCTCATTTCAATCTCTGGTTTTATGCAGCACCCCAACTCACCTTTACCCTTAAGCAAGAATAAGTTGGTTTTCTAAATTTGAGACCCTGTTCTGTTCTGTAATTCAGTTCCTGTGTAGCCAAGTTTACATTCCGTGTATTACTGATATCTTATGATGTTTCTTTTTCTGTGTGACTTATTTCAGTTAGAATCATCGTACCTGAATCCACTCATTATGCTGCTACGGGCCTGATGACATAGATTTCATTGCTGAGTGATACTGCATTGTACGTAAGTACCACAAGTTCTTTATCCATTTTTCACTTTCTGTGATATTGAACTTGTACGGTAAACAAGGTACTTGTAAACGGAGGCGTCCCAAACTTTGGGGTGGCTGTGTCTTTTTGATTTTAATTTCCCTAAGCTATAGGACCATAAGTGGAAGTGCCCTAGGCTCTGTTGCTTTGTTTTTTAGATGTTTCAGGAAACACCATACACTTCTCCTGAGTGTCTGTTGGCAATTTACATCCCGCCCATCAGCATAACAAGGCTCCCAGTTCTCCATGGCCTGTCCTGCCTTTCTGGATTTTACACTTTTTTCAGATGGACCTTTTGAGCGGGGAGAAGTGAGACTTCATTGTAGTGCAGATTTCCTTTGCAAGTTTGCTTGGTTGGCCAAAAAGGGCGTATGCGTTTTTTCCTGAATATATTCAGGAAAAAACGCATACGCCCTTTTTGGCCAAGTGCATCATTGTGGACGTTCTGCCTCTTTTCCTATGCTTTCAATGCAATTCCCGTCTACCTCCTGAAATCGGTTTCCTGCAATTCTGCCCCGCTTTCAAGTCCTCTTGGCAGCCTTACTTCAGTATATTTTTGGACGATAGCTGTCACTTATAACTCTGCAGGTTTGTGAATTACAGTGCCCCTGAGCTCCTTTCTTCAACTCGCTTTCTTGTGACCTGGCCGCAACACCGCAGGATGTCTTCAGGCCCTAATCTGGTTCTGGCACGGCACGCTGAGCCTTTGGTTAATTCCTCTTCCTGGTGGGAAATTGGAGTTAAATTTGCCCATCCAGACACCTCCAGCTAGTCTCTCATTGATTCTTGCTGTTCCTGTTCATCTTCCGCAGAAATTGCAAACTGGGCCAAACAGGAGGTTAAAGGGACTGACTCTCCAAGTGGGGAGAGTGTTAGTAAGCGTCTGGAATGTTGCACCCGAGTACCAGGGTACGAAAACTGAGACATATTTAAACACGTCTCCCAATCACATGGTTGATCATACTCTAGGTTCCACATGCATGTTTTAGCTGAAGGAAGAATACCTTAAACCTGGGTAGTTGAAACCCGTGGAATGGGTACCATGCAATATGACTTCAAAGGGTCTTCATTTGCTCACGAACCTCTCCAGTCCTATCACTGCTGCGTTTATGCCCCTGTACACATGCTTGATTCTCTTTCGGAGACATAGCAATCCATAGGTTTTAAGATACTTACTAGTCAGGTACATTCTTAGGTGTTTAATATGCAGTGTTGAGTCCATTTCGTTGAGCAAGGAGTAGCTCTTGTCTATTCCATATTTGGCTTAAGGAACTTTATCTGTGCTCATTTCAATCTCTTGTTTTATGCAGCACCCCAACTCACCTTTCCCCTTAAGCAAGCATAAGTTGGTTTTCTAAATTTGAGACCCTGTTCTGTTCTGTAATTCAGTTCCTGTGTAGCCAAGTTTACATTCCGTGTATTACTGATATCTTATGATGTTTCTTTTTCTGTGTGACTTATTTCAGTTAGAATCATCATACCTGAATCCACTCATTGTGCTGCTAAGGGCCTGATGACATAGATTTCATTGCTGAGTGATATTGCTTTGTAAGTAAATACCACAACTTCTTTATCCATTTTTCACTTTCTGCGATGTTGAACTTGTACTGTAAACGAGGTTCTTGTAAACAGAGCCGTCCCAAACTTTGGGGTGGCTGTGTCTTTTTGATTTTAATTTCCCTAAGCTATAGGACCATAAGTGGAAGTGCCCTAGGCTCTGTTGCTTTGTTTTTTCGATGTTTCAGGAAACACCATACACTTCTCCCGAGTGTCTGTTGGCAATTTACATCCCGCCCATCAGCATAACAAGGCTCCCAGTTCTCCATGGCCTGTCCTGCCTTTCTGGATTTTACACTTTTTTCAGATGGCCCTTTTGACCGGGGGGAAGTGAGACTTCATTGTAGTGCAGATTTCCTTTGCAAGTTTGCTTGGTTGGCCAAAAAGGGCGTATGCGTTTTTTCCTGAATATATTCAGGAAAAAACGCATACGCCCTTTTTGGCCAAGTGCATCATTGTGGACGTTCTGCCTCTTTTCCTATGCTTTCAATGCAATTCCAGTCTACCTCCTGAAATCGGTTTCCTGCAATTCTGCCCCGCTTTCAAGTCCTCTTGGCAGCCTTACTTCAGTCTATTTTTGGACGATAGCTGTCATTTATAACTCTGCAGGTTTGTGAGTTACAGTGCCCCTGAGCTCCTTTCTTCAACTCGTTTTCTTGTGAGCTGGCTGCAACACCGCTGGATGGCTTCAGGCCCTAATCTGGTTCCGGCACGGCATGCTGAGCCTTTGGTTATTTCCTCTTTCTGGTGGGAAATGAGAGTTAAATTTGCCCGTCCAGACACCTCCAGCTAGTCTCTCATTGGTTCTCCCTATTACTGTTCATCTTCCGCAGAAATTGCAAACGGGGCCAAACAGGAGGTTAAAGGTGCTGACTCTCCAAGTGGGGAGAGTGTTAGTAAAGCGTCTGGAATGTTGCACCCGAGTACCAGGGGAGGAAAACTGAGACATATTTGAACACGTCTCCCGTTCACACGGTTGATCATACTCTGGGTTCCACATGCATGTTTTAGCTGAAGGAAGAATACCTTAAACCTGGAGAGTTGAGACCCGTGTAATGGGTACCATGCAATATGACTTCAAAGGGTCTTCATTTGCTCACCGAACCTCTCCAATCCTATCACTGCTGCGTTTATGCCCCTGTACACACGCTTGATTCTCTTTTGGAGATATAGCAATCCATAGGTTTTAAGATACTTACTAGTCAGGTACATTCTTAGGCGTTTAATATGGGGTGTTGAGTCCATTTCGTTGAGCAAGGAGTAGCTCTTGTCTATTCCATATTTGGCTTAAGGAACTTTATCTGTGCTCATTTCAATCTCTGGTTTTATGCAGCACCCCAACTCACCTTCCCCCTTAAGCAAGCATAAGTTGGTTTTCTAAACTTGAGACACTGTTCTGTTTTGTAATTCAGTTCATGTGTAGCCAAGTTCACATTCTGTGTATTAGTGATACCTTATGATGTTTCTTTTCTGTGTGACTTATTTCAGTTCGAATCATCATACCTGAATCCACTCATTATGCTGCTACGGGCCTGATGACATAGATTTCATTGTTGAGTGATATTGCATTGTACGTAAGTACCACAAGTTCTTTATCCATTTTTCACTTTCTGCGATATTGAACTTGTTCTGTAAACGAGGTTCTTGTAAACAGAGCCGTCCCAAACTTTGGGGTGGCTGTGTCTTTTTGATTTTAATTTCCCTAAGCTATAGGACCATAAGTGGAAGTGCCCTAGGTTCTGTTGCTTTGTTTTTTAGATGTTTCAGGAAACACCATACACTTCTCCAGAGTGGCTGTTGGCAATTTACATCCCGCCCATCAGCATAAGAAGGCTCCCAGTTCTCCATGTCCTGTCGTGCCTTTATGGATTTTACACTTTTTTCAGATGGCCCTTTTGACCAGGTGGAAATGAGACTTCATTGTAGTGCAGATTTCCTTTGCAAGCTTGCTTGGTTGGTCAAAAAGTGCGTATGCGTTTTTTCCTGAATATATTCAGGAAAAAACACATACGCCCTTTTTGGCCAAGTGCATCATTGTCGAGTTTCTGACTCTCTTCATATGCTTTCAATGCAATTCCAGTCTACCTCCTGAAATCGGTTTCCTGCAATTCTGCCTTGCTTTCAATGCCTCTTCATAGCCTTACCTCAATATATTTTTTAAAAATAGTTGGCCTTTATAACTCTGCAGGTTTTTGAATTGCAGTGGCCCTTAGCTCCATTTTTTAGCTCTTATTTTTGTGGTATTGCCCCATAACCACAGGATTCCTTGAAACCCTATTTTTCTTCTGGGGCACCTGCTGTGCCTTTGGTTAATTCTTCTTACTGATGTGATATTAGAGTGACATGTGCCCATTGAAACCGCTACAGCTAGTTTCTCACTGGTTCCCCCTATTCCCATTCATCCTCTGCACTAACTGCAGACTGTGCGATACCAGAACTTAAAGGCATTGACTCCATGTGGGGATGTTGTTAGTAAAGCGGCTGGAATGTCGATCCGGAGCCCCAGGAGAGGAAAAATGAGGTGCGTTTTAGAAACCTTTCCCGATCATATGGTATACCAGTCGCTGGGTTTCCCAAGCATGGTTTAGCTGTAGGAAGATTCCCTTCAACCTGGAGTGTTGGGACCCTTGGACTGAGTAGCATGAAGTATTGCATTAAACTTTCGGCAGTTGCTCACCAAAGCTCACCAATCCTGTCAGCCCCAAGTGTCCAGCCTTATGTCTTATCCAGCTGTGGGTTTATATGTGGTCAATCCAGGTTGCATCACAGCCCCTGAGCGAATTTTGTAAGAATTTTTCTCTCTTTCATTGTTTCAGCGTTTTGTTTTTAAAATTTATTTCTATAATGGGGTTTAGCTCCTTTTCACTGCTGTGTTTGTGCCGCTCTGCACACACTTGATTCCCTTATGGAGATATATCAATACATGGGTTTTAAGATTCTTATTCCTCAGATATATTTCTCTGCGGTGTATAGGGTGTGTTGAGGCCTGTTCATTGAGCAAGGTGTAGATCTTGTCTAATACCTATTTGGTTTATTGAACGGTATCTGTGCTAATTTCAAACTCTGGTTTTATGCATCACCCCACCTCTCCTTTCCCCTTAAGCTGACATAAGTGTGTTTTCTAAGTGTGAGACACTGTTCTGTTCTGTAATTCATTTCTTGTGCAGCCATATTTACCCTCCCTCTATAAGTGATATCTTATGATATGTTTCTTTTTCTGTTTGACTTATTTCAAGTAGTATTATCGGACCTAAATCCACTCTTTATCCTTCTACTAGCCTTATTACATTGATTTCATGGTGAAGAGATATTCCATTGTACATAAGTACCACATCTTCTTTATCATTGTTCTCTTTCCTGGGATATTTAAGGTGTACTGAAATTGAGGTTCTTGTAAACAGAGTAGCCCTAAACTGTGGTGTGCTTGTGTCTTGTTGATTTTTAGACTTCCCTAGATATACTCCTATGATTGGAAGTGTCCTATGCTCTGTAGCTCTGTTTTTTAGATGATTTAGGAACCACCATACACTTCTCCAGAGTGGCTCTCGGCAGTTCACACACTGCCCATCAGCGTATAAAGGCTCCCTGTTCTCCATGGCCTGTCCTGCATTTCTGGTTTTTACAATTTTTTAGGATGGCCCTTTTGACCGGTGGGAAGTGAGACTTCTTTGTTGTGCACATTTGCATTGCTTGCTTGCTTCATTGCCCATAAAGTGCGTATGCGTTTTTTCCTGGATATAATCAGGAAAAAACGCATACGCCCTTTTGGGCCAACTGCATCATTGTCGAAATTCTGCTGCTTTTCATGTGCGTTAAAGACGAGTCCAATCTATCTCTTGAAATCTGTTTCTTGCAATTCTGTCTTGCATTCAGATCCTCTTCTTTGCCTTACCTCAACATATTTTTGGACGTTAGTTTTCATTTATAACTCTGCAGGTTTGTGAATTGCAGTGACCCTGAGCTCCATTTTTTAAGCTGCTCTTTTGTGAGCTGGCCTCAAACCCACAGGATTGCTTCAGGCCCTATTTTGGCTCCGGCGAGGCAGGCTGAGCCTTTCTTTAATTCTTATTCTTAATGGGAAATTAGAGTGATATGTGCCCGTCCAAACCCCTACAACTCTTCTCTCATTGGTTCCACCTCTTCCCGTTCATCCTCCTCACAATTTGCAAAATGTGTGAAACAGAAGTTTAAATGTGCTGATTCTCCAAGTGGGGAGATTCTAAGTAGCGTGGCTGGAATGGTGAACAGGAGCACCAGGAGAGGATAAATGAGGTGCATTTTAGACACATCTCCCGATCACATGGTGTACAGTCCTCTGGGTTTTCCATGCATGTTTTAGCTGTAGGAAGATCCCTTGAACCTGCAGATTTGGGACCCATTGAATGGGTACCAGGTAGTATTACTTTAAAGGGTGTGCATTTCCTCACCCAACCTCACATTTCTCTTAGCGCAAACAGTTTCCAGCCTTATGTCTCATCCTGCTGTGGGTCTAGATGTGTTCAATCCATGTTGCATCACCGTCCCTGAGGAAAAGTTGTAAGAGGTTTTCTCTGTCTCTCTGTCGTTTATTTTTTTCAATTTATTACTATATTGGTTACAGCTGATTTTCAAAGCTCTGTTTCTTGCTGCTGTACATCCACTTGATTCGCGTACAGAGAGACATCAATAAATTCTTTTTCAGATTCTTACCAGTCGTATATATTCTTTTCCGGTGACTTGAGTGTGCTGAGTGCAGTTCTTTTAGCTACCGTGTAGGCCTTGTTGATTATCAGTTTGGTATTTGGAATGGTATCTTTGCTAATTTCAACCTCCTGGATGATGCCTCACCCCTCCCCACCTTTCCCATTTAGCAGCCTTATGCGTGTTTTCTACATATTTGACTATGTTTTTGTTTTGTAATTTATTTCATGTGTAGCCATTTTGGATTCCACCTTTAAGTGATATCTTATGATATGTGTCTTTTTCTTTTTGAATTCTGTCACTTAGAATGATCATACGTAACTCCTCCGGAGTTGTTACAACTGGCCATATTTCATTGATTTCCAGGCTGAATAATATTCCACTCTACCTAAGTACCACATCTCTATCCATTTTTTCCCTCCAGAGACATTTAAGTTATATCCTAGTCGAGGATCTTTTAAACAGAGAGGGGGTAAACATTGGGGTGCCTGTGTCCTCTCGATTTTTGTTTTTCCCAAGATATACGCCCATGAGTGCAAGTGCCCTATGCTCTGTAGCTCATTTTTTAGATGCTTTAGTAAACACAATACACTTCTCCAGAATGGCCGTTGGCAATATACATTTCCACTATAAGTCTCACAGGGCTCCCTCTTCTCGTTGCCCTGTCCTGCATTTCTGTTGTTTACGCTTTATGAGGATGGCTCTTCTGACTGATGCGAAGTGATATCTTTTGTAGTATTGACTTCCAGTGCCCACCTGTTTGGTTGGCTAAAAAAGTGTATGCCCTTTTCTTGAATATATACAGAAAAGAACGCATACACCCTTTTTGGCCAACTGCAATGTTGGCAATGTTCAGCTCCTTTTCTTGTGCTTAATGGCGAGTCCTTTCTACCTCCTCAAATCCCTTTCCTGCCATTCTCCCTTGCTTACAAGTCCTTTTCTCTGACTTTCCTCAAGACATTTTTCAGTGATGGATATTTTCAACTCTGCAGTTTTGTGAATTTTACTGCCCCTGAGTTCCATTGTTCAACTCGTGTTTATGGGAACTGGCCACAAAGCAGCGGGATTTCCTCAAGCCCTATACTGTTTCCATGGGCAACCCTAGCCTTTGGTCAATTCGTCTTCCTGATTGGAAATTAGAGTGACATGTGCCTGTCTGAACACCTAGGACTTGTCTCTCATTGTTCCTCATCCTTCCGCTTCATCCTCTGGACAAATTCCAAACTGTACGCAACAGGATGTTGACAGTGCTGACATCTCCAAGTGGGGAGACTGTTAGTAAAGACGCTGGAGGGGTGAACCCGAGCACCAGGAGATGAGGAGATGAGATGCCTTTTCCAAACTCTTCCCGATCAGACGGTATACCATCCTCTGGGTGTGACAGACATGTTTTAGCAGTAGGAAGAGTCCCATTCATGTAAGGAGAACACCAGGGCTTTTTCAAAATCAGTGTCTCCCCGAAACCCAAACTGGGGAAGTTTTTAAGCTACGGCTACACATATGTTCATTAAGGGCCTTGGGGAGTAGGCAGAGTCCAAACTTTAGATGATTGAAGTCTTCAGGGTCAGAAGCACTCACCACCAGCTTCCCTTAGGCTACACTTTAACTGTCATTGATAGATGATGTCAATAAAAATATCTATTCTTTTTCAGATTATTTCCCCTTATAGGTTATTGCAAAATGTTGAGTGTAGTTCCCTGTGCTATACAGTAGTTCCTTGTTGATGATCTATTTTATACATAGCAGTGTGTATGTGTTCATTCCAAACTGTTAATTTATCCCTCCTCCCACCTTTCCCCTTTGGTAATAATAAATTATAAGATTTTATACTTCTCAGAAATGGGGGAGCTGAAAGAGAGGTATCATTTTCAATGGAAAAGCATTTAAAACAAGATTGAAGGTTTAACCAAGATTATTAGCTGTACATCCTTGGAAAGAAATCACTTCGTTTCTCTAATATTGACCTGACAAATAAGACAAACCTTTTCACTGAACTTGCTTATAAAAAGTGATGGAAATATCAAATGGAAGTGTTAAAAACATCTTATTTTACCCGAGCCTTATACACTGTTCTATGTTAACTACAGTTTGGCTCACACATCTGTTCATTGAGGTTACAATAGTCTCAATTTCTGTTATTGATCCTCCAGAGTGGACCCCAACAAGTGTCCCCCTGCCCAGTGTCATTGGGGCCAAGAGATCGAGACTGAGTTTGGTTCACAAGCAAAGGAAACTTTATATTTTGATCAGAGAATGGAGAGGTGAGAGCATGCACTACCCCGTGGGCTGTGGGCTGGGCTGCTGTGTAGAGATCCTGTCAGAGTCAGTGGGAGGGAGGGAGGCGGCGGAGCTCTCGAGGGCCGGGTTGGCTGTAGCTCAGGCTCTATATCGTGGAGTCTGCACTGGGCCCCAGGAGCTGAGGTGTCGACCCAGCCATTCTGCACTAGGAAATCTGGTCTGAAGTGCCGGGTGTAGAACCTCTGCATGCGGGACCCTAGGAGCACGTGAAATTAGACAAAGCACAAAGGATAAAAAAGGTTAGACTTGACTTTATTGCCCAGATTCTATTTTTATCTCCCAGGGATTTTTAATGGGCTTTGCTGGGGACAAACCCCTCCTCTGCCTTTTGTCCCGTTCCTCATTCTTGGAGTGCTGAGGGTGCAGACCCTTCTTCTGTAACTGCTGAGTGCTGAGTTGGGAGCCCTCATACCCTGGGGCGAGGGTCAGAGCTTCTCCCCAGCAGCCTCCCGGTGACGTTGATTGTCCCCAGGACCCCTGCCTCCCTGCTCGTCCACCTGAGCACCAGCATTGGAAGTGTTATAGATTCTAATGACCTTTAAGGGTCCAGGAAAGAGATGTGCAGAGACGCTGTGGGGGCCGGTTTCACCCCGCCCCACATTTGTTCGGCCACCTTAGGCTGACCGTCTCTGCCAGCCTAGATGCTCTGACCAGTAGTCTGCGCTTTCTTCAGTTAGGCCCCTGAATTAACGTACAAACAGCACCAGGTGTCAGAGCCCTGCCCGCTCAACTCCCAGACAGTCCAGGGTCAGTGGTGATCAAGGACCATGATGGCTACTGAGTCAACAGCCTTTTGAAGTAAACAGGAGTCCAGCCGGTCTTATTGGCCACCATCATCACGGTGTCTGTAGGCTTTTCTATGGTGACAGTGTGGTATACTGTTCCCCCGCCAAGATTATTAGCTCCCCTCTGGGTGCAGTAAGTCCTGCAAGCAGTAGTCTACTCTTTTGGGACACACTCTTGTTGTTTTATGAGAGAAACTCCAGGTCAAGTGATGTTCACACGAGTCGTCATGGTGCCCTGTTGCCCCCGGTTATCTCTCTGGATGTTGGAGTTGGAGGGCCTCCTCACTCGAGGTCGGTGTGCCCACGGAGCGAACCCTGCAACTTCAGGGCATGGTTGGTGGTTAGGATCACCACGTGGGGTCCTTTTCCCTTAGGAGGGAGGTGGCCTTTTGGGCTGCTGATTTCCAGGTTTTTAGATACCGCCAGTATCTTGGCCAGATGTGGCAGTGGGCCAAGCCCCTTAGTGACCGTAGTTTATCCTACCTGGATGGCATTCTTGCATTGTTCCATTTCAAGTGGTCCCAGTTTTTGCACTAATTCTCCAATGGCGATTCACCTTTCACCGGGAATGTAAAGGTCAAAGGGTTTAGCTAAATTAGGGAGTTCCAGGGCAAGGGTCTGAATTGACTGCTCTTTCCATTCTTGAAAGGCCACTTCTGGATTCTATTCAAAAGGAGCATCATCTTTTCCTTTCAGTGTTTCATATAGAGGCCCAGCTAGTAGACTGTAGTTAGGGATCCAGAAGCAGCAAACCCTGGCCTCCCCAGGAACCCCTAAGCTGTCTTCTAGTTTTAGAAAGGGGTAAGGCTGAAAATGGTTTCTTCCCTTTCCTGGGATGGGCTTCTCTGACCTTCTGTGAGAATGAAGCCCAGGCAGGTCACCGCAGTCTGTGATATTTGAGCTTTTTCTTGGACAACTTCTATCCTTTATTGGCTTGGTAGTTCAGAGGCCTCCTTAGTAGGGCTGGTGATCAGAATGTCGTCTGCATATTGAAGGAGGGTTTCCTTTTCCAGAGGTAGAACTTTTAGGTCTTTAGCTAAGCTTTCCCCAAAGATGGTGTGGGAATTTTTGCACCCTTGGGGCCAGACGGCCCGGAAGTATTGTTTTAGTTGTATGTTGAGTCCTGCCACTCACAAGCCAAAATTTCTTGTGACTCTGGGACTAATGGAATACAAAAGAAGGCATCATTGAAGACTAATACAGAATACCATGTCCTGGTGGTTGGTAGAATGACCAGCAGGGTGTAGGAATTAGGAGCAACTGGAGGTATATCCTCAGTGGCTTCACTGACTGTCCTGACATCCTTTACCAGGTCCCCAGCAGCCCATGGGGCTCTCGTGGTCAGACCAATCCCAGAATATGGAGCTCACCTGGGCAGGTACCCCACCCCCACCCCAGCCCACGGGGCTCTCGTGGTCAGGCCCCTCCCAGGATACAGAGCTACCCTTGCAGGTACCGTGGCAGGGCTGGGCACACAGGAACCGTGCACATAGCCCTCATTGCAGAGCACCCCCAGCTCACCTGTCGCTCAGAGCTGACACAGAGCACCTCAGAGCAGGACTTGAACTAACAAACAGCAGCTGCGACAGGTCTGTGACCCTGGGCATCACTCCGTGAGGCCTCCCTCCACCTGGTCTTCCAGAGACTTCCACTGCACCCGGGGCACCAGGCCTCTGTCTCCAACCACCACCCACCCCTCCTCTGCCTGACTCCTGGGTTCCTCTCATTAGGAGAGGGTTTTCTTGAAGTTGTCTCCCACTCATGGGCCAGATAAAATGATTAGAAAACAAGCCAAAGCTGCAGCCCCTTGTCTATCCTGACTCTCAGGAGCCCACACCTGTTCCTTGGACCTGGCCGGTTCAGCAAGTTCCATTTTCTGCAACTGTGAGCCCCTGAGGGGTGATGATTGGCTGACCTGGGCAGCCTTACCGTGCCGGCCAGCCCTCCCCAGGTGTGCCTGGGTTGAGATCAATATAAATACCACTCCAGGCAGCAAGAGCCCCTGCAGCCATGCCTGACGCCATTTTCTCTGCCCTGTCAGCAGTCTCGGGGCTGGGCTGGTGGGAGGGAGTGAGAGGCCACGGCTTTGTGGGTGGCCCAGTGTGAGTGGGGCTCTGCTGGACTTTCTGCAGCAGTTGCCAGGCTGCCACCTGCTAAAGAAGAGGATGTGTCACCCATACCTGCTGCTGGAATTTCTCCCTGGGCAGAGGTGAGGAAGGAAAAAAGCAGTGGGGGCAGGGACAGGACGGGTATCTCAGGCAGGGAAATGGAAATCTTCCAGAAGAGCACCCAGGGCCAGGACCATCCTGGCTGGCCTGCAGGCACCAAGTCGGCCGGCATGCTGTCACTCGTGTGGCTCTATGGCCCTTCCTCTAGGCTTTCAAGTCCTTGTATATATTCAGGTGTTTTACCTGGGACGGGTGGGAATAGTTCAGCAGCAACTGGCCTGGGGCTCAGCTCACGTTTACTCACAGATGCCTCGGCACGGTGCCCCAGCTTTGCAATGAGGACGCTTGTTGCGTGGGGGCTGCTGGCTGAATGGGAGACGATTCCCCACCACTGACCAACTTCAGAATTGTTTACAACTGGAGCAAGTGCCCTGATACGGTTTTCCTCTGTGGAACTGGTGGGTTCTGTGTTTTTTTTCTCTTTTTCGTTTTTGGTTCAAGGTAGATTTTATTCCTCTTTTTTGTATTTACAGATATAAGCATGGAAATAATTTATTCATATAAATACATGTATGTGCAGGGAATAATTGTTTTTTCTGTTTTATTTTTTAAATTTTACTTCTTTTTAATTTTGAATTTTATTTTATATTTTTATACAGCAGGTTCTTATTGGTTATCTATTTTATACATATAAATGTATACATGCCAATCCCAGTCTCTCAACTCCTCCCACCACCACCCCCCCAACAGCTTTCCCCCCTTGTTGTCCATACGTTTGTTGTCTACATCTGTTGCTCTGTTTATGCCTTGCAAAATGGTTAATCTGTACAGTTTTTCTAGGTTCCACATATATGCATGAATATACAAGATTTGTTTTTCTCTTTCTGACTTACTTCACTCTGTATGACAGTCTCTAGATCCATCGACGTCTCTACAAATGACCCAATTTCATTCCTTTTCATGGCTTAGTAATATTCCATTTTATATATGTACCACAGCTTTATGCATTCGTCTGTCTGTGGGCATTTAGGTTGCTTCCATTACCTCGATATTGTAAATAGTGATGCAATGAACATTGCGGTGAATGACTCTTTTTGATTTATGGTTTTGTCTGGGTATATGTCCAGTACTGGGATTGCTGTATCATATGGTAATTCTATTGTTAGTTTCTTAAGAAATTCCATATTGTTCTCCATAATGACTGTATCAATTTATATTCCCAACAATAGTGGAAGAGGGTTCCTTTTCTCCACACCCTTTCCAGCATTTTTTGTTTGTAGATTTTCAATGATGCCTATTCTACCAGGTGTGAGGTGATACCTCATTGTTGAATCCATTTCGTTGAGCAAGGGGTAGCTCTTGTCTATTACATATTTGGCTTATGGAATGGTATCTGTGCTAATTTCAAACTCTGCTTTTATGCAGCACCCCAACTCACCTTCCCCCTTAAGCAGGCATAAGTTGGTTTTCTAAACTTGAGACCCTGTTCTGTTTTGTAATTCAGTTCATGTGTAGCCAAGTTCACATTCCGTGTATTAGTGATACCTTATGATGTTTCTTTTTCTGTGTGACTTATTTCACTTAGAATCATCGTGCCTCAATCCACTCATTATGCTGGTACGGGCCTGGTGACATAGATTTCATTGCTGAGTGGTATTCTGTTGTACAGAAGTACCGCAACTTCTTTATCCATTATTTGCTCTCTGGGATATTTAACTTGTGCCGTAGAAGAGATTCCTGTAAAAAGAGCCGTCCCAAATTTTGGGGTTGCTGTGTCTTTTTGATATTAATTTCCCTAAGCTATAGGACCATAAGTGGAAGTGCCCTAGGCTCTGTTGCTTTGTTTTTTAGATGTTTCAGGAAACACCATACACTTCTCCCGAGTGTCTGTTGGCAATTTACATCCCGCCCATCAGCATAACAAGGCTCCCAGTTCTCCATGGCCTGTCCTGCCTTTCTGGATTTTACACTTTATTCTGATGGCCCTTTTGACCGGGGGGAAGTGAGACTTCATTGTAGTGCAGATTTCCTTTGCAAGCTTGCTTGGTTGGCCAAAAAGGGCGTATGCGTTTTTTCCTGAATATATTCAGGAAAAAACGCATATGCCCTTTTGGCAAAGTGCATCATTGTGGACGTTCTGCCTCTTTTCCTACGCTTTCAATGCAATTCCAGTCTACCTCCTGAAATCGGTATCCTGCAATTCTGCCCCGCTTTCAAGTCCTCTTGGCAGCCTTACTTCAGTATATTTTTGGACGATAGCTGTCATTTATAACTCTGCAGGTTTGTGAATTACAGAGCCCCTGAGCTCCTTTCTTCAACTCACTTTCTTGTGAGCTGGCCGCAACACTGCAGGATGGCTTCAGGCCCTAATCTGTTTCCGCCACGGCACGCTGAGCCTTTGGTTAATTCCTCTTCCTAGTGGGAAATGAGAGTTAAATTTGCCCGTCCAGACACCTCCAGCTAGTCTCTCATTGGTTCTCCCTATTCCTGTTCATCTTCCGCAGAAATTGCAAACTGGGCCAAACAGGAGGTTAAAGGCACTGACTGTCGAAGTCGGGAGAGTGTTAGTAAAGCGTCTGGAATGTTGCACCCGAGTACCAGGGTATGAAAACTGAGACATATTTGAACACGTCTCCCGTTCACATGGTTGATCATACTCTGGGTTCCACATGCATGTTTTAGCTGAAGGAAGAATACCTTAAACCTGGAGAGTTGAGACCCATGGAATGGGTACCATGCAATATGACTTCAAAGGGTCTTCATTTGCTCACCGAACCTCTCCAATCCTATCACTGCTGCATTTATGCCCCAGTACACACGCTTGATTCTCTTTCGGAGACATAGCAATCCCTAGGTTTTAAGATACTTACTAGTCAGGTACATTCTTAGGCGTTTAATATGGGGTGTTGAGTCCATTTCGTTGAGCAAGGAGTAGCTCTTGTCTATTCCATATTTGGCTTAAGGAACTTTATCTGTGCTCATTTCAATTTCTGGTTTTATGCAGCACCCCAACTCACCTTTCCCCTTAAGCAAGCAGAAGTTGGTTTTCTAAATTTGAGACACTGTTCTGTTTTGGAATTCAGTTCCTGTGTAGCCAAGTTTACATTCCGTGTATTAGTGATATCTTTTGATGTTTCTTTTTCTGTGTGACTTATTTCAGTTAGAATCATCGTACCTGAATCCACTCATTATGCTGCTACGGGCCTGATGACATAGATTTCATTGCTGAGTGATATTGCATTGTACGTAAGTACCACAAGTTCTTTATCCATTTTTCACTTTCTGTGATATTGAACTTGTACGGTAAACGAGGTTCTTGTAAACAGAGGCGTCCCAAACTTTGGGGTGGCTGTGTCTTTTTGATTTTAATTTCCCTAAGCTATAGGACCATAAGTGGCAGTGCCCTAGGCTCTGTTGCTTTGTTTTTTAGATGTTTCAGGAAACACCATACACTTCTCCCGAGTGGTTGTTGGCAATTTACATCCCGCCCATCAGCATAACAAGGCTCCCAGTTCTCCATGGCCTGTCCTGCCTTTCTGGATTTTACACTTTTTTCAGATGGCCCTTTTGACCGGGGAGAAGTGAGACTTCATTGTAGTGCAGATTTCCTTTGCAAGCTTGCTTGGTTGGCCAAAAAGGGCGTATGCGTTTTTTCCTGAATATATTCAGGAAAAAACGCATACGCACTTTTTGGCCAAGTGCATCATTGTGGACGTTCTGCCTCTTTTCCTATGCTTTCAATGCAATTCCAGTCTACCTCCTGAAATCGGTTTCCTGCAATTCTGCCCCGCTTTCAAGTCCTCTTGGCAGCCTTACTTCAGTATATTTTTGGACGATAGCTGTCATTTATAACTCTGCAGGTTTGTGAATTACAGTGCCCCTGAGCTCCTTTCTTCAACTCGCTTTCTTGTGACCTGGCCGCAACACCGCAGGATGGCTTCAGGCCCTAATCTGGTTCCGGCATGGCACGCTGAGCCTTTGGTTAATTCCTCTTCCTGGTGGGAAATTAGAGTTAAATTTGCCAATCCAGACACCTCTCGCTTGTCTCTCATTGATTCTCCCTATTCCTGTACATCTTCCGCAGAAATTGCAAACTGGGCCAAACAGGAGGTTAAAGGCACTGACTCTCCAAGTGGGGAGAGTGTTAGTAAAGCGTCTGGAATGTTGCACCGAAGTACCAGGGGATGAAAACTGAGACATATTTGAACATGTCTCCCGATCACACGGTTGATCATACTCTGGGTTCCACATGCATGTTTTAGCTGAAGAAAGAATACCTTAAACCTGGAGAGTTGAGACCCGTGGAATGGGTACCATGCAATATGACTTCAAAGGGTCTTCATTTGCTCACCGAATCTCTCCAATCCTATCACTGCTGCGTTTATGACCCTTGTACACACGCTTGATTCTCTTTTGGAGACATAGCAATCCATAGGTTTTAAGATACTTACTAGTCAAGTATATTCTTAGGCGTTTAATATGGGGTGTGGAGTCCATTTCGTTGAGCAAGGAGTAGCTCTTGTCTATTCCATATTTGGCTTAAGGAACTTTATCTTTGCTCATTTCAGTCTCTGGTTTTATGCAGCACCCCAGCTCACCTTTCCACTTAAGCAAGCATAAGTTGGTTTTCTAAATTTGAGACCCTGTTCTGTTCTGTAATTCAGTTCCTGTGTAGCCAAGTTTCCATTCCGTGTATTACTGTTATCTTATGATGTTTCTTTTTCTGTGTGACTTATTTCGGTTAGAATCATCATACCTGAATCCACTCATTGTGCTGCTAAGGGCCTGATGACACAGATTTCATTGCTGAGTGATATTGCTTTGTAAGTAAATACCACAACTTCTTTATCCATTTTTCACTTTCTGCGATGTTGAACTTGTACTGTAAACGAGGTTCTTGTAAACAGAGCCGTTCCAAACATTGGGGTGGCTGTGTCTTTTTGATTTTAATTTCCCTAAGCTATAGGACCATAAGTGGAAGTGCCCTAGGTTCTGTTGCTTTGTTTTTTAGATGTTTCAGGAAACACCATACACTTCTCCCGAGAGGTTGTTGGCAATTTACATCCCGCCCATCAGCATAACAAGGCTCCCAGTTCTCCATGGCCTGTCCTGCCTTTCTGGATTTTACACTTTTTTCAGATGGCCCTTTTGACCGGGGGGAAGTGAGACTTCATTGTAGTGCAGATTTCCTTTGCAAGCTTGCTTGGTTGGCCAAAAAGGGCGTATGCGTTTTTTCCTGAATATATTCAGGAAAAAACGCATACGCCCTTTTTGGCCAAGTGCATCATTGTGGACGTTCTGCCTCTTTTCCTATGCTTTCAATGCAATTCCAGTCTACCTCCTGAAATCGGTTTCCTGCAATTCTGCCCCGCTTTCAAGTCCTCTTGGCAGCCTTACTTCAGTCTATTTTTGGACGATAGCTGTCATTTATAACTCTGCAGGTTTGTGAATTACAGTGCCCCTGAGCTCCTTTCTTCAACTCGCTTTCTTGTGACCTGGCCGCAACACCGCAGGATGGCTTCAGGCCCTAATCTGGTTCCGGCACGGCACGCTGAGCCTTTGGTTAATTCCTCTTCCTGGTGGGAAATGAGAGTTAAATTTGCCCGTCCAGACACCTCCAGCTAGCCTCTCATTGGTTCTCGCTATTCCTGTTCATCTTCCGCAGAAATTGCAAACTGGGCCAAACAGGAGGTTAAAGGGACTGACTCTCCAAGTGGGGAGAGTGTTAGTAAAGCGTCTGGAATGTTGCACCCGAGTACCAGGGGAGGAAAACTGAGACATATTTGAACACGTCTCCCGATCACATGGTTGATCATACTCTAGGTTCCACATGCATGTTTTAGCTGAAGGAAGAATACCTTAAACCTGGGTAGTTGAAACCCGTGGAAAGGGTACCATGCAATATGACTTCAAAGGGTCTTCATTTGCTCACCGAACCTCTCCAATCCTATCACTGCTGCGTTTATGCCCCTGTACACATGCTTGATTCTCTTTCGGAGACATAGCAATCCACAGGTTTTAAGATACTTACTAGTCAGGTACAGTCTTAGGCGTTTAATATGGAGTGTTGAGTCCATTTCGTTGAGCAAGGAGTAGCTCTTGTCTATTCCATATTTGGCTTAAGGAACTTTATCTGTGCTCATTTCAATCTCTGGTTTTATGCAGCACCCCAACTCACCTTTACCCTTAAGCAAGAATAAGTTGGTTTTCTAAATTTGAGACCCTGTTCTGTTCTGTAATTCAGTTCCTGTGTAGCCATGTTTCCATTCCGTGTATTACTGATATCTTATGATGTTTCTTTTTCTGTGTGACTTATTTCGGTTAGAATCATCATACCTGAATCCACTCATTGTGCTGCTAAGGGCCTGATGACACAGATTTCATTGCTGAGTGATATTGCTTTGTAAGTAAATACCACAAGTTCTTTATCCATTTTTCACTTTCTGCGATGTTGAACTTGTACTGTAAACGAGGTTCTTGTAAACAGAGCCGTTCCAAACTTTGGGGTGGCTGTGTCTTTTTGATTTTAATTTCCCTAAGCTATAGGACCATAAGTGGAAGTGCCCTAGGTTCTGTTGCTTTGTTTTTTAGATGTTTCAGGAAACACCATACACTTCTCCCGAGTGGTTGTTGGCAATTTACATCCCGCCCATCAGCATAACAAGGCTCCCAGTTCTCCATGGCCTGTCCTGCCTTTCTGGATTTTACACTTTTTTCAGATGGCCCTTTTGACCGGGGGGAAGTGAGACTTCATTGTAGTGCAGATTTCCTTTGCAAGCTTGCTTGGTTGGCCAAAAAGGGCGTATGCGTTTTTTCCTGAATATATTCAGGAAAAAACGCATACGCCCTTTTTGGCCAAGTGCATCATTGTGGACGTTCTGCCTCTTTTCCTATGCTTTCAATGCAATTCCAGTCTACCTCCTGAAATCGGTTTCCTGCAATTCTGCCCCGCTTTCAAGTCCTCTTGGCAGCCTTACTTCAGTCTATTTTTGGACGATAGCTGTCATTTATAACTCTGCAGGTTTGTGAATTACAGTGCCCCTGAGCTCCTTTCTTCAACTCGCTTTCTTTTGAGCTGGCCGCAACACCGCAGGATGGCTTCAGGCCCTAATCTGGTTCTGGCACGGCACGCTGAGCCTTTGGTTATTTCCTCCTCATGGTGGGAAATGAGAGTTAAATTTGCCCGTCCAGACACCTCCAGCTAGCCTCTCATTGGTTCTCACTATTCCTGTTCATCTTCCGCAGAAATTGCAAACTGGGCCAAACAGGAGGTTAAAGGCGCTGACTCTCCAAGTGGGGAGAGTGTTAGTAAAGCGTCTGGAATGTTGCACCCGAGTACCAGGGGAGGAAAACTGAGACATATTTGAACACGTCTCCCGTTCACATGATTGATCATACTTGGGTTCCACATGCATGTTTTAGCTGAAGGAAGAATACCTTAAACCTGGAGAGTTAAGACCCGTGGAATGGGTACCATGCAATATGACTTCAAAGGGTCTTCATTTGCTCACCGAACCTCTCCAATCCTATCACTGCTGCGTTTATGCCCCTGTACACATGCTTGATTCTCTTTCGGAGACATAGCAATCCATAGGTTTTAAGATACTTACTAGTCAGGTACATTCTTAGGCGTTTAATATGCGGTGTTGAGTCCATTTCGTTGAGCAAGGAGTAGCTCTTGTCTATTCCATATTTGGCTTAAGGAACTTTATCTGTGCTCATTTCAATCTCTGGTTTTATGCAGCACCCCAACTCACCTTTACCCTTAAGCAAGCATAAGTTGGTTTTCTAAATTTGAGACCCTGTTCTGTTCTGTAATTCAGTTCCTGTGTAGCCAAGTTTACATTCCGTGTATTAGTGATATCTTATGATGTTTCTGTTTCTGTGTGACTTATTTCAGTTAGAATCATCATACCTGAATCCACTCATTGTGCTGCTAAGGGCCTGATGACACAGATTTCATTGCTGAGTGATATTGCTTTGTAAGTAAATACCACAACTTCTTTATCCATTTTTCACTTTCTGCGATGTTGAACTTGTACTGTAAACGAGGTTCTTGTAAACAGAGCCGATCCAAACTTTGGGGTGGCTGTGTCTTTTTGATTTTAATTTCCCTAAGCTATAGGACCATAAGTGGAAGTGCCCTAGGTTCTGTTGCTTTGTTTTTTAGATGTTTCAGGAAACACCATACAATTCTCCCGAGTGGTTGTTGGCAATTTACATCCCGCCCATCAGCATAACAAGGCTCCCAGTTCTCCATGGCCTGTCCTGCCTTTCTGGATTTTACCCTTTTTTCAGATGGCCCTTTTGACCGGGGGGAAGTGAGACTTCATTGTAGTGCAGATTTCCTTTGCAAGCTTGCTTGGTTGGCCAAAAAGGGCGTATGCGTTTTTTCCTGAATATATTCAGGAAAAAACGCATACGCCCTTTTTGGCCAAGTGCATCATTGTGTATGTTCTGCCTCTTTTCCTATGCTTTCAATGCAATTCCAGTCTACCTCCTGAAATCGGTTTCCTGCAATTCTGCTCCGCTTTCAAGTCCTCTTGGCAGCCTTACTTCAGTCTATTTTTGGACGATAGCTCTCATTTATAACTCTGCAAGTTTGTGAATTACAGTGCCCCTGAGCTCCTTTCCTCAACTCGCTTTCTTGTGACCTGGCCACAACACCGCAGGATGGCTTCAGGCCCTAATCTGGTTCCGGCCCGGCATGCTGAGCCTTTGGTTAATTCCTCTTCCTGGTGGGAAATGAGAGTTAAATTTGCCCGTCCAGACACCTCCAGCTAGCCTCTCATTGGTTCTCGCTATTCCTGTTCATCTTCCACAGAAATTGCAAACTGGGCCAAACAGGAGGTTAAAGGGACTGACTCTCCAAGTCGGGAGAGTGTTAGTAAAGAGTCTGGAATGTTGCACCCGAGTACCAGGGGAGGAAAACTGAGACATATTTGAACACGTCTCCCGTTCACATGGTTGATCATACTCTGGGTTCCACATGCATGTTTTAGCTGAAGGAAGAATACCTTAAACCTGGAGAGTTGAGACCCGTGTAATGGGTACCATGCAATATGACTTCAAAGGGTCTTCATATGCTCACCGAACCTCTCCAATCCTATCACTGCTGCGTTTATGCCCCTGTACACATGCTTGATTCTCTTTCGGAGACATAGCAATCCATAGGTTTTAAGATACTTACAAGTCAGGTACATTTTTAGGCGTTTAATATGGGGTGTTGAGTCCATTTCGTTGAGCAAGGAGTAGCTCTTGTCTATTCCATATTTGGCTTAAGGAACTTTATCTGTGCTCATTTCAATCTCTGGTTTTATGCAGCACCCCAACTCACCTTTCCCCTTAAGCAAGCATAAGTTGGTTTTCTAAATTTGAGACCCTGTTCTGTTCTGTAATTCAGTTCCTGTGTAGCCAAGTTTACATTCCGTGTATTACTGATATCTTATGATGTTTCTGTTTCTGTGTGACTTATTTCAGTTAGAATCATCATACCTGAATCCACTCATTGTGCTGCTAAGGGCCTGATGACACAGATTTCATTGTTGAGTGATATTGCTTTGTAAGTAAATACCACAACTTCTTTATCCATTTTTCACTTTCTGTGATATTGAACTTGTACGGTAAACGAGGTTCTTGTAAACGGAGGCGTCCCAAACATTGGGGTGGCTGTGTCTTTTTGATTTTAATTTCCCTAAGCTATAGGACCATAAGTGGAAGTGCCCTAGGCTCTGTTGCTTTGTTTTTTAGATGTTTCAGGAAACACCATACACTTCTCCTGAGTGTCTGTTGGCAATTTACATCCCGCCCATCAGCATAACAAGGCTCCCAGTTCTCAATGGCCTGTTGCCTTTCTGGATTTTACACTTTTTTCAGATGGCCCTTTTGACCAGGGGGAAGTGAGACTTCATTGTAGTGCAGATTTCCTTTGCAAGCCTGCTTGGTTGGCCAAAAAGGGCGTATGCGTTTTTTCCTGAATATATTCAGGAAAAAACGCATACGCCCTTTTTGGCCAAGTGCATCATTGTGGACGTTCTGCCTCTTTTCCTATGCTTTCAATGCAATTCCAGTGTACCTCCTGAAATCGGTTTCCTGCAATTCTGCCCCGCTTTCAAGTCCTCTTGGCAGCCTTACTTCAGTCTATTTTTGGACGATAGCTCTCATTTATAACTCTGCAGGTTTGTGAATTACAGTGCCCCTGAGCTCCTTTCTTCAACTCGCTTTCTTGTGACCTGGCCGCAACACCGCAGGATGGCTTCAAGCCCTAATCTGGTTCCGGCACGGCACGCTGAGCCTTTGGTTATTTCCTCTTCCTGGTGGGAAATGAGAGTTAAATTTGCCCGTCCAGACACCTCCAGCTAGTCTCTCATTGGTTCTCCCTATTCCTGTTCATCTTCCACAGAAATTGCAAACTGGGCCAAACAGGAGGTTAAAGGCGCTGACTCTCCAAGTGGGGAGAGTGTTAGTAAAGCGTCTGGAATGTTGCACCCGAGGACCAGGGTACAAAAGCTGAGACATATTTGAACACGTCTCCCAATCACATGGTTGATCATACTCTAGGTTCCACATGCATGTTTTAGCTGAAGGAAGAATACCTTAAACCTGGGTATTTGAAACCCGTGTAATGGGTACCATGCAATATGACTTCAAAGGGTCTTCATTTGCTCACCGAACCTCTCCAATCCTATCACTGCTGCGTTTATGCCCCTGTACACATGCTTGATTCTCTTTCGGAGACATAGCAATCTATAGGTTTTATGATACTTACTAGTCAGGTACATTCTTAGGCGTTTAATATGCGGTGTTGAGTCCATTTCGTTGAGCAAGGAGTAGCTCTTGTCTATTCCATATTTGGCTTAAGGAACTTTATCTGTGCTCATTTCAATCTCTGGTTTTATGCAGCACCCCAACTCACCTTTCCCCTTAAGCAAGCATAAGTTGGTTTTCTAAATTTGAGACCCTGTTCTGTTTCGGAATGCAGTTCCTGTGTAGCCAAGTTTACATTCCGTGTATTAGTGATATCTTATGATGTTTCTTTTTCTGTGTGACTTATTTCAGTTAGAATCATCGTACCTGAATCCACTCATTATGCTGCTACGGGCCTGATGACATAGATTTCATTGCTGAGTGATACTGCATTGTACGTAAGTACCACAAGTTCTTTATCCATTTTTCACTTTCTGTGATATTGAACTTGTACGGTAAACGAGGTTCTTGTAAACAGAGGCGTCGCAAACTTTGGGGTGGCTGTGTCTTTTTGATTTTAATTTCCCGAAGCTATAGGACCATAAGTGGAAGTGCCCTAGGCTCTGTTGCTTTGTTTTTTAGATGTTTCAGGAAACACCATACACTTCTCCTGAGTGTCTGTTGGCAATTTACATCCCGCCCATCAGCATAACAAGGCTCCCAGTTCTCAATGCCTGTTGCCTTTCTGGATTTTACACTTTTTTCAGATGTCCCTTTTGACCGGGGGGAAGTGAGACTTCATTGTAGAGCCGATTTCCTTTGCAAGCTTGCTTGGTTGGCCAAAAAGGGCCTATGCGTTTTTTCCTGAATATATTCAGGAAAAAACGCATACGCCCATTTTGGCCAAGTGCATCATTGTGGACGTTCTGCCTCTTTTCCTATGCTTTCAATGCAATTCCAGTCTACCTCCTGAAATCGGTTTCCTGCAATTCTGCCCCGCTTTCAAGTCCTCTTGGCAGCCTTACTTCAGTCTATTTTTGGACGATAGCTCTCATTTATAACTCTGCAGGTTTGTGAATTACAGTGCCCCTGAGCTCCTTTCTTCAACTCGCTTTCTTGTGACCTGGCCGCAACACCGCAGGATGGCTTCAGGCCCTAATCTTGTTCCGGCCCGGCATGCTGAGCCTTTGGTTAATTCCTCTTCCTGGTGGGAAATGAGACTTAAATTTGCCCGTCCAGACACCTCCAGCTAGCCTCTCATTGGTTCTCGCTATTCCTGTTCATCTTCCACAGAAATTGCAAACTGGGCCAAACAGGAGGTTAAAGGGACTGACTCTCCAAGTCGGGAGAGTGTTAGAAAAGCGTCTGGAATGTTGCACCCGAGTACCAGGGGAGGAAAACTGAGACATATTTGAACACGTCTCCCGATCACATGGTTGATCATACTTGGGTTCCACATGCATGTTTTAGCGGAAGGAAGAATACCTTAAACCTGGAGAGCTGAGACCCCTGTAATGGGTACCATGCAATATGACTTCAAAGGGTCTTCATTTGCTCACCGAACCTCTCCAATCCTATCACTGCTGCGTTTATGCCCCTTTACACACGCTTGATTCTCTTTTGGAGACATAGCAATCCATAGGTTTTAAGATACTTACTAGTCAGGTACATTCTTAGGCGTTTAATATGGGGTTTTGTGTCCATTTTGTTGAGCAAGGAGTAGCTCTTGTCTATTCCATATTTGGCTTAAGGAACTTTATCTGTTCTCATTTCAATCTCTGGTTTTATGCAGCACCCCAACTCACCTTTCCCCTTAAGCAAGCATAAGTTGGTTTTCTAAATTTGAGACCCTGTTCTGTTTTGGAATGCAGTTCCTGTGTAGCCAAGTTTACATTCCGTGTATTAGTGATATCTTATGATGTTTCTTTTTCTGTGTGACTTATTTCAGTTAGAATCATCGTACCTGAATCCACTCATTATGCTGCTACGGGCCTGATGACATAGATTTCATTGCTGAGTGATACTGCATTGTACGTAAGTACCACAAGTTCTTTATCCATTTTTCACTTTCTGTGATATTGAACTTGTACGGTAAACGAGGTTCTTGTAAACAGAGGCGTCGCAAACTTTGGGGTGGCTGTGTCTTTTTGATTTTAATTTCCCGAAGCTATAGGACCATAAGTGGAAGTGCCCTAGGCTCTGTTGCTTTGTTTTTTAGATGTTTCAGGAAACACCATACACTTCTCCTGAGTGTCTGTTGGCAATTTACATCCCGCCCATCAGCATAACAAGGCTCCCAGTTCTCCATGGCCTGTCCTGCCTTTCTGGATTTTACACTTTTTTCAGATGGCCAATTTGACCCGGGGGAAGTGAGACTTCATTGTAGTGCAGATTTCCTTTGCAAGCTTGCTTGGTTGGCCAAAAAGGGCGTATGCGTTTTTTCCTGAATATATTCAGGAAAAAATGCATACGCCCTTTTTGGCCAAGTGCATCATTGTGGACGTTCTGCCTCTTTTCCTATGCTTTCAATGCAATTCCAGTCTACCTCCTGAAATCGGTTTCCTGCAATTCTGCCCCGCTTTCAAGTCCTCTTGGCAGCCTTACTTCAGTCTATTTTTGGACGATAGCTCTCATTTATAACTCTGCAGGTTTGTGAATTACAGTGCCCCTGAGCTCGTTTCTTCAACTCGCTTTCTTGTGACCTGGCCGCAACACCGCAGGATGGCTTCAGGCCCTAATCTGGTTCCGGCACGGCACGCTGAGCCTTTGGTTATTTCCTCTTCCTGGTGGGAAATGAGAGTTAAATTTGCCCGTCCAGACACCTCCAGCTATTCTTTCATTGGTTCTCGCTATTCCTGTTCATCTTCCACAGAAATTGCAAACTGGGCCAAACAGGAGGTTAAAGGGACTGACTCTCCAAGTCGGGAGAGTGTTAGTAAAGCGTCTGGAATGTTGCACCTGAGTACCAGGGTACGAAAACTGAGACATATTTGAACACGTCTCCCGATCACATGGTTGATCATACTCTAGGTTCCACATGCATGTTTTAGCTGAAGGAAGAATACCTTAAACCTGGGTAGTTGAAACCCGTGGAATGGGTACCATGCAATATGACTTCAAAGGGTCTTCATTTGCTCACGAACCTCTCCAATCCTATCACTGCTACGTTTATGCCCCTGTACACATGCTTGATTCTCTTTCGGATACATAGCAATCCATAAGTTTTAAGATACTTACTAGTCAGGTACATTCTTAGGCGTTTAATATGGGGTGTTGAGTCCATTTCGTTGAGCAAGGAGTAGCTCTTGTCTATTCCATATTTGGCTTAAGGAACTTTATCTGTGCTCATTTCAATCTCTGGTTTTATGCAGCACCCCAACTCACCTTTCCCCTTAAGCAAGCATAAGTTAGTTTTCTAAATTTGAGACCCTGTTCTGTTCTGTAATTCTGTTCCTGTGTAGCCAAGTTTACATTCTGTGTATTAGTGATATCTTATGATGTTTCTTTTTCTGTGTGACTTATTTCAGTTAGAATCACCGTACCTGAATCCACTCATTATGCTGCTACGGGCCTGATGACATAGATTTCATTGCTGAGTGATACTGCATTGTACGTAAGTACCACAAGTTCTTTATCCATTTTTCACTTTCTGTGATATTGAACTTGTACGGAAAACGAGGTTCTTGTAAACGGAGGCATCCCAAACTTTGGGGTGGCTGTGTCTTTTTGATTTTAATTTCCCTAAGCTATAGGACCATAAGTGGAAGTGCCCTAGGTTCCGTTGCTTTGTTTTTTAGATGTTTCAGGAAACACCATACACTTCTCCCGAGTGGTTGTTGGCAATTTACATCCCGCCCATCAGCATAACAAGGCTCCCAGTTCTCCATGGCCTGTCCTGCCTTTCTGGATTTTACACTTTTTTCAGATGGCCCTTTTGACCGGGGGGAAGTGAGACTTCATTGTAGTGCAGATTTCCTTTGCAAGCTTGCTTGGTTGGCCAAAAAGTGTGTATGCGTTTTTTCCTGAATATATTCAGGAAAAAACGCATACGCCCTTTTTGGCCAAGTGCATCATTGTGGACGTTCTGCCTCTTTTCCTATGCTTTCAATGCAATTCCAGTCTACCTCCTGAAATCGGTTTCCTGCAATTCTGCCCCGCTTTCAAGTCCTCTTGGCAGCCTTTCTTCAGTCTATTTTTGGACGATAGCTGTCATTTATAACTCTGCAGGTTTGTGAATTACAGTGCCCCTGAGCTCCTTTCTTCAACTCGCTTTCTTGTGACCTGGCCGCAACACCGCAGGATGGCTTCAGGCCCTAATCTGTTTCCGGCACGGCATGCTGAGCCTTTGGTTAATTCCTCTTCCTGGTGGGAAATGAGAGTTAAATTTGCCCATGCAGACACCTCCAGCTAGTCTCTCATTGGTTCTCGCTATTCCTGTTCATCTTCCACAGAATTTGCAAACTGGGCCAAACAGGAGGTTAAAGGGACTGACTCTCCAAGTCGGGAGAGTGTTAGAAAAGCGTCTGGAATGTTGCACCCGAGTACCAGGGGAGGAAAACTGAGACATATTTGAACACGTCTCCCGATCACATGGTTGATCATACTTGGGTTCCACATGCATGTTTTAGCTGAAGGAAGAATACCTTAAACCTGGGTAGTTGAAACCCGTGGAATGGGTACCATGCAATATGACTTCAAAGGGTCTTCATTTGCTCACGAACCTCTCCAATCCTATCACTGCTGCGTTCATGCCCCTGTACACATGCTTGATTCTCTTTCGGAGACATAGCAATCCATAGGTTTTAAGATACTTACTAGTCAGGTACATTCTTAGGCGTTTAATATGCGGTGTTGAGTCCATTTCGTTGAGCAAGGAGTAGCTCTTGTCTATTCCATATTTGGCTTAAGGAACTTTATCTGTGCTCATTTCAATCTCTGGTTTTATGCAGCACCCCAACTCACCTTTCCCCTTAAGCAAGCATAAGTTGGTTTTCTAAATTTGAGACCCTGTTCTGTTCTGTAATTCAGTTCCTGTGTAGCCAAGTTTACATTCCGTGTATTACTGATATCTTATGATGTTTCTTTTTCTGTGTGACTTATTTCAGTTAGAATCATCATACCTGAATCCACTCATTGTGCTGCTAAGGGCCTGATGACACAGATTTCATTGCTGAGTGATATTGCTTTGTAAGTAAATACCACAACTTCTTTATCCATTTTTCACTTTCTGCGATGTTGAACTTGTACTGTAAACGAAGTTCTTGTAAACAGAGGCATCCCAAACTTTGGGGTGGCTGTGTCTTTTTGATTTTAATTTCCCTAAGCTATAGGACCATAAGTGGCAGTGCCCTAGGCTCTGTTGCTTTGTTTTTTAGATGTTTCAGGAAACACCATACACTTCTCCTGAGTGTCTGTTGGTAATTTACATCCCGCCCATCAGCATAACAAGGCTCCCAGTTCTCCATGGCCTGTACTGCCTTTCTGGATTTTACACTTTTTTCAGATGGCCCTTTTGACCGGGGGGAAGTCAGACTTCATTGTAGTGCAGATTTCCTTTGCAAGCTTGCTTGGTTGGCCAAAAAGGGCATATGCGTTTTTTCCTGAATATATTCAGGAAAAAACGCATACGCCCTTTTTGGCCAAGTGCATCATTGTGGACGTTCTGCCTCTTTTCCTATGCTTTCAATGCAATTCCAGTCTACCTCCTGAAATCGGTTTCCTGCAATTCTGCCCCGCTTTCAAGTCCTCTTGGCAGCCTTACTTCAGTCTATTTTTGGACGATAGCTGTCATTTATAACTCTGCAGGTTTGTGAATTACAATGCCCCTGAGCTCCTTTCTTCAACTCGCTTTCTTGTGAGCTGGCCGCAACACCGCAGGATGGCTTCAGGCCCTAATCTGGTTCCGGCCCGGCACACTGAGCCTTTGGTTAATTCCTCTTCCTGGTGGGAAATGAGAGTTAAATTTGCCCGTCCAGACACCTCCAGCTAGCCTCTCATTGGTTCTCGCTATTCCTGTTCATCTTCCACAGAAATTGCAAACTGGGCCAAACAGGAGGTTAAAGGGACTGACTCTCCAAGTCGGGAGAGTGTTAGTAAAGCGTCTGGAATGTTGCACCCGAGTACCAGGGGAGGAAAACTGAGACATATTTGAACACGTCTCCCGTTCACATGGTTGATCATACTCTGGGTTCCACATGCATGTTTTAGCTGAAGAAAGAATACCTTAAACCTGGAGAGTTGAGACCCGTGGAATGGGTACCATGCAATATGACTTCAAAGGGTCTTCATTTGCTCACCGAACCTCTCCAATCCTATCACTGCTGCGTTTATGCCCCTGTACACACGCTTGATTCTCTTTTGGAGACATAGCAATCCATAGGTTTTAAGATACTTACTAGTCAGGTACATTCTTAGGCGTTTAATATGGGGTTTTGAGTCCATTTCGTTGAGCAAGGAGTAGCTCTTGTCTATTCCATATTTGGCTTAAGGAACTTTATCTGTGCTCATTTCAATCTCTGGTTTTATGCAGCACCCCAACTCACCTTTCCCCTTAAGCAAGCATAAGTTGGTTTTCTAAATTTGAGACCCTGTTCTGTTTTGGAATGCAGTTCCTGTGTAGCCAAGTTTACATTCCGTGTATTAGTGATATCTTATGATGTTTCTTTTTCTGTGTGACTTATTTCAGTTAGAATCATCATACCTGAATCCACTCATTGTGCTGCTAAGGGCCTGATGACACAGATTTCATTGCTGAGTGATATTGCTTTGTAAGTAAATACCACAACTTCTTTATCCATTTTTCACTTTCTGCGATGTTGAACTTGTACTGTAAACGAGGTTCTTGTAAACAGAGCCGTTCCAAACTTTGGGGTGGCTGTTTCTTTTTCATTTTAATTTCCGTAATCTATCGGACCATAAGTGGAAGTGCCCTAGGTTCTGTTGCTGTGTTTTTTAGTTGTTTCAGGAAACACCATACACTTCTCCCAAGTGGTTCTTGGCAATTTACATCCCGCCCATCAGCATAACAAGGCTCCCAGTTCTCCATGGCCTGTCCTGCCTTTCTGGATTTTACACTTTTTTCAGATGGCCCTTTTGACCGGGGGGAAGTGAGACTTCATTGTAGTGCAGATTTCCTTTGCAAGCTTGCTTGGTTGGCCAAAAAGGGCGTATGCGTTTTTTCCTGAATATATTCGGGAAAAAACGCATACGCCCTTTTTGGCCAAGTGCATCATTGTGGACGTTCTGCCTCTTTTCCTATGCTTTCAATGCAATTCCCGTCTACCTCCTGAAATCGGTTTCCTGCAATTCTGCCCCGCTTTCAAGTCCTCTTGGCAGCCTTACTTCAGTCTATTTTTGGACGATAGCTCTCATTTATAACTCTGCAGGTTTGTGAATTACAGTGCCCCTGAGCTCCTTTCTTCAACTCGCTTTCTTGTGACCTGGCCGCAACACCGCAGGATGGCTTCAGGCCCTAATCTGGTTCCGGCCCGGCATGCTGAGCCTTTGGTTAATTCCTCTTCCTGGTGGGAAATGAGAGTTAAATTTGCCCATCCAGACACCTCCAGCTAGTCTCTCATTGGTTCTCGCTATTCCTGTTCATCTTCCACAGAAATTGCAAACTGGGCCAAACAGGAGGTTAAAGGGACTGACTCTCCAAGTTGGGAGAGTGTTAATAAAGCATCTGGAATGTTGCACCCGAGTACCAGGGTACGAAAACTGAGACATATTTGAACACGTCTCCCGATCACATGGTTGATCATACTCTGGGTTCCACATGCATGTTTTAGCTGAAGGAAGAATACCTTAAACCTGGGTAGTTGAAACCCGTGGAATGGGTACCATGCAATATGACTTCAAAGGGTCTTCATTTGCTCACCGAACCTCTCCAATCCTATCACTGCTGCGTTTATGCCCCTGTACACATGCTTGATTCTCTTTCGGAGACATAGCAATCCATAGGTTTTAAGATACTTACTAGTCAGGTACATTCTTAGGCGTTTAATATGCGGTGTTGAGTCCATTTCATTGAGCAAGGAGTAGCTCTTGTCTATTCCATATTTGGCTTAAGGAACTTTATCTGTGCTCATTTCAATCTCTGGTTTTATGCAGCACCCCAACTCACCTTTCCCCTTAAGCAAGCATAAGTTGGTTTTCTAAATTTGAGACCCTGTTCTGTTCTGTAATTCAGTTCCTGTGTAGCCAAGTTTACATTCCGTGTATTACTGATATCTTATGATGTTTCTTTTTCTGTGTGACTTATTTCAGTTAGAATCATCATACCTGAATCCACTCATTGTGCTGCTAAGGGCCTGATGACACAGATTTCATTGCTGAGTGATATTGCTTTGTAAGTAAATACCACAACTTCTTTCTCCATTTTTCACTTTCTGCGATGTTGAACTTGTACTGTAAACGAGGTTCTTGTAAACAGAGCCGTCCCAAACTTTGGGGTGGCTGTGTCTTTTTGATTTTAATTTCCCTAAGCTATAGGACCATAAGTGGAAGTGCCCGAGGTTCTGTTGCTTTGTTTTTTAGATGTTTCAGGAAACACCATACACTTCTCCCGAGTGTCTGTTGGCAATTTACATCCCGCCCATCAGCATAACAAGGCTCCCAGTTCTCCATGGCCTGTCCTGCCTTTCTGGATTTTACACTTTTATCAGATGGCCCTTTTGACCGGGGGGAAGTGAGACTTCATTGTAGTGCAGATTTCCTTTGCAAGCTTGCTTGGTTGGCCAAAAAGGGCGTATGCGTTTTTTCCTGAATATATTCAGGAAAAAACGCATACGCCCTTTTTGGCCAAGTGCATCATTGTGGACGTTCTGCCTCTTTTCCTATGCTTTCAATGCAATTCCAGTCTACCTCCTGAAATCGGTTTCCTGCAATTCTGCCCCGCTTTCAAGTCCTCTTGGCAGCCTTACTTCAGTCTATTTTTGGACGATAGCTGTCATTTATAACTCTGCAGGTTTGTGAATTACAGTGCTCCTGAGCTCCTTTCTTCAACTCGCTTTCTTTTGAGCTGGCCGCAACACCGCAGGATGGCTTCAGGCCCTAATCTGGTTCCGGCCCGGCACACTGAGCCTTTGGTTATTTCCTCTTCTTGGTGGGAAATGAGAGTTAAATTTGCCCGTCCAGACACCTCCAGCTAGCCTCTCATTGGTTCTCGCTATTCCTGTTCATCTTCCGCAGAAATTGCAAACTGGGCCAAACAGGAGGTTAAAGGCGCTGACTCTCCAAGTGGGGAGAGTGTTAGTAAAGCGTCTGGAATGTTGCACCCGAGTACCAGGGGAGGAAAACTGAGACATATTTGAACACGTCTCCCGATCACACGGTTGATCATACTCTGGGTTCCACATGCATGTTTTAGCTGAAGGAAGAATACCTAAAACCTGGGTAGTTGAAACCCGTGGAATGCGTACCATGCAATATGACTTCAATGGGTCTTCATTTGCTCACCGAACCTCTCCAATCCTATCACTGCTGCGTTTATGCCCCTGTACACATGCTTGATTCTCTTTCGGAGACATAGCAATCCATAGGTTTTAAGATACTTACTAGTCAGGTACATTCTTAGGCGTTTAATATGCGGTGTTGAGTCCATTTCGTTGAGCAAGGAGTAGCTCTTGTCTATTCCATATTTGGCTTAAGGAACTTTATCTGTGCTCATTTCAATCTCTGGTTTTATGCAGCACCCCAACTCACCTTTCCCCTTAAGCAAGCATAAGTTGGTTTTCTAAATTTGAGAACCTGTTCTGTTCTGTAATTCAGTTCCTGTGTAGCCAAGTTTACATTCCGTGTATTACTGATATCTTATGATGTTTCTTTTTCTGTGTGACTTATTTCAGTTAGAATCATCGTACCTGAATCTACTCATTATGCTGCTACGGGCCTGATGACATAGATTTCATTGCTGAGTGATACTGCATTGTACGTAAGTACCACAAGTTCTTTATCCATTTTTCACTTTCTGTGATATTGAACTTGTACGGTAAACGATTTTCTTGTAAACAGAGGCATCCCAAACCTTGGGGTGGCTGTGTCTTTTTGATTTTAATTTCCCTAAGCTATAGGACCATAAGTGGAAGTGCCCTAGGCTCTGTTGCTTTGTTTTTTAGATGTTTCAGGAAACACCATACACTTCTCCCGAGTGTCTGTTGGCAATTGACATCCCGCCCATCAGTATAACAAGGCTCCCAGTTCTCCATGGCCTGTTGCCTTTCTGGATCTTACACTTTTTTCAGATGGCCCTTTTGACCGGGGGGAAGTGAGACTTCATTGTAGTGCAGATTTCCTTTGCAAGCTTGCTTGGTTGGCCAAAAAGGGCGTATGCGTTTTTTCCTGAATATATTCAGGAAAAAACGCATACGCCCTTTTTGGCCAAGTGCATCATTGTGGACGTTCTGCCTCTTTTCCTATGCTTTCAATGCAATTCCAGTCTACCTCCTGAAATCGGTTTCCTGCAATTCTGCCCCGCTTTCAAGTCCTCTTGGCAGCCTTACTTCAGTCTATTTTTGGACGATAGCTGTCATTTATAACTCTGCAGGTTTGTGAATTACAGTGCCCCTGAGCTCCTTTCTTCAACTCGCTTTCTTGTGACCTGGCCGCAACACCGCAGGATGTCTTCAGGCCCTAATCTGGTTCCGGTACGGCACGCTGAGCCTTTGGTTATTTCCTCTTCCTGGTGGGAAATGAGAGTTAAATTTGCCCGTCCAGACACCTCCAGCTAGCCTCTCATTGGTTCTCGCTATTCCTGTTCATCTTCCACAGAAATTGCAAACTGGGCCAAACAGGAGGTTAAAGGCGCTGACTCTCCAAGTGGGGAGAGTGTTAGTAAAGCGTCTGGAATGTTGCACCCGAGTACCAGGGGAGGAAAACTGAGACATATTTGAACACGTCTCCCGTTCACATGGTTGATCATACTTGGGTTCCACATGCATGTTTTAGCTGAAGGAAGAATACCTTAAACCTGGAGAGTTGAGACCCGTGTAATGCGTACCATGCAATATGACTTCAAAGGGTCTTCATTTGCTCACCGAACCTCTCCAATCCTATCACTGCTGCGTTTATGCCCCTGTACACACGCTTGATTCTCTTTTGGAGACATAGCAATCCATAGGTTTTAAGATACTTACTAGTCAGGTACATTCTTAGGCGTTTAATATGGGGTGTTGAGTCCATTTCGTTGAGCAAGGAGTAGCTCTTGTCTATTCCATATTTGGCTTAAGGAACTTTATCTGTGCTCATTTCAATCTCTGGTTTTATGCAGCACCCCAACTCACCTTTCCCCTTAAGCAAGCATAAGTTGGTTTTCTAAATTTGAGAACCTGTTCTGTTCTGTAATTCAGTTCCTGTGTAGCCAAGTTTACATTCCGTGTATTACTGATATCTTATGATGTTTCTTTTTCTGTGTGACTTATTTCAGTTAGAATCATCGTACCTGAATCTACTCATTATGCTGCTACGGGCCTGATGACATAGATTTCATTGCTGAGTGATACTGCATTGTACGTAAGTACCACAAGTTCTTTATCCATTTTTCACTTTCTGTGATATTGAACTTGTACGGTAAACGATTTTCTTGTAAACAGAGGCATCCCAAACCTTGGGGTGGCTGTGTCTTTTTGATTTTAATTTCCCTAAGCTATAGGACCATAAGTGGAAGTGCCCTAGGCTCTGTTGCTTTGTTTTTTAGATGTTTCAGGAAACACCATACACTTCTCCCGAGTGTCTGTTGGCAATTGACATCCCGCCCATCAGTATAACAAGGCTCCCAGTTCTCCATGGCCTGTTGCCTTTCTGGATCTTACACTTTTTTCAGATGGCCCTTTTGACCGGGGGGAAGTGAGACTTCATTGTAGTGCAGATTTCCTTTGCAAGCTTGCTTGGTTGGCCAAAAAGGGCGTATGCGTTTTTTCCTGAATATATTCAGGAAAAAACGCATACGCCCTTTTTGGCCAAGTGCATCATTGTGGACGTTCTGCCTCTTTTCCTATGCTTTCAATGCAATTCCAGTCTACCTCCTGAAATCGGTTTCCTGCAATTCTGCCCCGCTTTCAAGTCCTCTTGGCAGCCTTACTTCAGTCTATTTTTGGACGATAGCTGTCATTTATAACTCTGCAGGTTTGTGAATTACAGTGCCCCTGAGCTCCTTTCTTCAACTCGCTTTCTTGTGACCTGGCCGCAACACCGCAGGATGTCTTCAGGCCCTAATCTGGTTCCGGTACGGCACGCTGAGCCTTTGGTTATTTCCTCTTCCTGGTGGGAAATGAGAGTTAAATTTGCCCGTCCAGACACCTCCAGCTAGCCTCTCATTGGTTCTCGCTATTCCTGTTCATCTTCCACAGAAATTGCAAACTGGGCCAAACAGGAGGTTAAAGGCGCTGACTCTCCAAGTGGGGAGAGTGTTAGTAAAGCGTCTCGAATGTTGCACCCGAGTACCAGGGGAGGAAAACTGAGACATATTTGAACACGTCTCCCGTTCACATGGTTGATCATACTTGGGTTCCACATGCATGTTTTAGCTGAAGGAAGAATACCTTAAACCTGGAGAGTTGAGACCCGTGTAATGCGTACCATGCAATATGACTTCAAAGGGTCTTCATTTGCTCACCGAACCTCTCCAATCCTATCACTGCTGCGTTTATGCCCCTGTACACACGCTTGATTCTCTTTTGGAGACATAGCAATCCATAGGTTTTAAGATACTTACTAGTCAGGTACATTCTTAGGCGTTTAATATGGGGTGTTGAGTCCATTTCGTTGAGCAAGGAGTAGCTCTTGTCTATTCCATATTTGGCTTAAGGAACTTTATCTGTGCTCATTTCAATCTCTGGTTTTATGCAGCACCCCAACTCACCTTTCCCCTTAAGCAAGCATAAGTTGGTTTTCTAAATTTGAGACACTGTTCTGTTTTGGAATTCAGTTCCTGTGTAGCCAAGTTTACATTCCGTGTATTAGTGATATCTTATGATGTTTCTTTTTCTGTGTGACTTATTTCAGTTAGAATCATCATACCTGAATCCACTCATTGTGCTGCTAAGGGCCTGATGACACAGATTTCATTGCTGAGTGATATTGCTTTGTAAGTAAATACCACATGTTCTTTATCCATTTTTCACTTTCTCCGATGTTGAACTTGTACTGTAAACGAGGTTCTTGTAAACAGAGCCGTTCCAAACTTTGGGGTGGCTGTGTCTTTTTGATTTTAATTTCCCTAAGCTATAGGACCATAAGTGGAAGTGCCCTAGGTTCTGTTGCTTTGTTTTTTAGATGTTTCAGGAAACACCATACACTTCTCCCGAGTGGTTGTTGGCAATTTACATCCCGCCCATCAGCATAACAAGGCTCCCAGTTCTCCATGGCCTGTCTTGCCTTTCTGGATTTTACACTTTTTTCAGATGGCCCTTTTGACCGGGGGGAAGTGAGACTTCATTGTAGTGCAGATTTCCTTTGCAAGCTTGCTTGGTTGGCCAAAAAGGGCGTATGCGTTTTTTCCTGAATATATTCAGGAAAAAACGCATACGTTCTTTTTGGCCAAGTGCATCATTGTGTACGTTCTGCCTCTTTTCCTATGCTTTCAATGCAATTCCAGTCTACCTCCTGAAATCGGTTTCCTGCAATTCTGCCCCGCTTTCAAGTCCTCTTGGCAGCCTTACTTCAGTCTATTTTTGGACGATAGCTGTCATTTATAAGTCTGCAAGTTTGTGAATTACAGTGCCCCTGAGCTCCTTTCTTCAACTCGCTTTCTTGTGACCTGGCCGCAACACCGCAGGATGGCTTCAGACCCTAATCTGGTTCTGGCACGGCACGCTGAGCCTTTGGTTAATTCCTCTTCCTGTTGGGAAATGAGAGTTAATTTTGCCCGTCCAGACACCTCCAGCTAGTCTCTCATTGGTTCTCGCTATTCCTGTTCATCTTCCACAGAAATTGCAAACTGGGCCAAACAGGAGGTTAAAGGGACTGACTCTCCAAGTCGGAAGAGTGTTAGTAAAGCGTCTGGAATGTTGCACCCGAGTACCAGGGGAGGAAAACTGAGACATATTTGAACACGTCTCGCGATCACATGGTTGATCATACTCTAGGTTCCACATGCATGTTTTAGCTGAGGAAGAATACCTTAAACCTGGGTATTTGAAACCGGTGGAATGGGTACCATGCAATATGACTTCAAAGGGTCTTCATTTGCTCACCGAACCTCTCCAATCCTATCACTGCTGCGTTTATGCCCCTGTACACATGCTTGATTCTCTTTCGGAGACATAGCAATCCATAGGTTTTAAGATACTTACTAGTCAGGTACATTCTTAGGCGTTTAATATGCGGTGTTGAGTCCATTTCATTGAGCAAGGAGTAGCTCTTGTCTATTCCATATTTGGCTTAAGGAACTTTATCTGTGCTCATTTCAATCTCTGGTTTTATGCAGCACCCCAACTCACCTTTCCCCTTAAGCAAGCATAAGTTGGTTTTCTAAATTTGAGACCCTGTTCTGTTCTGTAATTCAGTTCCTGTGTAGCCAAGTTTACATTCCGTGTATTAGTGATATCTTATGATGTTTCTTTTTCTGTGTGACTTATTTCAGTTAGAATCATCGTACCTGAATCCACTCATTATGCTGCTATGGGCCTGATGACATAGATTTCATTGCTGAGTGATACTGCATTGTACGTAAGTACCACAAGTTCTTTATCCATTTTTCACTTTCTGTGATATTGAACTTGTATGGTAAACGAGGTTCTTATAAACGGAGGCGTCCCAAACTTTGGGGTGGCTGTGTCTTTTTGATTTTAATTTCCCTAAGCTATAAGACCATAAGTGGCAGTGCCCTAGGCTCTGTTGCTTTGTTTTTTAGATGTTTCAGGAAACACCATACACTTCTCCCGAGTGGTTGTTGGCAATTTACATCCCGCCCATCAGCATAACAAGGCTCCCAGTTCTCCATGGCCTGTCCTGCCTTTCTGGATTTTACACTTTTTTCAGATGGCCCTTTTGACCGGGGGGAAGTGAGACTTCATTGTAGTGCAGATTTCCTTTGCAAGCTTGCTTGGTTGGCCAAAAAGGGCGTATGCGTTTTTTCCTGAATATATTCAGGAAAAAACGCATACGCCCTTTTTGGCCAAGTGCATCATTGTGGACGTTCTGCCTCTTTTCCTATGCTTTCAATGCAATTCCAGTCTACCTCCTGAAATCGGTTTCCTGCAATTCTGCCCCGCTTTCAAGTCCTCTTGGCAGCCTTACTTCAGTCTATTTTTGGACGATAGCTGTCATTTATAACTCTGCAGGTTTGTGAATTACAGTGCCCCTGAGCTCCTTTCTTCAACTCGCTTTCTTGTGACCTGGCCGCAACACCGCAGGATGTCTTCAGGCCCTAATCTGGTTCCGGTACGGCACGCTGAGCCTTTGGTTATTTCCTCTTCCTGGTGGGAAATGAGAGTTAAATTTGCCCGTCCAGACACCTCCAGCTAGCCTCTCATTGGTTCTCGCTATTCCTGTTCATCTTCCACAGAAATTGCAAACTGGGCCAAACAGGAGGTTAAAGGCGCTGACTCTCCAAGTGGGGAGAGTGTTAGTAAAGCGTCTGGAATGTTGCACCCGAGTACCAGGGGAGGAAAACTGAGACATATTTGAACACGTCTCCCGTTCCCATGGTTGATCATACTTGGGTTCCACATGCATGTTTTAGCTGAAGGAAGAATACCTTAAACCTGGAGAGTTGAGACCCGTGTAATGCGTACCATGCAATATGACTTCAAAGGGTCTTCATTTGCTCACCGAACCTCTCCAATCCTATCACTGCTGCGTTTATGCCCCTGTACACACGCTTGATTCTCTTTTGGAGACATAGCAATCCATAGGTTTTAAGATACTTACTAGTCAGGTACATTCTTAGGCGTTTAATATGGGGTGTTGAGTCCATTTCGTTGAGCAAGGAGTAGCTCTTGTCTATTCCATATTTGGCTTAAGGAACTTTATCTGTGCTCATTTCAATCTCTGGTTTTATGCAGCACCCCAACTCACCTTTCCCCTTAAGCAAGCATAAGTTGGTTTTCTAAATTTGAGACACTGTTCTGTTTTGGAATTCAGTTCCTGTGTAGCCAAGTTTACATTCCGTGTATTACTGATATCTTATGATGTTTCTTTTTCTGTGTGACTTACTTCAGTTAGAATCATCATACCTGAATCCACTCATTGTGCTGCTAAGGGCCTGATGACACAGATTTCATTGCTGAGTGATATTGCTTTGTAAGTAAATACCACAACTTCTTTATCCATTTTTCACTTTCTGCGATGTTGAACTTGTACTGTAAACGAGGTTCTTGTAAAGAGAGCCGTTCCAAACTTTGGGGTGGCTGTGTCTTTTAGATTTTAATTTCCCTAAGCTATAGGACCATAAGTGGAAGTGCCCTAGGTTCTGTTGCTTTGTTTTTTAGATGTTTCAGGAAACACCATACACTTCTCCCGAGTGGTTGTTGGCAATTTACATCCCGCCCATCAGCAGAACAAGGCTCCCAGTTCTCCATGGCCTGTCTTGCCTTTCTGGATTTTACACTTTTTTCAGATGGCCCTTTTGACCGGGGGGAAGTGAGACTTCATTGTAGTGCAGATTTCCTTTGCAAGCTTGCTTGGTTGGCCAAAAAGGGCGTATGCGTTTTTTCCTGAATATATTCAGGAAAAAACGCATACGTTCTTTTTGGCCAAGTGCATCATTGTGTACGTTCTGCCTCTTTTCCTATGCTTTCAATGCAATTCCAGTCTACCTCCTGAAATCGGTTTCCTGCAATTCTGCCCCGCTTTCAAGTCCTCTTGGCAGCCTTACTTCAGTCTATTTTTGGACGATAGCTGTCATTTATAAGTCTGCAAGTTTGTGAATTACAGTGCCCCTGAGCTCGTTTCTTCAACTCGCTTTCTTGTGACCTGGCCGCAACACCGCAGGATGGCTTCAGACCCTAATCTGGTTCTGGCACGGCACGCTGAGCCTTTGGTTAATTCCTCTTCCTGTTGGGAAATGAGAGTTAATTTTGCCCGTCCAGACACCTCCAGCTAGTCTCTCATTGGTTCTCGCTATTCCTGTTCATCTTCCACAGAAATTGCAAACTGGGCCAAACAGGAGGTTAAAGGGACTGACTCTCCAAGTCGGAAGAGTGTTAGTAAAGCGTCTGGAATGTTGCACCCGAGTACCAGGGGAGGAAAACTGAGACATATTTGAACACGTCTCGCGATCACATGGTTGATCATACTCTAGGTTCCACATGCATGTTTTAGCTGAGGAAGAATACCTTAAACCTGGGTATTTGAAACCGGTGGAATGGGTACCATGCAATATGACTTCAAAGGGTCTTCATTTGCTCACCGAACCTCTCCAATCCTATCACTGCTGCGTTTATGCCCCTGTACACATGCTTGATTCTCTTTCGGAGACATAGCAATCCATAGGTTTTAAGATACTTACTAGTCAGGTACATTCTTAGGCGTTTAATATGCGGTGTTGAGTCCATTTCATTGAGCAAGGAGTAGCTCTTGTCTATTCCATATTTGGCTTAAGGAACTTTATCTGTGCTCATTTCAATCTCTGGTTTTATGCAGCACCCCAACTCACCTTTCCCCTTAAGCAAGCATAAGTTGGTTTTCTAAATTTGAGACCCTGTTCTGTTCTGTAATTCAGTTCCTGTGTAGCCAAGTTTACATTCCGTGTATTAGTGATATCTTATGATGTTTCTTTTTCTGTGTGACTTATTTCAGTTAGAATCATCGTACCTGAATCCACTCATTATGCTGCTATGGGCCTGATGACATAGATTTCATTGCTGAGTGATACTGCATTGTACGTAAGTACCACAAGTTCTTTAGCCATTTTTCACTTTCTGTGATATTGAACTTGTATGGTAAACGAGGTTCTTATAAACGGAGGCGTCCCAAACTTTGGGGTGGCTGTGTCTTTTTGATTTTAATTTCCCTAAGCTATAAGACCATAAGTGGCAGTGCCCTAGGCTCTGTTGCTTTGTTTTTTAGATGTTTCAGGAAACACCATACACTTCTCCCGAGTGGTTGTTGGCAATTTACATCCCGCCCATCAGCATAACAAGGCTCCCAGTTCTCCATGGCCTGTCCTGCCTTTCTGGATTTTACACTTTTTTCAGATGGCCCTTTTGACCGGGGGGAAGTGAGACTTCATTGTAGTGCAGATTTCCTTTGCAAGCTTGCTTGGTTGGCCAAAAAGGGCGTATGCGTTTTTTCCTGAATATATTCAGGAAAAAACGCATACGCCCTTTTTGGCCAAGTGCATCATTGTGGACGTTCTGCCTCTTTTCCTATGCTTTCAATGCAATTCCAGTCTACCTCCTGAAATCGGTTTCCTGCAATTCTGCCCCGCTTTCAAGTCCTCTTGGCAGCCTTACTTCAGTCTATTTTTGGACGATAGCTGTCATTTATAACTCTGCAGGTTTGTGAATTACAGTGCCCCTGAGCTCCTTTCTTCAACTCGCTTTCTTGTGACCTGGCCGCAACACCGCAGGATGTCTTCAGGCCCTAATCTGGTTCCGGTACGGCACGCTGAGCCTTTGGTTATTTCCTCTTCCTGGTGGGAAATGAGAGTTAAATTTGCCCGTCCAGACACCTCCAGCTAGCCTCTCATTGGTTCTCGCTATTCCTGTTCATCTTCCACAGAAATTGCAAACTGGGCCAAACAGGAGGTTAAAGGCGCTGACTCTCCAAGTGGGGAGAGTGTTAGTAAAGCGTCTGGAATGTTGCACCCGAGTACCAGGGGAGGAAAACTGAGACATATTTGAACACGTCTCCCGTTCACATGGTTGATCATACTTGGGTTCCACATGCATGTTTTAGCTGAAGGAAGAATACCTTAAACCTGGAGAGTTGAGACCCGTGTAATGCGTACCATGCAATATGACTTCAAAGGGTCTTCATTTGCTCACCGAACCTCTCCAATCCTATCACTGCTGCGTTTATGCCCCTGTACACACGCTTGATTCTCTTTTGGAGACATAGCAATCCATAGGTTTTAAGATACTTACTAGTCAGGTACATTCTTAGGCATTTAATATGGGGTGTTGAGTCCATTTCGTTGAGCAAGGAGTAGCTCTTGTCTATTCCATATTTGGCTTAAGGAACTTTATCTGTGCTCATTTCAATCTCTGGTTTTATGCAGCACCCCAACTCACCTTTCCCCTTAAGCAAGCATAAGTTGGTTTTCTAAATTTGAGACACTGTTCTGTTTTGGAATTCAGTTCCTGTGTAGCCAAGTTTACATTCCGTGTATTAGTGATATCTTATGATGTTTCTTTTTCTGTGTGACTTATTTCAGTTAGAATCATCATACCTGAATCCACTCATTGTGCTGCTAAGGGCCTGATGACACAGATTTCATTGCTGAGTGATATTGCTTTGTAAGTAAATACCACAAGTTCTTTATCCATTTTTCACTTTCTCCGATGTTGAACTTGTACTGTAAACGAGGTTCTTGTAAACAGAGCCGTTCCAAACTTTGGGGTGGCTGTGTCTTTTTGATTTTAATTTCCCTAAGCTATAGGACCATAAGTGGAAGTGCCCTAGGTTCTGTTGCTTTGTTTTTTAGATGTTTCAGGAAACACCATACACTTCTCCCGAGTGGTTGTTGGCAATTTACATCCCGCCCATCAGCAGAACAAGGCTCCCAGTTCTCCATGGCCTGTCTTGCCTTTCTGGATTTTACACTTTTTTCAGATGGCCCTTTTGACCGGGGGGAAGTGAGACTTCATTGTAGTGCAGATTTCCTTTGCAAGCTTGCTTGGTTGGCCAAAAAGGGCGTATGCGTTTTTTCCTGAATATATTCAGGAAAAAACGCATACGTTCTTTTTGGCCAAGTGCATCATTGTGTACGTTCTGCCTCTTTTCCTATGCTTTCAATGCAATTCCAGTCTACCTCCTGAAATCGGTTTCCTGCAATTCTGCCCCGCTTTCAAGTCCTCTTGGCAGCCTTACTTCAGTCTATTTTTGGACGATAGCTGTCATTTATAAGTCTGCAAGTTTGTGAATTACACTGCCCCTGAGCTCCTTTCTTCAACTCGCTTTCTTGTGACCTGGCCGCAACACCGCAGGATGGCTTCAGGCCCTAATCTGGTTCTGGCACGGCTCGCTGAGCCTTTGGTTAATTCCTCTTCCTGGTGGGAAATGAGAGTTAATTTTGCCCGTCCAGACACCTCCAGCTAGTCTCTCATTGGTTCTCGCTATTCCTGTTCATCTTCCGCAGAAATTGCAAACTGGGCCAAACAGGAGGTTAAAGGGACTGACTCTCCAAGTCGGAAGAGTGTTAGTAAAGCGTCTGGAATGTTGCACCCGAGTACCAGGGGAGGAAAACTGAGACATATTTGAACACGTCTCGCGATCACATGGTTGATCATACTCTAGGTTCCACATGCATGTTTTAGCTGAGGAAGAATACCTTAAACCTGGGTATTTGAAACCGGTGGAATGGGTACCATGCAATATGACTTCAAAGGGTCTTCATTTGCTCACCGAACCTCTCCAATCCTATCACTGCTGCGTTTATGCCCCTGTACACATGCTTGATTCTCTTTCGGAGACATAGCAATCCATAGGTTTTAAGATACTTACTAGTCAGGTACATTCTTAGGCGTTTAATATGCGGTGTTGAGTCCATTTCGTTGAGCAAGGAGTAGCTCTTGTCTATTCCATATTTGGCTTAAGGAACTTTATCTGTGCTCATTTCAATCTCTGGTTTTATGCAGCACCCCAACTCACCTTTCCCCTTAAGCAAGCATAAGTTGGTTTTCTAAATTTGAGACCCTGTTCTGTTCTGTAATTCAGTTCCTGTGTAGCCAAGTTTACATTCCGTGTATTAGTGATATCTTATGATGTTTCTTTTTCTGTGTGACTTATTTCAGTTAGAATCATCGTACCTGAATCCACTCATTATGCTGCTATGGGCCTGATGACATAGATTTCATTGCTGAGTGATACTGCATTGTACGTAAGTACCACAAGTTCTTTATCCATTTTTCACTTTCTGTGATATTGAACTTGTATGGTAAACGAGGTTCTTATAAACGGAGGCGTCCCAAACTTTGGGGTGGCTGTGTCTTTTTGATTTTAATTTCCCTAAGCTATAGGACCATAAGTGGAAGTGCCCTAGGCTCTGTTGCTTTGTTTTTTAGATGTTTCAGGAAACACCATACACTTCTCCCGAGTGGTTGTTGGCAATTTACATCCCGCCCATCAGCATAACAAGGCTCCCAGTTCTCCATGGCCTGTCCTGCCTTTCTGGATTTTACACTTTTTTCAGATGGCCCTTTTGCCCGGGGGGAAGTGAGACTTCATTGTAGTGCAGATTTCCTTTGCAAGCTTGCTTGGTTGGCCAAAAAGGGCGTATGCGTTTTTTCCTGAATATATTCAGGAAAAAACGCATACGCCCTTTTTGGCCAAGTGCATCATTGTGGACGTTCTGCCTCTTTTCCTATGCTTTCAATGCAATTCCAGTCTACCTCCTGAAATCGGTTTCCTGCAATTCTGCCCCGCTTTCAAGTCCTCTTGGCAGCCTTACTTCAGTCTATTTTTGGACGATAGCTGTCATTTATAACTCTGCAGGTTTGTGAATTACAGTGTCCCTGAGCTCCTTTCTTCAACTTGCTTTCTTGTGACCTGGCCGCAACACCGCAGGATGGCTTCAGGCCTTAATCTGGTTCCGGCACGGCACGCTGAGCCTTTGGTTATTTCCTCTTCCTGGTGGGAAATGAGAGTTAAATTTGCCCGTCCAGACACCTCCAGCTAGCCTCTCATTGGTTCTCGCTATTCCTGTACATCTTCCGCAGAAATTGCAAACTGGGCCAAACAGGAGGTTAAAGGGACTGACTCTCCAAGTCGGGAGAGTGTTAGTAAAGCGTCTGGAATGTTGCACCCGAGTACCAGGGGAGGAAAACTGAGACATATTTGAACACGTCTCCCGTTCACATGGTTGATCATACTCTGGGTTCCACATGCATGTTTTAGCTGAAGGAAGAATACCTTAAACCTGGAGAGTTGAGACCCGTGTAATGGGTACCATGCAATATGACTTCAAAGGGTCTTCATTTGCTCACCGAACCTCTCCAATCCTATCACTGCTGCGTTTATGCCCCTGTACACACGCTTGATTCTCTTTTGGAGACATAGCAATCCATAGGTTTTAAGATACTTACTAGTCAGGTACATTCTTAGGGGTTTAATATGGGGTTTTGAGTCCATTTCATTGAGCAAGGAGTAGCTCTTGTCTATTCCATATTTGGCTTAAGGAACTTTATCTGTGCTCATTTCAATCTGTGGTTTTATGCAGCACCCCAACTCACCTTTCCCCTTAAGCAAGCATAAGTTGGTTTTCTAAATTTGAGACCCTGTTCTGTTATGTAATTCAGTTCCTGTGTAGCCAAGTTTACATTCCGTGTATTACTGATAACTTATGATGTTTCTTTTTCTGTGTGACTTATTTCAGTTAGAATCATCATACCTGAATCCACTCATTATGCTGCTACGGGCCTGATGACATAGATTTCATTGCTGAGTGATACTGCATTGTACGTAAGTACCTCAAGTTCTTTATACATTTTTCACTTTCTGCGATGTTGAACTTGTACTGTAAACGAGGTTCTTGTAAACAGAGGCGTCCCAAACTTTGGGGTGGCTGTGTCTTTTTGATTTTAATTTCCCTAAGCTATAGGACCATAAGTGGCAGTGCCCTAGGCTCTGTTGCTTTGTTTTTTAGATGTTTCAGGAAACACCATACACTTCTCCGGAGTGTCTGTTGGCAATTTACATCCCGCCCATCAGCATAACAAGGCTCCCAGTTCTCCATGGCCTGTCCTGCCTTTCTGGATTTTACACTTTTTTCAGATGGCCCTTTTGACCGGGGGGAAGTGAGACTTCATTGTAGTGCAGATTTCCTTTGCAAGCTTGCTTGGTTGGCCAAAAAGGGCGTATGCGTTTTTTCCTGAATATATTCAGGAAAAAACGCATACGCCCTTTTTGGCCAAGTGCATCATTGTGGACGTTCTGCCTCTTTTCCTATGCTTTCAATGCAATTCCAGTCTACCTCCTGAAATCGGTTTCCTGCAATTCTGCCCCGCTTTCAAGTCCTCTTGGCAGCCTTACTTCAGTCTATTTTTGGACGATAGCTGTCATTTATAACTCTGCAGGTTTGTGAATTACAGTGCCCCTGAGCTCCTTTCTTCAACTCGCTTTCTTTTGAGCTGGCCGCAACACCGCAGGATGGCTTCAGGCCCTAATCTGGTTCCGGTACGGCACGCTGAGCCTTTGGTTATTTCCTCTTCCTGGTGGGAAATGAGAGTTAAATTTGCCCGTCCAGACACCTCCAGCTAGCCTCTCATTGGTTCTTGCTATTCCTGTTCATCTTCCGCAGAAATTGCAAACTGGGCCAAACAGGAGGTTAAAGGGACTGACTCTCCAAGTCGGGAGAGTGTTAGTAAAGCGTCTGGAATGTTGCACCCGAGTACCAGGGGAGGAAAACTGAGACATATTTGAACACGTCTCCCGATCACATGGTTGATCATACTCTAGGTTCCACATGCATGTTTTAGCTGAGGAAGAATACCTTAAACCTGGGTATTTGAAACCCGTGGAATGGGTACCATGCAATATGACTTCAAAGGGTCTTCATTTGCTCACCGAACATCTCCAATCCTATCACTGCTGCGTTTATTCCCCTGTACACATGCTTGATTCTCTTTCGGAGACATAGCAATCCATAGGTTTTAAGATACTTACTAGTCAGGTACATTCTTAGGCGTTTAATATGCGGTGTTGAGTCCATTTCGTTGAGCAAGGAGTAGCTCTTGTCTATTCCATATTTGGCTTAAGGAACTTTATCTGTGCTCATTTCAATCTCTGGTTTTATGCAGCACCCCAACTCACCTTTCCCCTTAAGCAAGCATAAGTTGGTTTTCTAAATTTGAGACCCTGTTCTGTTCTGTAATTCAGTTCCTGTGTAGCCAAGTTTACATTCCGTGTATTAGTGATATCTTATGATGTTTCTTTTTCTGTGTGACTTATTTCAGTTAGAATCATCGTACCTGAATCCACTCATTATGCTGCTACGGGCCTGATGACATAGATTTCATTGCTGAGTGATACTGCATTGTACGTAAGTACCACAAGTTCTTTATCCATTTTTCACTTTCTGTGATATTGAACTTGTATGGTAAACGAGGTTCTTATAAACGGAGGCGTCCCAAACTTTGGGGTGGCTGTGTCTTTTTGATTTTAATTTCCCTAAGCTATAAGACCATAAGTGGCAGTGCCCTAGGCTCTGTTGCTTTGTTTTTTAGATGTTTCAGGAAACACCATACACTTCTCCCGAGTGGTTGTTGGCAATTTACATCCCGCCCATCAGCATAACAAGGCTCCCAGTTCTCCATGGCCTGTCCTGCCTTTCTGGATTTTACACTTTTTTCAGATGGCCCTTTTGACCGGGGGGAAGTGAGACTTCATTGTAGTGCAGATTTCCTTTGCAAGCTTGCTTGGTTGGCCAAAAAGGGCGTATGCGTTTTTTCCTGAATATATTCAGGAAAAAACGCATACGCCCTTTTTGGCCAAGTGCATCATTGTGGACGTTCTGCCTCTTTTCCTATGCTTTCAATGCAATTCCAGTCTACCTCCTGAAATCGGTTTCCTGCAATTCTGCCCCGCTTTCAAGTCCTCTTGGCAGCCTTACTTCAGTCTATTTTTGGACGATAGCTGTCATTTATAACTCTGCAGGTTTGTGAATTACAGTGCCCCTGAGCTCCTTTCTTCAACTCGCTTTCTTGTGACCTGGCCGCAACACCGCAGGATGGCTTCAGGCCTTAATCTGGTTCCGGCACGGCACGCTGAGCCTTTGGTTATTTCCTCTTCCTGGTGGGAAATGAGAGTTAAATTTGCCCGTCCAGACACCTCCAGCTAGCCTCTCATTGGTTCTCGCTATTCCTGTACATCTTCCGCAGAAATTGCAAACTGGGCCAAACAGGAGGTTAAAGGGACTGACTCTCCAAGTCGGGAGAGTGTTAGTAAAGCGTCTGGAATGTTGCACCCGAGTACCAGGGGAGGAAAACTGAGACATATTTGAACACGTCTCCCGTTCACATGGTTGATCATACTCTGGGTTCCACATGCATGTTTTAGCTGAAGGAAGAATACCTTAAACCTGGAGAGTTGAGACCCGTGTAATGGGTACCATGCAATATGACTTCAAAGGGTCTTCATTTGCTCACCGAACCTCTCCAATCCTATCACTGCTGCGTTTATGCCCCTGTACACACGCTTGATTCTCTTTTGGAGACATAGCAATCCATAGGTTTTAAGATACTTACTAGTCAGGTACATTCTTAGGGGTTTAATATGGGGTTTTGAGTCCATTTCATTGAGCAAGGAGTAGCTCTTGTCTATTCCATATTTGGCTTAAGGAACTTTATCTGTGCTCATTTCAATCTCTGGTTTTATGCAGCACCCCAACTCACCTTTCCCCTTAAGCAAGCATAAGTTGGTTTTCTAAATTTGAGACCCTGTTCTGTTATGTAATTCAGTTCCTGTGTAGCCAAGTTTACATTCCGTGTATTACTGATAACTTATGATGTTTCTTTTTCTGTGTGACTTATTTCAGTTAGAATCATCATACCTGAATCCACTCATTATGCTGCTACGGGCCTGATGACATAGATTTCATTGCTGAGTGATACTGCATTGTAAGTAAGTACCACAAGTTCTTTATACATTTTTCACTTTCTGCGATGTTGAACTTGTACTGTAAACGAGGTTCTTGTAAACAGAGGCGTCCCAAACTTTGGGGTGGCTGTGTCTTTTTGATTTTAATTTCCCTAAGCTATAGGACCATAAGTGGCAGTGCCCTAGGCTCTGTTGCTTTGTTTTTTAGATGTTTCAGGAAACACCATACACTTCTCCCGAGTGTCTGTTGGCAATTTACATCCCGCCCATCAGCATAACAAGGCTCCCAGTTCTCCATGGCCTGTCCTGCCTTTCTGGATTTTACACTTTTTTCAGATGGCCCTTTTGACCGGGGGGAAGTGAGACTTCATTGTAGTGCAGATTTCCTTTGCAAGCTTGCTTGGTTGGCCAAAAAGGGCGTATGCGTTTTTTCCTGAATATATTCAGGAAAAAACGCATACGCCCTTTTTGGCCAAGTGCATCATTGTGGACGTTCTGCCTCTTTTCCTATGCTTTCAATGCAATTCCAGTCTACCTCCTGAAATCGGTTTCCTGCAATTCTGCCCCGCTTTCAAGTCCTCTTGGCAGCCTTACTTCAGTCTATTTTTGGACGATAGCTGTCATTTATAACTCTGCAGGTTTGTGAATTACAGTGCCCCTGAGCTCCTTTCTTCAACTCGCTTTCTTTTGAGCTGGCCGCAACACCGCAGGATGGCTTCAGCCCTAATCTGGTTCCGGTACGGCACGCTGAGCCTTTGGTAATTTCCTCTTCCTGGTGGGAAATGAGAGTTAAATTTGCCCGTCCAGACACCTCCAGCTAGCCTCTCATTGGTTCTTGCTATTCCTGTTCATCTTCCGCAGAAATTGCAAACTGGGCCAAACAGGAGGTTAAAGGGACTGACTCTCCAAGTCGGGAGAGTGTTAGTAAAGCGTCTGGAATGTTGCACCCGAGTACCAGGGGAGGAAAACTGAGACATATTTGAACACGTCTCCCGATCACATGGTTGATCATACTCTAGGTTCCACATGCATGTTTTAGCTGAGGAAGAATACCTTAAACCTGGGTATTTGAAACCCGTGGAATGGGTACCATGCAATATGACTTCAAAGGGTCTTCATTTGCTCACCGAACATCTCCAATCCTATCACTGCTGCGTTTATGCCCCTGTACACATGCTTGATTCTCTTTCGGAGACATAGCATTCCATAGGTTTTAAGATACTTACTAGTCAGGTACATTCTTAGGCGTTTAATATGCGGTGTTGAGTCCATTTCGTTGAGCAAGGAGTAGCTCTTGTCTATTCCATATTTGGCTTAAGGAACTTTATCTGTGCTCATTTCAATCTCTGGTTTTATGCAGCACCCCAACTCACCTTTCCCCTTAAGCAAGCATAAGTTGGTTTTCTAAATTTGAGACCCTGTTCTGTTCTGTAATTCAGTTCCTGTGTAGCCAAGTTTACATTCCGTGTATTAGTGATATCTTATGATGTTTCTTTTTCTGTGTGACTTATTTCAGTTAGAATCATCGTACCTGAATCCACTCATTATGCTGCTACGGGCCTGATGACATAGATTTCATTGCTGAGTCATACTGCATTGTACGTAAGTACCACAAGTTCTTTATCCATTTTTCACTTTCTGTGATATTGAACTTGTATGGTAAACGAGGTTCTTATAAACGGAGGCGTCCCAAACTTTGGGGTGGCTGTGTCTTTTTGATTTTAATTTCCCTAAGCTATAGGACCATAAGTGGAAGTGCCCTAGGCTCTGTTGCTTTGTTTTTTAGATGTTTCAGGAAACACCATACACTTCTCCCGAGTGGTTGTTGGCAATTTACATCCCGCCCATCAGCATAACAAGGCTCCCAGTTCTCCATGGCCTGTCCTGCCTTTCTGGATTTTACACTTTTTTCAGATGGCCCTTTTGACCGGGGGGAAGTGAGACTTCATTGTAGTGCAGATTTCCTTTGCAAGCTTGCTTGGTTGGCCAAAAAGGGCGTATGCGTTTTTTCCTGAATATATTCAGGAAAAAACGCATACGCCCTTTTTGGCCAAGTGCATCATTGTGGACGTTCTGCCTCTTTTCCTATGCTTTCAATGCAATTCCAGTCTACCTCCTGAAATCGGTTTCCTGCAATTCTGCCCCGCTTTCAAGTCCTCTTGGCAGCCTTACTTCAGTCTATTTTTGGACGATAGCTGTCATTTATAACTCTGCAGGTTTGTGAATTACAGTGTCCCTGAGCTCCTTTCTTCAACTTGCTTTCTTGTGACCTGGCCGCAACACCGCAGGATGGCTTCAGGCCTTAATCTGGTTCCGGCACGGCACGCTGAGCCTTTGGTTATTTCCTCTTCCTGTTGGGAAATGAGAGTTAAATTTGCCCGTCCAGACACCTCCAGCTAGCCTCTCATTGGTTCTCGCTATTCCTGTTCATCTTCCACAGAAATTGCAAACTGGGCCAAACAGGAGGTTAAAGGCGCTGACTCTCCAAGTGGGGAGAGTGTTAGTAAAGCGTCTGGAATGTTGCACCCGAGTACCACGGTACGAAAACTGAGACATATTTGAACACGTCTCCCGATCACATGGTTGATCATACTCTAGGTTCCACATGCATGTTTTAGCTGAAGGAAGAATACCTTAAACCTGGGTAGTTGAAACCCGTGGAATGGGTACCATGCAATATGACTTCAAAGGGTCTTCATTTGCTCACCGAACCTCTCCAATCCTATCACTGCTGCGTTTATGCCCCTGTACACATGCTTGATTCTCTTTCGGAGACATAGCAATCCATAGGTTTTAAGATACTTACTAGTCAGGTACATTCTTAGGCGTTTAATATGCGGTGTTGAGTCCATTTCGTTGAGCAAGGAGTAGCTCTTGTCTATTCCATATTTGGCTTAAGGAACTTTATCTGTGCTCATTTCAATCTCTGGTTTTATGCAGCACCCCAACTCACCTTTACCCTTAAGCAAGCATAAGATGGTTTTCTAAATTTGAGAACCTGTTCTGTTCTGTCATTCAGTTCCTGTGTAGCCAAGTTTACATTCCGTGTATTACTGATATCTTATGATGTTTCTTTTTCTGTGTGACTTATTTCAGTTAGAATCATCATACCTGAATCCACTCATTGTGCTGCTAAGGGCCTGATGACACAGATTTCATTGCTGAGTGATATTGCTTTGTAAGTAAATACCACAACTTCTTTATCCATTTTTCACTTTCTGCGATGTTGAACTTGTACTGTAAACGAGGTTCTTGTAAACAGAGCCGATCCAAACATTGGGGTGGCTGTGTCTTTTTGATTTTAATTTCCCTAAGCTATAGGACCATAAGTGGAAGTGCCCTAGGTTCTGTTGCTTTGTTTTTTAGATGTTTCAGGAAACACCATACACTTCTCCCGAGTGGTTGTTGGCAATTTACATCCCGCCCATCAGCATAACAAGGCTCCCAGTTCTCCATGGCCTGTCCTGCCTTTCTGGATTTTACACTTTTTTCAGATGGCCCTTTTGACCGGGGGGAAGTGAGACTTCATTGTAGTGCAGATTTCCTTTGCAAGCTTGCTTGGTTGGCCAAAAAGGGCGTATGCGTTTTTTCCTGAATATATTCAGGAAAAAACGCATACGCCCTTTTTGGCCAAGTGCATCATTGTGGACGTTCTGCCTCTTTTCCTATGCTTTCAATGCAATTCCAGTCTACCTCCTGAAATCGGTTTCCTGCAATTCTGCCCCGCTTTCAAGTCCTCTTGGCAGCCTTACTTCAGTCTATTTTTGGACGATAGCTGTCATTTATAACTCTGCAGGTTTGTGAATTACAGTGTCCCTGAGCTCCTTTCTTCAACTTGCTTTCTTGTGACCTGGCCGCAACACCGCAGGATGGCTTCAGGCCTTAATCTGGTTCCGGCACGGCACGCTGAGCCTTTGGTTATTTCCTCTTCCTGTTGGGAAATGAGAGTTAAATTTGCCCGTCCAGACACCTCCAGCTAGCCTCTCATTGGTTCTCGCTATTCCTGTTCATCTTCCACAGAAATTGCAAACTGGGCCAAACAGGAGGTTAAAGGCGCTGACTCTCCAAGTGGGGAGAGTGTTAGTAAAGCGTCTGGAATGTTGCACCCGAGTACCACGGTACGAAAACTGAGACATATTTGAACACGTCTCCCGATCACATGGTTGATCATACTCTAGGTTCCACATGCATGTTTTAGCTGAAGGAAGAATACCTTAAACCTGGGTAGTTGAAACCCGTGGAATGGGTACCATGCAATATGACTTCAAAGGGTCTTCATTTGCTCACCGAACCTCTCCAATCCTATCACTGCTGCGTTTATGCCCCTGTACACATGCTTGATTCTCTTTCGGAGACATAGCAATCCATAGGTTTTAAGATACTTACTAGTCAGGTACATTCTTAGGCGTTTAATATGCGGTGTTGAGTCCATTTCGTTGAGCAAGGAGTAGCTCTTGTCTATTCCATATTTGGCTTAAGGAACTTTATCTGTGCTCATTTCAATCTCTGGTTTTATGCAGCACCCCAACTCACCTTTACCCTTAAGCAAGCATAAGATGGTTTTCTAAATTTGAGAACCTGTTCTGTTCTGTCATTCAGTTCCTGTGTAGCCAAGTTTACATTCCGTGTATTACTGATATCTTATGATGTTTCTTTTTCTGTGTGACTTATTTCAGTTAGAATCATCATACCTGAATCCACTCATTGTGCTGCTAAGGGCCTGATGACACAGATTTCATTGCTGAGTGATATTGCTTTGTAAGTAAATACCACAACTTCTTTATCCATTTTTCACTTTCTGCGATGTTGAACTTGTACTGTAAACGAGGTTCTTGTAAACAGAGCCGATCCAAACTTTGGGGTGGCTGTGTCTTTTTGATTTTAATTTCCCTAAGCTATAGGACCATAAGTGGAAGTGCCCTAGGTTCTGTTGCTTTGTTTTTTAGATGTTTCAGGAAACACCATACACTTCTCCCGAGTGGTTGTTGGCAATTTACATCCCGCCCATCAGCATAACAAGGCTCCCAGTTCTCCATGGCCTGTCCTGCCTTTCTGGATTTTACACTTTTTTCAGATGGCCCTTTTGACCGGGGGGAAGTGAGACTTCATTGTAGTGCAGATTTCCTTTGCAAGCTTGCTTGGTTGGCCAAAAAGGGCGTATGCGTTTTTTCCTGAATATATTCAGGAAAAAACGCATACGCCCTTTTTGGCCAAGTGCATCATTGTGGACGTTCTGCCTCTTTTCCTATGCTTTCAATGCAATTCCAGTCTACCTCCTGAAATCGGTTTCCTGCAATTCTGCCCCGCTTTCAAGTCCTCTTGGCAGCCTTACTTCAGTCTATTTTTGGACGATAGCTGTCATTTATAACTCTGCAGGTTTGTGAATTACAGTGCCCCTGAGCTCCTTTCTTCAACTCGCTTTCTTTTGAGCTGGCCGCAACACCGCAGGATGGCTTCAGGCCCTAATCTGATTCTGGTACGGAACGCTGAGCCTTTGGTTATTTCCTCTTCCTGGTGGGAAATGAGAGTTAAATTTGCCCGTCCAGACACCTCCAGCTAGTCTCTCATTGGTTCTCGCTATTCCTGTTCATCTTCCACAGAAATTGCAAACTGGGCCAAACAAGAAGTTAAAGGGACTGACTCTCCAAGGGGGAGAGTGTTAGTAAAGCGTCTGGAATGTTGCACCCGAGTACCATGGGAGGAAAACTGAGACATATTTGAACACGTCTCCCGTTCACATGGTTGATCATACTTGGGTTCCACATGCATGTTTTAGCTGAAGGAAGAATACCTTAAACCTGTGTATTTGAAACCCGTGGAATGGGTACCATGCAATATGACTTCAAAGGGTCTTCATTTGCTCACCGAACCTCTCCAATCCTATCACTGCTGCGTTTATGCCCCTGTACACATGCTTGATTCTCTTTCGGAGACATAGCAATCCATAGGTTTTAAGATACTTACTAGTCAGGTACATTCTTAGGCGTTTAATATGGGGTGTTGAGTCCATTTCGTTGAGCAAGGAGTAGCTCTTGTCTATTCCATATTTGGCTTAAGGAACTTTATCTGTTCTCATTTCAATCTCTGGGTTTATGCAGCACCCCAACTCACCTTTCCCCTTAAGCAAGCATAAGTTGGTTTTCTAAATTTGAGACCCTGTTCTGTTCTGTAATTCAGTTCCTGTGTAGCCAAGTTTACATTCCGTGTATTACTGATATCTTATGATGTTTCTTTTTCTGTGTGACTTATTTCAGTTAGAATCATCGTACCTGAATCCACTCATTATGCTACTACGGGCCTGATGACATAGATTTCATTGCTGAGTGATACTGCATTGTACGTAAGTACCACAAGTTCTTTATCCATTTTTCACTTTCTGCGATGTTGAACTTGTACTGTAAACGAGGTTCTTGTAAACAGAGGCGTCCCAAACTTTGGGGTGGCTGTGTCTTTTTGATTTTAATTTCCCTAAGCTATAGGACCATAAGTGGCAGTGCCCTAGGCTCTGTTGCTTTGTTTTTAAGATGTTTCAGGAAAAACATACACTTCTCCCGAGTGTCTGTTGGCAATTTACATCCCGCCCATCAGCATAACAAGGCTCCCAGTTCTCCATGGCCTGTCCTGCCTTTCTGGATTTTACACTTTTTTCAGATGGCCCTTTTGCCCGGGGGGAAGTGAGACTTCATTGTAGTGCAGATTTCCTTTGCAAGCTTGCTTGGTTGGCCAAAAAGGGCGTATGCGTTTTTTCCTGAATATATTCAGGAAAAAACGCATACGCCCTTTTTGGCCAAGTGCATCATTGTGGACGTTCTGCCTCTTTTCCTATGCTTTCAATGCAATTCCAGTCTACCTCCTGAAATCGGTTTCCTGCAATTCTGCCCCGCTTTCAAGTCCTCTTGGCAGCCTTACTTCAGTCTATTTTTGGACGATAGCTGTCATTTATAACTCTGCAGGTTTGTGAATTACAGTGTCCCTGAGCTCCTTTCTTCAACTTGCTTTCTTGTGACCTGGCCGCAACACCGCAGGATGGCTTCAGGCCTTAATCTGGTTCCGGCACGGCACGCTGAGCCTTTGGTTATTTCCTCTTCCTGGTGGGAAATGAGAGTTAAATTTGCCCGTCCAGACACCTCCAGCTAGCCTCTCATTGGTTCTCGCTATTCCTGTACATCTTCCGCAGAAATTGCAAACTGGGCCAAACAGGAGGTTAAAGGGACTGACTCTCCAAGTCGGGAGAGTGTTAGTAAAGCGTCTGGAATGTTGCACCCGAGTACCAGGGGAGGAAAACTGAGACATATTTGAACACGTCTCCCGTTCACATGGTTGATCATACTCTGGGTTCCACATGCATGTTTTAGCTGAAGGAAGAATACCTTAAACCTGGAGAGTTGAGACCCGTGTAATGGGTACCATGCAATATGACTTCAAAGGGTCTTCATTTGCTCACCGAACCTCTCCAATCCTATCACTGCTGCGTTTATGCCCCTGTACACACGCTTGATTCTCTTTTGGAGACATAGCAATCCATAGGTTTTAAGATACTTACTAGTCAGGTACATTCTTAGGGGTTTAATATGGGGTTTTGAGTCCATTTCATTGAGCAAGGAGTAGCTCTTGTCTATTCCATATTTGGCTTAAGGAACTTTATCTGTGCTCATTTCAATCTCTGGTTTTATGCAGCACCCCAACTCACCGTTCCCCTTAAGCAAGCATAAGTTGGTTTTCTAAATTTGAGACCCTGTTCTGTTATGTAATTCAGTTCCTGTGTAGCCAAGTTTACATTCCGTGTATTAGTGATAACTTATGATGTTTCTTTTTCTGTGTGACTTATTTCAGTTAGAATCATCATACCTGAATCCACTCATTATGCTGCTACGGGCCTGATGACATAGATTTCATTGCTGAGTGATACTGCATTGTACGTAAGTACCACAAGTTCTTTATACATTTTTCACTTTCTGCGATGTTGAACTTGTACTGTAAACGAGGTTCTTGTAAACAGAGGCGTCCCAAACTTTGGGGTGGCTGTGTCTTTTTGATTTTAATTTCCCTAAGCTATAGGACCTTAAGTGGAAGTGCCCTAGGCTCTGTTGCTTTGTTTTTTAGATGTTTCAGGAAACACCATACACTTCTCCCGAGTGTCTGTTGGCAATTTACATCCCGCCCATCAGCATAACAAGGCTCCCAGTTCTCCATGGCCTGTCCTGCCTTTCTGGATTTTACACTTTATTCAGATGGCCCTTTTGACCGGGGGGAAGTGAGACTTCATTGTAGTGCAGATTTCCTTTGCAAGCTTGCTTGGTTGGCCAAAAAGGGCGTATGCGTTTTTTCCTGAATATATTCAGGAAAAAACGCATACGCCCTTTTTGGCCAAGTGCATCATTGTGGACGTTCTGCCTCTTTTCCTATGCTTTCAATGCAATTCCAGTCTACCTCCTGAAATCGGTTTCCTGCAATTCTGCCCCGCTTTCAAGTCCTCTTGGCAGCCTTACTTCAGTCTATTTTTGGACGATAGCTGTCATTTATAAGTCTGCAGGTTTGTGAATTACAGTGCCCCTGAGCTCCTTTCTTCAACTCGCTTTCTTTTGAGCTGGCCGCAACACCGCAGGATGGCTTCAGGCCCTAATCTGGTTCCGGTACGGCACGCTGAGCCTTTGGTAATTTCCTCTTCCTGGTGGGAAATGAGAGTTAAATTTGCCCGTCCAGACACCTCCAGCTAGCCTCTCATTGGTTCTTGCTATTCCTGTTCATCTTCCGCAGAAATTGCAAACTGGGCCAAACAGGAGGTTAAAGGGACTGACTCTCCAAGTCGGGAGAGTGTTAGTAAAGCGTCTGGAATGTTGCACCCGAGTACCAGGGGAGGAAAACAGACATATTTGAACACGTCTCCCGATCACATGGTTGATCATACTCTAGGTTCCACATGCATGTTTTAGCTGAGGAAGAATACCTTAAACCTGGGTATTTGAAACCCGTGGAATGGGTACCATGCAATATGACTTCAAAGGGTCTTCATTTGCTCACCGAACATCTCCAATCCTATCACTGCTGCGTTTATGCCCCTGTACACATGCTTGATTCTCTTTCGGAGACATAGCAATCCATAGGTTTTAAGATACTTACTAGTCAGGTACATTCTTAGGCGTTTAATATGCGGTGTTGAGTCCATTTCGTTGAGCAAGGAGTAGCTCTTGTCTATTCCATATTTGGCTTAAGGAACTTTATCTGTGCTCATTTCAATCTCTGGTTTTATGCAGCACCCCAACTCACCTTTCCCCTTAAGCAAGCATAAGTTGGTTTTCTAAATTTGAGACCCTGTTCTGTTCTGTAATTCAATTCCTGTGTAGCCAAGTTTACATTCCGTGTATTAGTGATATCTTATGATGTTTCTTTTTCTGTGTGACTTATTTCAGTTAGAATCATCGTACCTGAATCCACTCATTATGCTGCTACGGGCCTGATGACATAGATTTCATTGCTGAGTGATACTGCATTGTACGTAAGTACCACAAGTTCTTTATCCATTTTTCACTTTCTGTGATATTGAACTTGTATGGTAAACGAGGTTCTTATAAACGGAGGCGTCCCAAAGTTTGGGGTGGCTGTGTCTTTTTGATTTTAATTTCCCTAAGCTATAGGATCATAAGTGGCAGTGCCCTAGGCTCTGTTGCTTTGTTTTTTAGATGTTTCAGGAAACACCATACACTTCTCCCGAGTGGTTGTTGGCAATTTACATCCCGCCCATCAGCATAACAAGGCTCCCAGTTCTCCATGGCCTGTCCTGCCTTTCTGGATTTTACACTTTTTTCAGATGGCCCTTTTGACCGGGGGGAAGTGAGACTTCATTGTAGTGCAGATTTCCTTTGCAAGCTTGCTTGGTTGGCCAAAAAGGGCGTATGCGTTTTTTCCTGAATATATTCAGGAAAAAACGCATACGCCCTTTTTGGCCAAGTGCATCATTGTGGACGTTCTGCCTCTTTTCGTATGCTTTCAATGCAATTCCAGTCTACCTCCTGAAATCAGTTTCCTGCAATTCTGCCCCACTTTCAAGTCCTCTTGGCAGCCTTACTTCAGTCTATTTTTGGACGATAGCTGTCATTTATAAGTCTGCAGGTTTGTGAATTACAGTGCCCCTGAGCTCCTTTCTTCAACTCGCTTTCTTGTGACCTGGCCGCAACACCGCAGGATGTCTTCAGGCCCTAATCTGGTTCCGGTACGGCACGCTGAGCCTTTGGTTATTTCCTCTTCCTGGTGGGAAATGAGAGTTAAATTTGCCCGTCCAGACACCTCCAGCTAGCCTCTCATTGGTTCTCGCTATTCCTGTTCATCTTCCGCAGAAATTGCAAACTGGGCCAAACAGGAGGTTAAAGGCGCTGACTCTCCAAGTGGGGAGAGTGTTAGTAAAGCGTCTGGAATGTTGCACCCGAGTACCAGGGGAGGAAAACTGAGACATATTTGAACACGTCTCCCGTTCACATGGTTGATCATACTTGGGTTCCACATGCATGTTTTAGCTGAAGGAAGAATACCTTAAACCTGGAGAGTTGAGACCCGTGTAATGCGTACCATGCAATATGACTTCAAAGGGTCTTCATTTGCTCACCGAACCTCTCCAATCCTATCACTGCTGCGTTTATGCCCCTGTACACACGCTTGATTCTCTTTTGGAGACATAGCAATCCATAGGTTTTAAGATACTTACTAGTCAGGTACATTCTTAGGCGTTTAATATGGGGTGTTGAGTCCATTTCGTTGAGCAAGGAGTAGCTCTTGTCTATTCCATATTTGGCTTAAGGAACTTTATCTGTGCTCATTTCAATCTCTGGTTTTATGCAGCACCCCAACTCACCTTTCCCCTTAAGCAAGCATAAGTTGGTTTTTTAAATTTGAGACACTGTTCTGTTTTGGAATTCAGTTCCTGTGTAGCCAAGTTTACATTCCGTGTATTAGTGATATCTTATGAAGTTTCTTTTTCTGTGTGACTTATTTCAGTTAGAATCATCATACCTGAATCCACTCATTGTGCTGCTAAGGGCCTGATGACACAGATTTCATTGCTGAGTGATATTGCTTTGTAAGTAAATACCACAAGTTCTTTATCCATTTTTCACTTTCTCCGATGTTGAACTTGTACTGTAAACGAGGTTCTTGTAAACAGAGCCGTTCCAAACTTTGGGGTGGCTGTGTCTTTTTGATTTTAATTTCCCTAAGCTATAGGACCATAAGTGGAAGTGCCCTAGGTTCTGTTGCTTTGTTTTTTAGATGTTTCAGGAAACACCATACACTTCTCCCGAGTGGTTGTTGGCAATTTACATCCCGCCCATCAGCATAACAAGGCTCCCAGTTCTCCATGGCCTGTCCTGCCTTTCTGGATTTTACACTTTTTTCAGATGGCCCTTTTGACCGGGGGGAAGTGAGACTTCATTGTAGTGCAGATTTCCTTTGCAAGCTTGCTTGGTTGGCCAAAAAGGGCGTATGCGTTTTTTCCTGAATATATTCAGGAAAAAACGCATACGCCCTTTTTGGCCAAGTGCATCATTGTGGACGTTCTGCCTCTTTTCCTATGCTTTCAATGCAATTCAAGTCTACCTCCTGAAATCGGTTTCCTGCAATTCTGCCCCGCTTTCAAGTCCTCTTGGCAGCCTTACTTCAGTCTATTTTTGGACGATAGCTGTCAGTTATAAGTCTGCAGGTTTGTGAATTACAGTGCCCCTGAGCTCCTTTCTTCAACTCGCTTTCTTGTGACCTGGCCGCAACACCGCAGGATGGCTTCAGGCCCTAATCTGGTTCTGGCACGGCACGCTGAGCCTTTGGTTAATTCCTCTTCCTGGTGGGAAATGAGAGTTAAATTTGCCCGTCCAGACACCTCCAGCTAGTCTCTCATTGGTTCTCGCTATTCCTGTTCATCTTCCGCAGAAATTGCAAACTGGGCCAAACAGGAGGTTAAAGGGACTGACTCTCCAAGTCGGGAGAGTGTTAGTAAAGCGTCTGGAATGTTGCACCCGAGTACCAGGGGAGGAAAACTGAGACATATTTGAACACGTCTCGCGATCACATGGTTGATCATACTCTAGGTTCCACATGCATGTTTTAGCTGAGGAAGAATACCTTAAACCTGGGTATTTGAAACCCGTGGAATGGGTACCATGCAATATGACTTCAAAGGGTCTTCATTTGCTCACCGAACATCTCCAATCCTATCACTGCTGCGTTTATGCCCCTGTACACATGCTTGATTTTCTTTTGGAGACATAGCAATCCATAGGTTTTAAGATACTTACTAGTCAGGTACATTCTTAGGCGTTTAATATGCGGTGTTGAGTCCATTTCGTTGAGCAAGGAGTAGCTCTTGTCTATTCCATATTTGGCTTAAGGAACTTTATCTGTGCTCATTTCAATCTCTGGTTTTATGCAGCACCCCAACTCACCTTTCCCCTTAAGCAAGCATAAGTTGGTTTTCTAAATTTGAGACCCTGTTCTGTTCTGTAATTCAGTTCCTGTGTAGCCAAGTTTACATTCCATGTATTAGTGATATCTTATGATGTTTCTTTTTCTGTGTGACTTATTTCAGTTAGAATCATCGTACCTGAATCCACTCATTATGCTGCTACGGGCCTGATGACATAGATTTCATTGCTGAGTGATACTGCATTGTACGTAAGTACCACAAGTTCTTTATCCATTTTTCACTTTCTGTGATATTGAACTTGTATGGTAAACGAAGTTCTTATAAACGGAGGCGTCCCAAACTTTGGGGTGGCTGTGTCTTTTTGATTTTAATTTCCCTAAGCTATAGGACCATACGTGGAAGTGCCCTAGGCTCTGTTGCTTTGTTTTTTAGATGTTTCAGGAAACACCATACACTTATCCCGAGAGGTTGTTGGCAATTTACATCCCGCCCATCAGCATAACAAGGCTCCCAGTTCTCCATGGCCTGTCCTGCCTTTCTGGATTTTACACTTTTTTCAGATGGCCCTTTTGACCGGGGGGAAGTGAGACTTCATTGTAGTGCAGATTTCCTTTGCAAGCTTGCTTGGTTGGCCAGAAAGGGCGTATGCGTTTTTTCCTGAATATATTCAGGAAAAAACGCATACGCCCTTTTTGGCCAAGTGCATCATTGTGGACGTTCTGCCTCTTTTCCTATGCTTTCAATGCAATTCCAGTCTACCTCCTGAAATCGGTTTCCTGAAATTCTGCCCCGCTTTCAAGTCCTCTTGGCAGCCTTACTTCAGTCTATTTTTGGACGATAGCTGTCATTTATAACTCTGCAGGTTTGTGAATTATAGTGCCCCTGAGCTCCTTTCTTCAACTTGCTTTCTTGTGACCTGGCCGCAACACCGCAGGATGGCTTCAGGCCCTAATCTGGTTCCGGCACGGCACGCTGAGCCTTTGGTTATTTCCTCTTCCTGGTGGGAAATGAGAGTTAAATTTGCCCGTCCAGACACCTCCAGCTAGTCTCTCATTGGTTCTCGCTATCCCTGTTCATCTTCCGCAGAAATTGCAAACTGTGCCAAACAGGAGGTTAAAGGCGCTGACTCTCCAAGTGGGGAGAGTGTTAGTAAAGCGTCTGGAATGTTGCACCCGAGTACCAGGGTACGAAAACTGAGACATATTTGAACACGTCTCCCTATCACATGGTTGATCATACTCTAGGTTCCACATGCATGTTTTAGCTGAAGGAACAATACCTTACACCTGGGTAGTTGAAACCCGTGGAATGGGTACCATGCAATATGACTTCAAAGGGTCTTCATTTGCTCACGAAACTCTGCAATCCTATCACTGCTGCATTTATGCCCCTGTACACATGCTTGATTCTCTTTCGGAGACATAGCAATCCATAGGTTTTAAGATACTTACTAGTCAGGTACATTCTTAGGCGTTTAATATGCGGTGTTGAGTCCATTTCGTTGAGCAAGGAGTAGCTCTTGTCTATTCCATATTTGGCTTAAGGAACTTTATCTGTGCTCATTTCAATCTGTGGTTTTATGCAGCACCCCAACTCACCTTTCCCCTTAAGCAAGCATAAGTTGGTTTTCTAAATTTGAGACCCTGTTCTGTTCTGTAATTCAGTTCCTGTGTAGCCAAGTTTACATTCCATGTATTACTGATATCTTATGATGTTTCTTTTTCGGTGTGACTTATTTCAGTTAGAATCATCATACCTGAATCCACTCATTGTGATGCTAAGGGCCTGATGACATAGATTTCATTGCTGAGTGATATTGCTTTGTAAGTAAATACCACAACTTCTTTATCCATTTTTCACTTTCTGCGATGTTGAACTTGTACTGTAAACGAGTTTCTTGTAAACAGAGCCGTTCCAAACTTTGGGGTGGCTGTGTCTTTTTGATTTTAATTTCCCTAAGCTATAGGACCATAAGTGGAAGTGCCCTAGGTTCTGTTGCTTTGTTTTTTAGATGTTTCAGGAAACACCATACACTTCTCCCGAGTGTCTGTTGGCAATTTACATCCCGCCCATCAGCATAACAAGGCTCCCAGTTCTCCATGGCCTGTCCTGCCTTTCTGGATTTTACACTTTTTTCAGATGGCCCTTTTGACCGGGGGGAAGTGAGACTTCATTGTAGTGCAGATTTCCTTTGCAAGCTTGCTTGGTTGGCCAAAAAGTGCGTATGCGTTTTTTCCTGAATATATTCAGGAAAAAACGCATACGCCCTTTTTGGCCAAGTGCATCATTGTGGACGTTCTGCCTCTTTTCCTATGCTTTCAATGCAATTCCAGTCTACCTCCTGAAATCGGTTTCCTGCAATTCTGCCCCGCTTTCAAGTCCTCTTGGCAGCCTTACTTCAGTCTATTTTTGGAGGATAGCTGTCATTTATAACTGTGCAGGTTTGTGAATTACAGTGCCCCTGAGCTCCTTTCTTCAACTCGCTTTCTTTTGAGCTGGCCGCAACACCGCAGGATGGCTTCAGGCCCTAATCTGGTTCCGGTACGGCACGCTGAGCCTTTGGTTATTTCCTCTTCCTGTTGGGAAATGAGAGTTAAATTTGCCCGTCCAGACACCTCCAGCTAGCCTCTCATTGGTTCTCGCTATTCCTGTTCATCTTCCACAGAAATTGCAAACTGGGCCAAACAGGAGGTTAAAGGCGCTGACTCTCCAAGTGGGGAGAGTGTTAGTAAAGCGTCTGGAATGTTGCACCCGAGTACCACGGTACGAAAACTGAGACATATTTGAACACGTCTCCCGATCACATGGTTGATCATACTCTAGGTTCCACATGCATGTTTTAGCTGAAGGAAGAATACCTTAAACCTGGGTAGTTGAAACCGGTGGAATGGGTACCATGCAATATGACTTCAAAGGGTCTTCATTTGCTCACCGAACCTCTCCAATCCTATCACTGCTGCGTTTATGCCCCTGTACACATGCTTGATTCTCTTTCGGAGACATAGCAATCCATAGGTTTTAAGATACTTACTAGTCAGGTACATTCTTAGGCGTTTAATATGCGGTGTTGAGTCCATTTCGTTGAGCAAGGAGTAGCTCTTGTCTATTCCATATTTGGCTTAAGGAACTTTATCTGTGCTCATTTCAATCTCTGGTTTTATGCAGCACCCCAACTCACCTTTACCCTTAAGCAAGCATAAGATGGTTTTCTAAATTTGAGAACCTGTTCTGTTCTGTCATTCAGTTCCTGTGTAGCCAAGTTTACATTCCGTGTATTACTGATATCTTATGATGTTTCTTTTTCTGTGTGACTTATTTCAGTTAGAATCATCATACCTGAATCCACTCATTGTGCTGCTAAGGGCCTGATGACACAGATTTCATTGCTGAGTGATATTGCTTTGTAAGTAAATACCACAACTTCTTTATCCATTTTTCACTTTCTGCGATGTTGAACTTGTACTGTAAACGAGGTTCTTGTAAACAGAGCCGATCCAAACTTTGGGGTGGCTGTGTCTTTTTGATTTTAATTTCCCTAAGCTATAGGACCATAAGTGGAAGTGCCCTAGGTTCTGTTGCTTTGTTTTTTAGATGTTTCAGGAAACACCATACACTTCTCCCGAGTGGTTGTTGGCAATTTACATCCCGCCCATCAGCATAACAAGGCTCCCAGTTCTCCATGGCCTGTCCTGCCTTTCTGGATTTTACACTTTTTTCAGATGGCCCTTTTGACCGGGGGGAAGTGAGACTTCATTGTAGTGCAGATTTCCTTTGCAAGCTTGCTTGGTTGGCCAAAAAGGGCGTATGCGTTTTTTCCTGAATATATTCAGGAAAAAACGCATACGCCCTTTTTGGCCAAGTGCATCATTGTGGACGTTCTGCCTCTTTTCCTATGCTTTCAATGCAATTCCAGTCTACCTCCTGAAATCGGTTTCCTGCAATTCTGCCCCGCTTTCAAGTCCTCTTGGCAGCCTTACTTCAGTCTATTTTTGGACGATAGCTGTCATTTATAACTCTGCAGGTTTGTGAATTACAGTGCCCCTGAGCTCCTTTCTTCAACTCGCTTTCTTTTGAGCTGGCCGCAACACCGCAGGATGGCTTCAGGCCCTAATCTGATTCTGGTACGGAACGCTGAGCCTTTGGTTATTTCCTCTTCCTGGTGGGAAATGAGAGTTAAATTTGCCCGTCCAGACACCTCCAGCTAGTCTCTCATTGGTTCTCGCTATTCCTGTTCATCTTCCACAGAAATTGCAAACTGGGCCAAACAAGAAGTTAAAGGGACTGACTCTCCAAGGGGGAGAGTGTTAGTAAAGCGTCTGGAATGTTGCACCCGAGTACCATGGGAGGAAAACTGAGACATATTTGAACACGTCTCCCGTTCACATGGTTGATCATACTTGGGTTCCACATGCATGTTTTAGCTGAAGGAAGAATACCTTAAACCTGTGTATTTGAAACCCGTGGAATGGGTACCATGCAATATGACTTCAAAGGGTCTTCATTTGCTCACCGAACCTCTCCAATCCTATCACTGCTGCGTTTATGCCCCTGTACACATGCTTGATTCTCTTTCGGAGACATAGCAATCCATAGGTTTTAAGATACTTACTAGTCAGGTACATTCTTAGGCGTTTAATATGGGGTGTTGAGTCCATTTCGTTGAGCAAGGAGTAGCTCTTGTCTATTCCATATTTGGCTTAAGGAACTTTATCTGTTCTCATTTCAATCTCTGGGTTTATGCAGCACCCCAACTCACCTTTCCCCTTAAGCAAGCATAAGTTGGTTTTCTAAATTTGAGACCCTGTTCTGTTCTGTAATTCAGTTCCTGTGTAGCCAAGTTTACATTCCGTGTATTACTGATATCTTATGATGTTTCTTTTTCTGTGTGACTTATTTCAGTTAGAATCATCGTACCTGAATCCACTCATTATGCTACTACGGGCCTGATGACATAGATTTCATTGCTGAGTGATACTGCATTGTACGTAAGTACCACAAGTTCTTTATCCATTTTTCACTTTCTGCGATGTTGAACTTGTACTGTAAACGAGGTTCTTGTAAACAGAGGCGTCCCAAACTTTGGGGTGGCTGTGTCTTTTTGATTTTAATTTCCCTAAGCTATAGGACCATAAGTGGAAGTGCCCTAGGCTCTGTTGCTTTGTTTTTAAGATGTTTCAGGAAAAACATACACTTCTCCCGAGTGTCTGTTGGCAATTTACATCCCGCCCATCAGCATAACAAGGCTCCCAGTTCTCCATGGCCTGTCCTGCCTTTCTGGATTTTACACTTTTTTCAGATGGCCCTTTTGCCCGGGGGGAAGTGAGACTTCATTGTAGTGCAGATTTCCTTTGCAAGCTTGCTTGGTTGGCCAAAAAGGGCGTATGCGTTTTTTCCTGAATATATTCAGGAAAAAACGCATACGCCCTTTTTGGCCAAGTGCATCATTGTGGACGTTCTGCCTCTTTTCCTATGCTTTCAATGCAATTCCAGTCTACCTCCTGAAATCGGTTTCCTGCAATTCTGCCCCGCTTTCAAGTCCTCTTGGCAGCCTTACTTCAGTCTATTTTTGGACGATAGCTGTCATTTATAACTCTGCAGGTTTGTGAATTACAGTGTCCCTGAGCTCCTTTCTTCAACTTGCTTTCTTGTGACCTGGCCGCAACACCGCAGGATGGCTTCAGGCCTTAATCTGGTTCCGGCACGGCACGCTGAGCCTTTGGTTATTTCCTCTTCCTGGTGGGAAATGAGAGTTAAATTTGCCCGTCCAGACACCTCCAGCTAGCCTCTCATTGGTTCTCGCTATTCCTGTACATCTTCCGCAGAAATTGCAAACTGGGCCAAACAGGAGGTTAAAGGGACTGACTCTCCAAGTCGGGAGAGTGTTAGTAAAGCGTCTGGAATGTTGCACCCGAGTACCAGGGGAGGAAAACTGAGACATATTTGAACACGTCTCCCGTTCACATGGTTGATCATACTCTGGGTTCCACATGCATGTTTTAGCTGAAGGAAGAATACCTTAAACCTGGAGAGTTGAGACCCGTGTAATGGGTACCATGCAATATGACTTCAAAGGGTCTTCATTTGCTCACCGAACCTCTCCAATCCTATCACTGCTGCGTTTATGCCCCTGTACACACGCTTGATTCTCTTTTGGAGACATAGCAATCCATAGGTTTTAAGATACTTACTAGTCAGGTACATTCTTAGGGGTTTAATATGGGGTTTTGAGTCCATTTCATTGAGCAAGGAGTAGCTCTTGTCTATTCCATATTTGGCTTAAGGAACTTTATCTGTGCTCATTTCAATCTCTGGTTTTATGCAGCACCCCAACTCACCGTTCCCCTTAAGCAAGCATAAGTTGGTTTTCTAAATTTGAGACCCTGTTCTGTTATGTAATTCAGTTCCTGTGTAGCCAAGTTTACATTCCGTGTATTAGTGATAACTTATGATGTTTCTTTTTCTGTGTGACTTATTTCAGTTAGAATCATCATACCTGAATCCACTCATTATGCTGCTACGGGCCTGATGACATAGATTTCATTGCTGAGTGATACTGCATTGTACGTAAGTACCACAAGTTCTTTATACATTTTTCACTTTCTGCGATGTTGAACTTGTACTGTAAACGAGGTTCTTGTAAACAGAGGCGTCCCAAACTTTGGGGTGGCTGTGTCTTTTTGATTTTAATTTCCCTAAGCTATAGGACCATAAGTGGCAGTGCCCTAGGCTCTGTTGCTTTGTTTTTTAGATGTTTCAGGAAACACCATACACTTCTCCCGAGTGTCTGTTGGCAATTTACATCCCGCCCATCAGCATAACAAGGCTCCCAGTTCTCCATGGCCTGTCCTGCCTTTCTGGATTTTACACTTTATTCAGATGGCCCTTTTGACCGGGGGGAAGTGAGACTTCATTGTAGTGCAGATTTCCTTTGCAAGCTTGCTTGGTTGGCCAAAAAGGGCGTATGCGTTTTTTCCTGAATATATTCAGGAAAAAACGCATACGCCCTTTTTGGCCAAGTGCATCATTGTGGACGTTCTGCCTCTTTTCCTATGCTTTCAATGCAATTCCAGTCTACCTCCTGAAATCGGTTTCCTGCAATTCTGCCCCGCTTTCAAGTCCTCTTGTCAGCCTTACTTCAGTCTATTTTTGGACGATAGCTGTCATTTATAAGTCTGCAGGTTTGTGAATTACAGTGCCCCTGAGCTCCTTTCTTCAACTCGCTTTCTTTTGAGCTGGCCGCAACACCGCAGGATGGCTTCAGGCCCTAATCTGGTTCCGGTACGGCACGCTGAGCCTTTGGTAATTTCCTCTTCCTGGTGGGAAATGAGAGTTAAATTTGCCCGTCCAGACACCTCCAGCTAGCCTCTCATTGGTTCTTGCTATTCCTGTTCATCTTCCGCAGAAATTGCAAACTGGGCCAAACAGGAGGTTAAAGGGACTGACTCTCCAAGTCGGGAGAGTGTTAGTAAAGCGTCTGGAATGTTGCACCCGAGTACCAGGGGAGGAAAACTGAGACATATTTGAACACGTCTCCCGATCACATGGTTGATCATACTCTAGGTTCCACATGCATGTTTTAGCTGAGGAAGAATACCTTAAACCTGGGTATTTGAAACCCGTGGAATGGGTACCATGCAATATGACTTCAAAGGGTCTTCATTTGCTCACCGAACATCTCCAATCCTATCACTGCTGCGTTTATGCCCCTGTACACATGCTTGATTCTCTTTCGGAGACATAGCAATCCATAGGTTTTAAGATACTTACTAGTCAGGTACATTCTTAGGCGTTTAATATGGGGTGTTGAGTCCATTTCGTTGAGCAAGGAGTAGCTCTTGTCTATTCCATATTTGGCTTAAGGAACTTTATCTGTGCTCATTTCAATCTCTGGTTTTATGCAGCACCCCAACTCACCTTTCCCCTTAAGCAAGCATAAGTTGGTTTTCTAAATTTGAGACCCTGTTCTGTTCTGTAATTCAATTCCTGTGTAGCCAAGTTTACATTCCGTGTATTAGTGATATCTTATGATGTTTCTTTTTCTGTGTGACTTATTTCAGTTAGAATCATCGTACCTGAATCCACTCATTATGCTGCTACGGGCCTGATGACATAGATTTCATTGCTGAGTGATACTGCATTGTACGTAAGTACCACAAGTTCTTTATCCATTTTTCACTTTCTGTGATATTGAACTTGTATGGTAAACGAGGTTCTTATAAACGGAGGCGTCCCAAAGTTTGGGGTGGCTGTGTCTTTTTGATTTTAATTTCCCTAAGCTATAGGATCATAAGTGGCAGTGCCCTAGGCTCTGTTGCTTTGTTTTTTAGATGTTTCAGGAAACACCATACACTTCTCCCGAGTGGTTGTTGGCAATTTACATCCCGCCCATCAGCATAACAAGGCTCCCAGTTCTCCATGGCCTGTCCTGCCTTTCTGGATTTTACACTTTTTTCAGATGGCCCTTTTGACCGGGGGGAAGTGAGACTTCATTGTAGTGCAGATTTCCTTTGCAAGCTTGCTTGGTTGGCCAAAAAGGGCGTATGCGTTTTTTCCTGAATATATTCAGGAAAAAACGCATACGCCCTTTTTGGCCAAGTGCATCATTGTGGACGTTCTGCCTCTTTTCCTATGCTTTCAATGCAATTCCAGTCTACCTCCTGAAATCAGTTTCCTGCAATTCTGCCCCACTTTCAAGTCCTCTTGGCAGCCTTACTTCAGTCTATTTTTGGACGATAGCTGTCATTTATAAGTCTGCAGGTTTGTGAATTACAGTGCCCCTGAGCTCCTTTCTTCAACTCGCTTTCTTGTGACCTGGCCGCAACACCGCAGGATGTCTTCAGGCCCTAATCTGGTTCCGGTACGGCACGCTGAGCCTTTGGTTATTTCCTCTTCCTGGTGGGAAATGAGAGTTAAATTTGCCCGTCCAGACACCTCCAGCTAGCCTCTCATTGGTTCTCGCTATTCCTGTTCATCTTCCGCAGAAATTGCAAACTGGGCCAAACAGGAGGTTAAAGGCGCTGACTCTCCAAGTGGGGAGAGTGTTAGTAAAGCGTCTGGAATGTTGCACCCGAGTACCAGGGGAGGAAAACTGAGACATATTTGAACACGTCTCCCGTTCACATGGTTGATCATACTTGGGTTCCACATGCATGTTTTAGCTGAAGGAAGAATACCTTAAACCTGGAGAGTTGAGACCCGTGTAATGCGTACCATGCAATATGACTTCAAAGGGTCTTCATTTGCTCACCGAACCTCTCCAATCCTATCACTGCTGCGTTTATGCCCCTGTACACACGCTTGATTCTCTTTTGGAGACATAGCAATCCATAGGTTTTAAGATACTTACTAGTCAGGTACATTCTTAGGCGTTTAATATGGGGTGTTGAGTCCATTTCGTTGAGCAAGGAGTAGCTCTTGTCTATTCCATATTTGGCTTAAGGAACTTTATCTGTGCTCATTTCAATCTCTGGTTTTATGCAGCACCCCAACTCACCTTTCCCCTTAAGCAAGCATAAGTTGGTTTTTTAAATTTGAGACACTGTTCTGTTTTGGAATTCAGTTCCTGTGTAGCCAAGTTTACATTCCGTGTATTAGTGATATCTTATGAAGTTTCTTTTTCTGTGTGACTTATTTCAGTTAGAATCATCATACCTGAATCCACTCATTGTGCTGCTAAGGGCCTGATGACACAGATTTCATTGCTGAGTGATATTGCTTTGTAAGTAAATACCACAAGTTCTTTATCCATTTTTCACTTTCTCCGATGTTGAACTTGTACTGTAAACGAGGTTCTTGTAAACAGAGCCGTTCCAAACTTTGGGGTGGCTGTGTCTTTTTGATTTTAATTTCCCTAAGCTATAGGACCATAAGTGGAAGTGCCCTAGGTTCTGTTGCTTTGTTTTTTAGATGTTTCAGGAAACACCATACACTTCTCCCGAGTGGTTGTTGGCAATTTACATCCCGCCCATCAGCATAACAAGGCTCCCAGTTCTCCATGGCCTGTCCTGCCTTTCTGGATTTTACACTTTTTTCAGATGGCCCTTTTGACCGGGGGGAAGTGAGACTTCATTGTAGTGCAGATTTCCTTTGCAAGCTTGCTTGGTTGGCCAAAAAGGGCGTATGCGTTTTTTCCTGAATATATTCAGGAAAAAACGCATACGCCCTTTTTGGCCAAGTGCATCATTGTGGACGTTCTGCCTCTTTTCCTATGCTTTCAATGCAATTCCAGTCTACCTCCTGAAATCGGTTTCCTGCAATTCTGCCCCGCTTTCAAGTCCTCTTGGCAGCCTTACTTCAGTCTATTTTTGGACGATAGCTGTCAGTTATAAGTCTGCAGGTTTGTGAATTACAGTGCCCCTGAGCTCCTTTCTTCAACTCGCTTTCTTGTGACCTGGCCGCAACACCGCAGGATGGCTTCAGGCCCTAATCTGGTTCTGGCACGGCACGCTGAGCCTTTGGTTAATTCCTCTTCCTGGTGGGAAATGAGAGTTAAATTTGCCCGTCCAGACACCTCCAGCTAGTCTCTCATTGGTTCTCGCTATTCCTGTTCATCTTCCGCAGAAATTGCAAACTGGGCCAAACAGGAGGTTAAAGGGACTGACTTTCCAAGTCGGGAGAGTGTTAGTAAAGCGTCTGGAATGTTGCACCCGAGTACCAGGGGAGGAAAACTGAGACATATTTGAACACGTCTCGCGATCACATGGTTGATCATACTCTAGGTTCCACATGCATGTTTTAGCTGAGGAAGAATACCTTAAACCTGGGTATTTGAAACCCGTGGAATGGGTACCATGCAATATGACTTCAAAGGGTCTTCATTTGCTCACCGAACATCTCCAATCCTATCACTGCTGCGTTTATGCCCCTGTACACATGCTTGATTTTCTTTTGGAGACATAGCAATCCATAGGTTTTAAGATACTTACTAGTCAGGTACATTCTTAGGCGTTTAATATGCGGTGTTGAGTCCATTTCGTTGAGCAAGGAGTAGCTCTTGTCTATTCCATATTTGGCTTAAGGAACTTTATCTGTGCGCATTTCAATCTCTGGTTTTATGCAGCACCCCAACTCACCTTTCCCCTTAAGCAAGCATAAGTTGGTTTTCTAAATTTGAGACCCTGTTCTGTTCTGTAATTCAGTTCCTGTGTAGCCAAGTTTACATTCCATGTATTAGTGATATCTTATGATGTTTCTTTTTCTGTGTGACTTATTTCAGTTAGAATCATCATACCTGAATCCACTCATTATGCTGCTACGGGCCTGATGACATAGATTTCATTGCTGAGTGATACTGCATTGTACGTAAGTACCACAAGTTCTTTATCCATTTTTCACTTTCTGTGATATTGAACTTGTATGGTAAACGAAGTTCTTATAAACGGAGGCGTCCCAAACTTTGGGGTGGCTGTGTCTTTTTGATTTTAATTTCCCTAAGCTATAGGACCATACGTGGAAGTGCCCTAGGCTCTGTTGCTTTGTTTTTTAGATGTTTCAGGAAACACCATACACTTATCCCGAGAGGTTGTTGGCAATTTACATCCCGCCCATCATCATAACAAGGCTCCCAGTTCTCCATGGCCTGTCCTGCCTTTCTGGATTTTACACTTTTTTCAGATGGCCCTTTTGACCGGGGGGAAGTGAGACTTCATTGTAGTGCAGATTTCCTTTGCAAGCTTGCTTGGTTGGCCAGAAAGGGCGTATGCGTTTTTTCCTGAATATATTCAGGAAAAAACGCATACGCCCTTTTTGGCCAAGTGCATCATTGTGGACGTTCTGCCTCTTTTCCTATGCTTTCAATGCAATTCCAGTCTACCTCCTGAAATCGGTTTCCTGAAATTCTGCCCCGCTTTCAAGTCCTCTTGGCAGCCTTACTTCAGTCTATTTTTGGACGATAGCTGTCATTTATAACTCTGCAGGTTTGTGAATTATAGTGCCCCTGAGCTCCTTTCTTCAACTTGCTTTCTTGTGACCTGGCCGCAACACCGCAGGATGGCTTCAGGCCCTAATCTGGTTCCGGCACGGCACGCTGAGCCTTTGGTTATTTCCTCTTCCTGGTGGGAAATGAGAGTTAAATTTGCCCGTCCAGACACCTCCAGCTAGTCTCTCATTGGTTCTCGCTATCCCTGTTCATCTTCCGCAGAAATTGCAAACTGTGCCAAACAGGAGGTTAAAGGCGCTGACTCTCCAAGTGGGGAGAGTGTTAGTAAAGCGTCTGGAATGTTGCACCCGAGTACCAGGGTACGAAAACTGAGACATATTTGAACACGTCTCCCTATCACATGGTTGATCATACTCTAGGTTCCACATGCATGTTTTAGCTGAAGGAACAATACCTTACACCTGGGTAGTTGAAACCCGTGGAATGGGTACCATGCAATATGACTTCAAAGGGTCTTCATTTGCTCACCGAACCTCTCCAATCCTATCACTGCTGCATTTATGCCCCTGTACACATGCTTGATTCTCTTTCGGAGACATAGCAATCCATAGGTTTTAAGATACTTACTAGTCAGGTACATTCTTAGGCGTTTAATATGCGGTGTTGAGTCCATTTCGTTGAGCAAGGAGTAGCTCTTGTCTATTCCATATTTGGCTTAAGGAACTTTATCTGTGCTCATTTCAATCTGTGGTTTTATGCAGCACCCCAACTCACCTTTCCCCTTAAGCAAGCATAAGTTGGTTTTCTAAATTTGAGACCCTGTTCTGTTCTGTAATTCAGTTCCTGTGTAGCCAAGTTTACATTCCATGTATTACTGATATCTTATGATGTTTCTTTTTCGGTGTGACTTATTTCAGTTAGAATCATCATACCTGAATCCACTCATTGTGATGCTAAGGGCCTGATGACATAGATTTCATTTCTGAGTGATATTGCTTTGTAAGTAAATACCACAACTTCTTTATCCATTTTTCACTTTCTGCGATGTTGAACTTGTACTGTAAACGAGTTTCTTGTAAACAGAGCCGTTCCAAACTTTGGGGTGGCTGTGTCTTTTTGATTTTAATTTCCCTAAGCTATAGGACCATAAGTGGAAGTGCCCTAGGTTCTGTTGCTTTGTTTTTTAGATGTTTCAGGAAACACCATACACTTCTCCCGAGTGTCTGTTGGCAATTTACATCCCGCCCATCAGCATAACAAGGCTCCCAGTTCTCCATGGCCTGTCCTGCCTTTCTGGATTTTACACTTTTTTCAGATGGCCCTTTTGACCGGGGGGAAGTGAGACTTCATTGTAGTGCAGATTTCCTTTGCAAGCTTGCTTGGTTGGCCAAAAAGTGCGTATGCGTTTTTTCCTGAATATATTCAGGAAAAAACGCATACGCCCTTTTTGGCCAAGTGCATCATTGTGGACGTTCTGCCTCTTTTCCTATGCTTTCAATGCAATTCCAGTCTACCTCCTGAAATCGGTTTCCTGCAATTCTGCCCCGCTTTCAAGTCCTCTTGGCAGCCTTACTTCAGTCTATTTTTGGAGGATAGCTCTCATTTATAACTCTGCAGGTTTGTGAATTACAGTGCCCCTGAGCTCCTTTCTTCAACTCGCTTTCTTTTGAGCTGGCCGCAACACCGCAGGATGGCTTCAGGCCTTAATCTGGTTCCGGCACGGCACGCTGAGCCTTTGGTTATTTCCTCTTCCTGGTGGGAAATGAGAGTTAAATTTGCCCGTCCAGACACCTCCAGCTAGCCTCTCATTGGTTCTCGCTATTCCTGTTCATCTTCCACAGAAATTGCAAACTGGGCCAAACAGGAGGTTAAAGGCGCTGACTCTCCAAGTGGGGAGAGTGTTAGTAAAGCGTCTGGAATGTTGCACCCGAGTACCACGGTACGAAAACTGAGACATATTTGAACACGTCTCCCGATCACATGGTTGATCATACTCTAGGTTCCACATGCATGTTTTAGCTGAAGGAAGAATACCTTAAACCTGGGTAGTTGAAACCCGTGGAATGGGTACCATGCAATATGACTTCAAAGGGTCTTCATTTGCTCACCGAACCTCTCCAATCCTATCACTGCTGCGTTTATGCCCCTGTACACATGCTTGATTCTCTTTCGGAGACATAGCAATCCATAGGTTTTAAGATACTTACTAGTCAGGTACATTCTTAGGCGTTTAATATGCGGTGTTGAGTCCATTTCGTTGAGCAAGGAGTAGCTCTTGTCTATTCCATATTTGGCTTAAGGAACTTTATCTGTGCTCATTTCAATCTCTGGTTTTATGCAGCACCCCAACTCACCTTTACCCTTAAGCAAGCATAAGATGGTTTTCTAAATTTGAGAACCTGTTCTGTTCTGTCATTCAGTTCCTGTGTAGCCAAGTTTACATTCCGTGTATTACTGATATCTTATGATGTTTCTTTTTCTGTGTGACTTATTTCAGTTAGAATCATCATACCTGAATCCACTCATTGTGCTGCTAAGGGCCTGATGACACAGATTTCATTGCTGAGTGATATTGCTTTGTAAGTAAATACCACAACTTCTTTATCCATTTTTCACTTTCTGCGATGTTGAACTTGTACTGTAAACGAGGTTCTTGTAAACAGAGCCGATCCAAACTTTGGGGTGGCTGTGTCTTTTTGATTTTAATTTCCCTAAGCTATAGGACCATAAGTGGAAGTGCCCTAGGTTCTGTTGCTTTGTTTTTTAGATGTTTCAGGAAACACCATACACTTCTCCCGAGTGGTTGTTGGCAATTTACATCCCGCCCATCAGCATAACAAGGCTCCCAGTTCTCCATGGCCTGTCCTGCCTTTCTGGATTTTACACTTTTTTCAGATGGCCCTTTTGACCGGGGGGAAGTGAGACTTCATTGTAGTGCAGATTTCCTTTGCAAGCTTGCTTGGTTGGCCAAAAAGGGCGTATGCGTTTTTTCCTGAATATATTCAGGAAAAAACGCATACGCCCTTTTTGGCCAAGTGCATCATTGTGGACGTTCTGCCTCTTTTCCTATGCTTTCAATGCAATTCCAGTCTACCTCCTGAAATCGGTTTCCTGCAATTCTGCCCCGCTTTCAAGTCCTCTTGGCAGCCTTACTTCAGTCTATTTTTGGACGATAGCTGTCATTTATAACTCTGCAGGTTTGTGAATTACAGTGCCCCTGAGCTCCTTTCTTCAACTCGCTTTCTTTTGAGCTGGCCGCAACACCGCAGGATGGCTTCAGGCCCTAATCTGATTCTGGTACGGAACGCTGAGCCTTTGGTTATTTCCTCTTCCTGGTGGGAAATGAGAGTTAAATTTGCCCGTCCAGACACCTCCAGCTAGTCTCTCATTGGTTCTCGCTATTCCTGTTCATCTTCCACAGAAATTGCAAACTGGGCCAAACAAGAAGTTAAAGGGACTGACTCTCCAAGGGGGAGAGTGTTAGTAAAGCGTCTGGAATGTTGCACCCGAGTACCATGGGAGGAAAACTGAGACATATTTGAACACGTCTCCCGTTCACATGGTTGATCATACTTGGGTTCCACATGCATGTTTTAGCTGAAGGAAGAATACCTTAAACCTGTGTATTTGAAACCCGTGGAATGGGTACCATGCAATATGACTTCAAAGGGTCTTCATTTGCTCACCGAACCTCTCCAATCCTATCACTGCTGCGTTTATGCCCCTGTACACATGCTTGATTCTCTTTCGGAGACATAGCAATCCATAGGTTTTAAGATACTTACTAGTCAGGTACATTCTTAGGCGTTTAATATGGGGTGTTGAGTCCATTTCGTTGAGCAAGGAGTAGCTCTTGTCTATTCCATATTTGGCTTAAGGAACTTTATCTGTTCTCATTTCAATCTCTGGGTTTATGCAGCACCCCAACTCACCTTTCCCCTTAAGCAAGCATAAGTTGGTTTTCTAAATTTGAGACCCTGTTCTGTTCTGTAATTCAGTTCCTGTGTAGCCAAGTTTACATTCCGTGTATTACTGATATCTTATGATGTTTCTTTTTCTGTGTGACTTATTTCAGTTAGAATCATCGTACCTGAATCCACTCATTATGCTACTACGGGCCTGATGACATAGATTTCATTGCTGAGTGATACTGCATTGTACGTAAGTACCACAAGTTCTTTATCCATTTTTCACTTTCTGCGATGTTGAACTTGTACTGTAAACGAGGTTCTTGTAAACAGAGGCGTCCCAAACTTTGGGGTGGCTGTGTCTTTTTGATTTTAATTTCCCTAAGCTATAGGACCATAAGTGGCAGTGCCCTAGGCTCTGTTGCTTTGTTTTTAAGATGTTTCAGGAAAAACATACACTTCTCCCGAGTGTCTGTTGGCAATTTACATCCCGCCCATCAGCATAACAAGGCTCCCAGTTCTCCATGGCCTGTCCTGCCTTTCTGGATTTTACACTTTTTTCAGATGGCCCTTTTGCCCGGGGGGAAGTGAGACATCATTGTAGTGCAGATTTCCTTTGCAAGCTTGCTTGGTTGGCCAAAAAGGGCGTATGCGTTTTTTCCTGAATATATTCAGGAAAAAACGCATACGCCCTTTTTGGCCAAGTGCATCATTGTGGACGTTCTGCCTCTTTTCCTATGCTTTCAATGCAATTCCAGTCTACCTCCTGAAATCGGTTTCCTGCAATTCTGCCCCGCTTTCAAGTCCTCTTGGCAGCCTTACTTCAGTCTATTTTTGGACGATAGCTGTCATTTATAACTCTGCAGGTTTGTGAATTACAGTGTCCCTGAGCTCCTTTCTTCAACTTGCTTTCTTGTGACCTGGCCGCAACACCGCAGGATGGCTTCAGGCCTTAATCTGGTTCCGGCACGGCCCGCTGAGCCTTTGGTTATTTCCTCTTCCTGGTGGGAAATGAGAGTTAAATTTGCCCGTCCAGACACCTCCAGCTAGCCTCTCATTGGTTCTCGCTATTCCTGTACATCTTCCGCAGAAATTGCAAACTGGGCCAAACAGGAGGTTAAAGGGACTGACTCTCCAAGTCGGGAGAGTGTTAGTAAAGCGTCTGGAATGTTGCACCCGAGTACCAGGGGAGGAAAACTGAGACATATTTGAACACGTCTCCCGTTCACATGGTTGATCATACTCTGGGTTCCACATGCATGTTTTAGCTGAAGGAAGAATACCTTAAACCTGGAGAGTTGAGACCCGTGTAATGGGTACCATGCAATATGACTTCAAAGGGTCTTCATTTGCTCACCGAACCTCTCCAATCCTATCACTGCTGCGTTTATGCCCCTGTACACACGCTTGATTCTCTTTTGGAGACATAGCAATCCATAGGTTTTAAGATACTTACTAGTCAGGTACATTCTTAGGGGTTTAATATGGGGTTTTGAGTCCATTTCATTGAGCAAGGAGTAGCTCTTGTCTATTCCATATTTGGCTTAAGGAACTTTATCTGTGCTCATTTCAATCTCTGGTTTTATGCAGCACCCCAACTCACCGTTCCCCTTAAGCAAGCATAAGTTGGTTTTCTAAATTTGAGACCCTGTTCTGTTATGTAATTCAGTTCCTGTGTAGCCAAGTTTACATTCCGTGTATTAGTGATAACTTATGATGTTTCTTTTTCTGTGTGACTTATTTCAGTTAGAATCATCATACCTGAATCCACTCATTATGCTGCTACGGGCCTGATGACATAGATTTCATTGCTGAGTGATACTGCATTGTACGTAAGTACCACAAGTTCTTTATACATTTTTCACTTTCTGCGATGTTGAACTTGTACTGTAAACGAGGTTCTTGTAAACAGAGGCGTCCCAAACTTTGGGGTGGCTGTGTCTTTTTGATTTTAATTTCCCTAAGCTATAGGACCATAAGTGGCAGTGCCCTAGGCTCTGTTGCTTTGTTTTTTAGATGTTTCAGGAAACACCATACACTTCTCCCGAGTGTCTGTTGGCAATTTACATCCCGCCCATCAGCATAACAAGGCTCCCAGTTCTCCATGGCCTGTCCTGCCTTTCTGGATTTTACACTTTATTCAGATGGCCCTTTTGACCGGGGGGAAGTGAGACTTCATTGTAGTGCAGATTTCCTTTGCAAGCTTGCTTGGTTGGCCAAAAAGGGCGTATGCGTTTTTTCCTGAATATATTCAGGAAAAAACGCATACGCCCTTTTTGGCCAAGTGCATCATTGTGGACGTTCTGCCTCTTTTCCTATGCTTTCAATGCAATTCCAGTCTACCTCCTGAAATCGGTTTCCTGCAATTCTGCCCCGCTTTCAAGTCCTCTTGTCAGCCTTACTTCAGTCTATTTTTGGACGATAGCTGTCATTTATAAGTCTGCAGGTTTGTGAATTACAGTGCCCCTGAGCTCCTTTCTTCAACTCGCTTTCTTTTGAGCTGGCCGCAACACCGCAGGATGGCTTCAGGCCCTAATCTGGTTCCGGTACGGCACGCTGAGCCTTTGGTAATTTCCTCTTCCTGGTGGGAAATGAGAGTTAAATTTGCCCGTCCAGACACCTCCAGCTAGCCTCTCATTGGTTCTTGCTATTCCTGTTCATCTTCCGCAGAAATTGCAAACTGGGCCAAACAGGAGGTTAAAGGGACTGACTCTCCAAGTCGGGAGAGTGTTAGTAAAGCGTCTGGAATGTTGCACCCGAGTACCAGGGGAGGAAAACTGAGACATATTTGAACACGTCTCCCGATCACATGGTTGATCATACTCTAGGTTCCACATGCATGTTTTAGCTGAGGAAGAATACCTTAAACCTGGGTATTTGAAACCCGTGGAATGGGTACCATGCAATATGACTTCAAAGGGTCTTCATTTGCTCACCGAACATCTCCAATCCTATCACTGCTGCGTTTATGCCCCTGTACACATGCTTGATTCTCTTTCGGAGACATAGCAATCCATAGGTTTTAAGATACTTACTAGTCAGGTACATTCTTAGGCGTTTAATATGCGGTGTTGAGTCCATTTCGTTGAGCAAGGAGTAGCTCTTGTCTATTCCATATTTGGCTTAAGGAACTTTATCTGTGCTCATTTCAATCTCTGGTTTTATGCAGCACCCCAACTCACCTTTCCCCTTAAGCAAGCATAAGTTGGTTTTCTAAATTTGAGACCCTGTTCTGTTCTGTAATTCAATTCCTGTGTAGCCAAGTTTACATTCCGTGTATTAGTGATATCTTATGATGTTTCTTTTTCTGTGTGACTTATTTCAGTTAGAATCATCGTACCTGAATCCACTCATTATGCTGCTACGGGCCTGATGACATAGATTTCATTGCTGAGTGATACTGCATTGTACGTAAGTACCACAAGTTCTTTATCCATTTTTCACTTTCTGTGATATTGAACTTGTATGGTAAACGAGGTTCTTATAAACGGAGGCGTCCCAAAGTTTGGGGTGGCTGTGTCTTTTTGATTTTAATTTCCCTAAGCTATAGGATCATAAGTGGAAGTGCCCTAGGCTCTGTTGCTTTGTTTTTTAGATGTTTCAGGAAACACCATACACTTCTCCCGAGTGGTTGTTGGCAATTTACATCCCGCCCATCAGCATAACAAGGCTCCCAGTTCTCCATGGCCTGTCCTGCCTTTCTGGATTTTACACTTTTTTCAGATGGCCCTTTTGACCGGGGGGAAGTGAGACTTCATTGTAGTGCAGATTTCCTTTGCAAGCTTGCTTGGTTGGCCAAAAAGGGCGTATGCGTTTTTTCCTGAATATATTCAGGAAAAAACGCATACGCCCTTTTTGGCCAAGTGCATCATTGTGGACGTTCTGCCTCTTTTCCTATGCTTTCAATGCAATTCCAGTCTACCTCCTGAAATCAGTTTCCTGCAATTCTGCCCCACTTTCAAGTCCTCTTGGCAGCCTTACTTCAGTCTATTTTTGGACGATAGCTGTCATTTATAAGTCTGCAGGTTTGTGAATTACAGTGCCCCTGAGCTCCTTTCTTCAACTCGCTTTCTTGTGACCTGGCCGCAACACCGCAGGATGTCTTCAGGCCCTAATCTGGTTCCGGTACGGCACGCTGAGCCTTTGGTTATTTCCTCTTCCTGGTGGGAAATGAGAGTTAAATTTGCCCGTCCAGACACCTCCAGCTAGCCTCTCATTGGTTCTCGCTATTCCTGTTCATCTTCCGCAGAAATTGCAAACTGGGCCAAACAGGAGGTTAAAGGCGCTGACTCTCCAAGTGGGGAGAGTGTTAGTAAAGCGTCTGGAATGTTGCACCCGAGTACCAGGGGAGGAAAACTGAGACATATTTGAACACGTCTCCCGTTCACATGGTTGATCATACTTGGGTTCCACATGCATGTTTTAGCTGAAGGAAGAATACCTTAAACCTGGAGAGTTGAGACCCGTGTAATGCGTACCATGCAATATGACTTCAAAGGGTCTTCATTTGCTCACCGAACCTCTCCAATCCTATCACTGCTGCGTTTATGCCCCTGTACACACGCTTGATTCTCTTTTGGAGACATAGCAATCCATAGGTTTTAAGATACTTACTAGTCAGGTACATTCTTAGGCGTTTAATATGGGGTGTTGAGTCCATTTCGTTGAGCAAGGAGTAGCTCTTGTCTATTCCATATTTGGCTTAAGGAACTTTATCTGTGCTCATTTCAATCTCTGGTTTTATGCAGCACCCCAACTCACATTTCCCCTTAAGCAAGCATAAGTTGGTTTTTTAAATTTGAGACACTGTTCTGTTTTGGAATTCAGTTCCTGTGTAGCCAAGTTTACATTCCGTGTATTAGTGATATCTTATGAAGTTTCTTTTTCTGTGTGACTTATTTCAGTTAGAATCATCATACCTGAATCCACTCATTGTGCTGCTAAGGGCCTGATGACACAGATTTCATTGCTGAGTGATATTGCTTTGTAAGTAAATACCACAAGTTCTTTATCCATTTTTCACTTTCTCCGATGTTGAACTTGTACTGTAAACGAGGTTCTTGTAAACAGAGCCGTTCCAAACTTTGGGGTGGCTGTGTCTTTTTGATTTTAATTTCCCTAAGCTATAGGACCATAAGTGGAAGTGCCCTAGGTTCTGTTGCTTTGTTTTTTAGATGTTTCAGGAAACACCATACACTTCTCCCGATTGGTTGTTGGCAATTTACATCCCGCCCATCAGCATAACAAGGCTCCCAGTTCTCCATGGCCTGTCCTGCCTTTCTGGATTTTACACTTTTTTCAGATGGCCCTTTTGACCGGGGGGAAGTGAGACTTCATTGTAGTGCAGATTTCCTTTGCAAGCTTGCTTGGTTGGCCAAAAAGGGCGTATGCGTTTTTTCCTGAATATATTCAGGAAAAAACGCATACGCCCTTTTTGGCCAAGTGCATCATTGTGGACGTTCTGCCTCTTTTCCTATGCTTTCAATGCAATTCCAGTCTACCTCCTGAAATCGGTTTCCTGCAATTCTGCCCCGCTTTCAAGTCCTCTTGGCAGCCTTACTTCAGTCTATTTTTGGACGATAGCTGTCAGTTATAAGTCTGCAGGTTTGTGAATTACAGTGCCCCTGAGCTCCTTTCTTCAACTCGCTTTCTTGTGACCTGGCCGCAACACCGCAGGATGGCTTCAGGCCCTAATCTGGTTCTGGCACGGCACGCTGAGCCTTTGGTTAATTCCTCTTCCTGGTGGGAAATGAGAGTTAAATTTGCCCGTCCAGACACCTCCAGCTAGTCTCTCATTGGTTCTCGCTATTCCTGTTCATCTTCCGCAGAAATTGCAAACTGGGCCAAACAGGAGGTTAAAGGGACTGACTCTCCAAGTCGGGAGAGTGTTAGTAAAGCGTCTGGAATGTTGCACCCGAGTACCAGGGGAGGAAAACTGAGACATATTTGAACACGTCTCGCGATCACATGGTTGATCATACTCTAGGTTCCACATGCATGTTTTAGCTGAGGAAGAATACCTTAAACCTGGGTATTTGAAACCCGTGGAATGGGTACCATGCAATATGACTTCAAAGGGTCTTCATTTGCTCACCGAACATCTCCAATCCTATCACTGCTGCGTTTATGCCCCTGTACACATGCTTGATTTTCTTTTGGAGACATAGCAATCCATAGGTTTTAAGATACTTACTAGTCAGGTACATTCTTAGGCGTTTAATATGCGGTGTTGAGTCCATTTCGTTGAGCAAGGAGTAGCTCTTGTCTATTCCATATTTGGCTTAAGGAACTTTATCTGTGCTCATTTCAATCTCTGGTTTTATGCAGCACCCCAACTCACCTTTCCCCTTAAGCAAGCATAAGTTGGTTTTCTAAATTTGAGACCCTGTTCTGTTCTGTAATTCAGTTCCTGTGTAGCCAAGTTTACATTCCATGTATTAGTGATATCTTATGATGTTTCTTTTTCTGTGTGACTTATTTCAGTTAGAATCATCGTACCTGAATCCACTCATTATGCTGCTACGGGCCTGATGACATAGATTTCATTGCTGAGTGATACTGCATTGTACGTAAGTACCACAAGTTCTTTATCCATTTTTCACTTTCTGTGATATTGAACTTGTATGGTAAACGAAGTTCTTATAAACGGAGGCGTCCCAAACTTTGGGGTGGCTGTGTCTTTTTGATTTTAATTTCCCTAAGCTATAGGACCATACGTGGAAGTGCCCTAGGCTCTGTTGCTTTGTTTTTTAGATGTTTCAGGAAACACCATACACTTATCCCGAGAGGTTGTTGGCAATTTACATCCCGCCCATCAGCATAACAAGGCTCCCAGTTCTCCATGGCCTGTCCTGCCTTTCTGGATTTTACACTTTTTTCAGATGGCCCTTTTGACCGGGGGGAAGTGAGACTTCATTGTAGTGCAGATTTCCTTTGCAAGCTTGCTTGGTTGGCCAGAAAGGGCGTATGCGTTTTTTCCTGAATATATTCAGGAAAAAACGCATACGCCCTTTTTGGCCAAGTGCATCATTGTGGACGTTCTGCCTCTTTTCCTATGCTTTCAATGCAATTCCAGTCTACCTCCTGAAATCGGTTTCCTGAAATTCTGCCCCGCTTTCAAGTCCTCTTGGCAGCCTTACTTCAGTCTATTTTTGGACGATAGCTGTCATTTATAACTCTGCAGGTTTGTGAATTATAGTGCCCCTGAGCTCCTTTCTTCAACTTGCTTTCTTGTGACCTGGCCGCAACACCGCAGGATGGCTTCAGGCCCTAATCTGGTTCCGGCACGGCACGCTGAGCCTTTGGTTATTTCCTCTTCCTGGTGGGAAATGAGAGTTAAATTTGCCCGTCCAGACACCTCCAGCTAGTCTCTCATTGGTTCTCGCTATCCCTGTTCATCTTCCGCAGAAATTGCAAACTGTGCCAAACAGGAGGTTAAAGGCGCTGACTCTCCAAGTGGGGAGAGTGTTAGTAAAGCGTCTGGAATGTTGCACCCGAGTACCAGGGTACGAAAACTGAGACATATTTGAACACGTCTCCCTATCACATGGTTGATCATACTCTAGGTTCCACATGCATGTTTTAGCTGAAGGAACAATACCTTACACCTGGGTAGTTGAAACCCGTGGAATGGGTACCATGCAATATGACTTCAAAGGGTCTTCATTTGCTCACGAAACTCTGCAATCCTATCACTGCTGCATTTATGCCCCTGTACACATGCTTGATTCTCTTTCGGAGACATAGCAATCCATAGGTTTTAAGATACTTACTAGTCAGGTACATTCTTAGGCGTTTAATATGCGGTGTTGAGTCCATTTCGTTGAGCAAGGAGTAGCTCTTGTCTATTCCATATTTGGCTTAAGGAACTTTATCTGTGCTCATTTCAATCTGTGGTTTTATGCAGCACCCCAACTCACCTTTCCCCTTAAGCAAGCATAAGTTGGTTTTCTAAATTTGAGACCCTGTTCTGTTCTGTAATTCAGTTCCTGTGTAGCCAAGTTTACATTCCATGTATTACTGATATCTTATGATGTTTCTTTTTCGGTGTGACTTATTTCAGTTAGAATCATCATACCTGAATCCACTCATTGTGATGCTAAGGGCCTGATGACATAGATTTCATTGCTGAGTGATATTGCTTTGTAAGTAAATACCACAACTTCTTTATCCATTTTTCACTTTCTGCGATGTTGAACTTGTACTGTAAACGAGTTTCTTGTAAACAGAGCCGTTCCAAACTTTGGGGTGGCTGTGTCTTTTTGATTTTAATTTCCCTAAGCTATAGGACCATAAGTGGAAGTGCCCTAGGTTCTGTTGCTTTGTTTTTTAGATGTTTCAGGAAACACCATACACTTCTCCCGAGTGTCTGTTGGCAATTTACATCCCGCCCATCAGCATAACAAGGCTCCCAGTTCTCCATGGCCTGTCCTGCCTTTCTGGATTTTACACTTTTTTCAGATGGCCCTTTTGACCGGGGGGAAGTGAGACTTCATTGTAGTGCAGATTTCCTTTGCAAGCTTGCTTGGTTGGCCAAAAAGTGCGTATGCGTTTTTTCCTGAATATATTCAGGAAAAAACGCATACGCCCTTTTTGGCCAAGTGCATCATTGTGGACGTTCTGCCTCTTTTCCTATGCTTTCAATGCAATTCCAGTCTACCTCCTGAAATCGGTTTCCTGCAATTCTGCCCCGCTTTCAAGTCCTCTTGGCAGCCTTACTTCAGTCTATTTTTGGAGGATAGCTGTCATTTATAACTCTGCAGGTTTGTGAATTACAGTGCCCCTGAGCTCCTTTCTTCAACTCGCTTTCTTTTGAGCTGGCCGCAACACCGCAGGATGGCTTCAGGCCCTAATCTGGTTCCGGTACGGCACGCTGAGCCTTTGGTTATTTCCTCTTCCTGTTGGGAAATGAGAGTTAAATTTGCCCGTCCAGACACCTCCAGCTAGCCTCTCATTGGTTCTCGCTATTCCTGTTCATCTTCCACAGAAATTGCAAACTGGGCCAAACAGGAGGTTAAAGGCGCTGACTCTCCAAGTGGGGAGAGTGTTAGTAAAGCGTCTGGAATGTTGCACCCGAGTACCACGGTACGAAAACTGAGACATATTTGAACACGTCTCCCGATCACATGGTTGATCATACTCTAGGTTCCACATGCATGTTTTAGCTGAAGGAAGAATACCTTAAACCTGGGTAGTTGAAACCCGTGGAATGGGTACCATGCAATATGACTTCAAAGGGTCTTCATTTGCTCACCGAACCTCTCCAATCCTATCACTGCTGCGTTTATGCCCCTGTACACATGCTTGATTCTCTTTCGGAGACATAGCAATCCATAGGTTTTAAGATACTTACTAGTCAGGTACATTCTTAGGCGTTTAATATGCGGTGTTGAGTCCATTTCGTTGAGCAAGGAGTAGCTCTTGTCTATTCCATATTTGGCTTAAGGAACTTTATCTGTGCTCATTTCAATCTCTGGTTTTATGCAGCACCCCAACTCACCTTTACCCTTAAGCAAGCATAAGATGGTTTTCTAAATTTGAGAACCTGTTCTGTTCTGTCATTCAGTTCCTGTGTAGCCAAGTTTACATTCCGTGTATTACTGATATCTTATGATGTTTCTTTTTCTGTGTGACTTATTTCAGTTAGAATCATCATACCTGAATCCACTCATTGTGCTGCTAAGGGCCTGATGACACAGATTTCATTGCTGAGTGATATTGCTTTGTAAGTAAATACCACAACTTCTTTATCCATTTTTCACTTTCTGCGATGTTGAACTTGTACTGTAAACGAGGTTCTTGTAAACAGAGCCGATCCAAACTTTGGGGTGGCTGTGTCTTTTTGATTTTAATTTCCCTAAGCTATAGGACCATAAGTGGAAGTGCCCTAGGTTCTGTTGCTTTGTTTTTTAGATGTTTCAGGAAACACCATACACTTCTCCCGAGTGGTTGTTGGCAATTTACATCCCGCCCATCAGCATAACAAGGCTCCCAGTTCTCCATGGCCTGTCCTGCCTTTCTGGATTTTACACTTTTTTCAGATGGCCCTTTTGACCGGGGGGAAGTGAGACTTCATTGTAGTGCAGATTTCCTTTGCAAGCTTGCTTGGTTGGCCAAAAAGGGCGTATGCGTTTTTTCCTGAATATATTCAGGAAAAAACGCATATGCCCTTTTTGGCCAAGTGCATCATTGTGGACGTTCTGCCTCTTTTCCTATGCTTTCAATGCAATTCCAGTCTACCTCCTGAAATCGGTTTCCTGCAATTCTGCCCCGCTTTCAAGTCCTCTTGGCAGCCTTACTTCAGTCTATTTTTGGACGATAGCTGTCATTTATAACTCTGCAGGTTTGTGAATTACAGTGCCCCTGAGCTCCTTTCTTCAACTCGCTTTCTTTTGAGCTGGCCGCAACACCGCAGGATGGCTTCAGGCCCTAATCTGATTCTGGTACGGAACGCTGAGCCTTTGGTTATTTCCTCTTCCTGGTGGGAAATGAGAGTTAAATTTGCCCGTCCAGACACCTCCAGCTAGTCTCTCATTGGTTCTCGCTATTCCTGTTCATCTTCCACAGAAATTGCAAACTGGGCCAAACAAGAAGTTAAAGGGACTGACTCTCCAAGGGGGAGAGTGTTAGTAAAGCGTCTGGAATGTTGCACCCGAGTACCATGGGAGGAAAACTGAGACATATTTGAACACGTCTCCCGTTCACATGGTTGATCATACTTGGGTTCCACATGCATGTTTTAGCTGAAGGAAGAATACCTTAAACCTGTGTATTTGAAACCCGTGGAATGGGTACCATGCAATATGACTTCAAAGGGTCTTCATTTGCTCACCGAACCTCTCCAATCCTATCACTGCTGCGTTTATGCCCCTGTACACATGCTTGATTCTCTTTCGGAGACATAGCAATCCATAGGTTTTAAGATACTTACTAGTCAGGTACATTCTTAGGCGTTTAATATGGGGTGTTGAGTCCATTTCGTTGAGCAAGGAGTAGCTCTTGTCTATTCCATATTTGGCTTAAGGAACTTTATCTGTTCTCATTTCAATCTCTGGGTTTATGCAGCACCCCAACTCACCTTTCCCCTTAAGCAAGCATAAGTTGGTTTTCTAAATTTGAGACCCTGTTCTGTTCTGTAATTCAGTTCCTGTGTAGCCAAGTTTACATTCCGTGTATTACTGATATCTTATGATGTTTCTTTTTCTGTGTGACTTATTTCAGTTAGAATCATCGTACCTGAATCCACTCATTATGCTACTACGGGCCTGATGACATAGATTTCATTGCTGAGTGATACTGCATTGTACGTAAGTACCACAAGTTCTTTATCCATTTTTCACTTTCTGCGATGTTGAACTTGTACTGTAAACGAGGTTCTTGTAAACAGAGGCGTCCCAAACTTTGGGGTGGCTGTGTCTTTTTGATTTTAATTTCCCTAAGCTATAGGACCATAAGTGGCAGTGCCCTAGGCTCTGTTGCTTTGTTTTTAAGATGTTTCAGGAAAAACATACACTTCTCCCGAGTGTCTGTTGGCAATTTACATCCCGCCCATCAGCATAACAAGGCTCCCAGTTCTCCATGGCCTGTCCTGCCTTTCTGGATTTTACACTTTTTTCAGATGGCCCTTTTGCCCGGGGGGAAGTGAGACTTCATTGTAGTGCAGATTTCCTTTGCAAGCTTGCTTGGTTGGCCAAAAAGGGCGTATGCGTTTTTTCCTGAATATATTCAGGAAAAAACGCATACGCCCTTTTTGGCCAAGTGCATCATTGTGGACGTTCTGCCTCTTTTCCTATGCTTTCAATGCAATTCCAGTCTACCTCCTGAAATCGGTTTCCTGCAATTCTGCCCCGCTTTCAAGTCCTCTTGGCAGCCTTACTTCAGTCTATTTTTGGACGATAGCTGTCATTTATAACTCTGCAGGTTTGTGAATTACAGTGTCCCTGAGCTCCTTTCTTCAACTTGCTTTCTTGTGACCTGGCCGCAACACCGCAGGATGGCTTCAGGCCTTAATCTGGTTCCGGCACGGCACGCTGAGCCTTTGGTTATTTCCTCTTCCTGGTGGGAAATGAGAGTTAAATTTGCCCGTCCAGACACCTCCAGCTAGCCTCTCATTGGTTCTCGCTATTCCTGTACATCTTCCGCAGAAATTGCAAACTGGGCCAAACAGGAGGTTAAAGGGACTGACTCTCCAAGTCGGGAGAGTGTTAGTAAAGCGTCTGGAATGTTGCACCCGAGTACCAGGGGAGGAAAACTGAGACATATTTGAACACGTCTCCCGTTCACATGGTTGATCATACTCTGGGTTCCACATGCATGTTTTAGCTGAAGGAAGAATACCTTAAACCTGGAGAGTTGAGACCCGTGTAATGGGTACCATGCAATATGACTTCAAAGGGTCTTCATTTGCTCACCGAACCTCTCCAATCCTATCACTGCTGCGTTTATGCCCCTGTACACACGCTTGATTCTCTTTTGGAGACATAGCAATCCATAGGTTTTAAGATACTTACTAGTCAGGTACATTCTTAGGGGTTTAATATGGGGTTTTGAGTCCATTTCATTGAGCAAGGAGTAGCTCTTGTCTATTCCATATTTGGCTTAAGGAACTTTATCTGTGCTCATTTCAATCTCTGGTTTTATGCAGCACCCCAACTCACCGTTCCCCTTAAGCAAGCATAAGTTGGTTTTCTAAATTTGAGACCCTGTTCTGTTATGTAATTCAGTTCCTGTGTAGCCAAGTTTACATTCCGTGTATTAGTGATAACTTATGATGTTTCTTTTTCTGTGTGACTTATTTCAGTTAGAATCATCATACCTGAATCCACTCATTATGCTGCTACGGGCCTGATGACATAGATTTCATTGCTGAGTGATACTGCATTGTACGTAAGTACCACAAGTTCTTTATACATTTTTCACTTTCTGCGATGTTGAACTTGTACTGTAAACGAGGTTCTTGTAAACAGAGGCGTCCCAAACTTTGGGGTGGCTGTGTCTTTTTGATTTTAATTTCCCTAAGCTATAGGACCATAAGTGGCAGTGCCCTAGGCTCTGTTGCTTTGTTTTTTAGATGTTTCAGGAAACACCATACACTTCTCCCGAGTGTCTGTTGGCAATTTACATCCCGCCCATCAGCATAACAAGGCTCCCAGTTCTCCATGGCCTGTCCTGCCTTTCTGGATTTTACACTTTATTCAGATGGCCCTTTTGACCGGGGGGAAGTGAGACTTCATTGTAGTGCAGATTTCCTTTGCAAGCTTGCTTGGTTGGCCAAAAAGTGCGTATGCGTTTTTTCCTGAATATATTCAGGAAAAAACGCATACGCCCTTTTTGGCCAAGTGCATCATTGTGGACGTTCTGCCTCTTTTCCTATGCTTTCAATGCAATTCCAGTCTACCTCCTGAAATCGGTTTCCTGCAATTCTGCCCCGCTTTCAAGTCCTCTTGGCAGCCTTACTTCAGTCTATTTTTGGACGATAGCTGTCATTTATAAGTCTGCAGGTTTGTGAATTACAGTGCCCCTGAGCTCCTTTCTTCAACTCGCTTTCTTTTGAGCTGGCCGCAACACCGCAGGATGGCTTCAGGCCCTAATCTGGTTCCGGTACGGCACGCTGAGCCTTTGGTAATTTCCTCTTCCTGGTGGGAAATGAGAGTTAAATTTGCCCGTCCAGACACCTCCAGCTAGCCTCTCATTGGTTCTTGCTATTCCTGTTCATCTTCCGCAGAAATTGCAAACTGGGCCAAACAGGAGTTTAAAGGGACTGACTCTCCAAGTCGGGAGAGTGTTAGTAAAGCGTCTGGAATGTTGCACCCGAGTACCAGGGGAGGAAAACTGAGACATATTTGAACACGTCTCCCGATCACATGGTTGATCATACTCTAGGTTCCACATGCATGTTTTAGCTGAGGAAGAATACCTTAAACCTGGGTATTTGAAACCCGTGGAATGGGTACCATGCAATATGACTTCAAAGGGTCTTCATTTGCTCACCGAACATCTCCAATCCTATCACTGCTGCGTTTATGCCCCTGTACACATGCTTGATTCTCTTTCGGAGACATAGCAATCCATAGGTTTTAAGATACTTACTAGTCAGGTACATTCTTAGGCGTTTAATATGCGGTGTTGAGTCCATTTCGTTGAGCAAGGAGTAGCTCTTGTCTATTCCATATTTGGCTTAAGGAACTTTATCTGTGCTCATTTCAATCTCTGGTTTTATGCAGCACCCCAACTCACCTTTCCCCTTAAGCAAGCATAAGTTGGTTTTCTAAATTTGAGACCCTGTTCTGTTCTGTAATTCAATTCCTGTGTAGCCAAGTTTACATTCCGTGTATTAGTGATATCTTATGATGTTTCTTTTTCTGTGTGACTTATTTCAGTTAGAATCATCGTACCTGAATCCACTCATTATGCTGCTACGGGCCTGATGACATAGATTTCATTGCTGAGTGATACTGCATTGTACGTAAGTACCACAAGTTCTTTATCCATTTTTCACTTTCTGTGATATTGAACTTGTATGGTAAACGAGGTTCTTATAAACGGAGGCGTCCCAAAGTTTGGGGTGGCTGTGTCTTTTTGATTTTAATTTCCCTAAGCTATAGGATCATAAGTGGCAGTGCCCTAGGCTCTGTTGCTTTGTTTTTTAGATGTTTCAGGAAACACCATACACTTCTCCCGAGTGGTTGTTGGCAATTTACATCCCGCCCATCAGCATAACAAGGCTCCCAGTTCTCCATGGCCTGTCCTGCCTTTCTGGATTTTACACTTTTTTCAGATGGCCCTTTTGACCGGGGGGAAGTGAGACTTCATTGTAGTGCAGATTTCCTTTGCAAGCTTGCTTGGTTGGCCAAAAAGGGCGTATGCGTTTTTTCCTGAATATATTCAGGAAAAAACGCATACGCCCTTTTTGGCCAAGTGCATCATTGTGGACGTTCTGCCTCTTTTCCTATGCTTTCAATGCAATTCCAGTCTACCTCCTGAAATCAGTTTCCTGCAATTCTGCCCCACTTTCAAGTCCTCTTGGCAGCCTTACTTCAGTCTATTTTTGGACGATAGCTGTCATTTATAAGTCTGCAGGTTTGTGAATTACAGTGCCCCTGAGCTCCTTTCTTCAACTCGCTTTCTTGTGACCTGGCCGCAACACCGCAGGATGTCTTCAGGCCCTAATCTGGTTCCGGTACGGCACGCTGAGCCTTTGGTTATTTCCTCTTCCTGGTGGGAAATGAGAGTTAAATTTGCCCGTCCAGACACCTCCAGCTAGCCTCTCATTGGTTCTCGCTATTCCTGTTCATCTTCCGCAGAAATTGCAAACTGGGCCAAACAGGAGGTTAAAGGCGCTGACTCTCCAAGTGGGGAGAGTGTTAGTAAAGCGTCTGGAATGTTGCACCCGAGTACCAGGGGAGGAAAACTGAGACATATTTGAACACGTCTCCCGTTCACATGGTTGATCATACTTGGGTTCCACATGCATGTTTTAGCTGAAGGAAGAATACCTTAAACCTGGAGAGTTGAGACCCGTGTAATGCGTACCATGCAATATGACTTCAAAGGGTCTTCATTTGCTCACCGAACCTCTCCAATCCTATCACTGCTGCGTTTATGCCCCTGTACACACGCTTGATTCTCTTTTGGAGACATAGCAATCCATAGGTTTTAAGATACTTACTAGTCAGGTACATTCTTAGGCGTTTAATATGGGGTGTTGAGTCCATTTCGTTGAGCAAGGAGTAGCTCTTGTCTATTCCATATTTGGCTTAAGGAACTTTATCTGTGCTCATTTCAATCTCTGGTTTTATGCAGCACCTCAACTCACCTTTCCCCTTAAGCAAGCATAAGTTGGTTTTTTAAATTTGAGACACTGTTCTGTTTTGGAATTCAGTTCCTGTGTAGCCAAGTTTACATTCCGTGTATTAGTGATATCTTATGAAGTTTCTTTTTCTGTGTGACTTATTTCAGTTAGAATCATCATACCTGAATCCACTCATTGTGCTGCTAAGGGCCTGATGACACAGATTTCATTGCTGAGTGATATTGCTTTGTAAGTAAATACCACAACTTCTTTATCCATTTTTCACTTTCTCCGATGTTGAACTTGTACTGTAAACGAGGTTCTTGTAAACAGAGCCGTTCCAAACTTTGGGGTGGCTGTGTCTTTTTGATTTTAATTTCCCTAAGCTATAGGACCATAAGTGGAAGTGCCCTAGGTTCTGTTGCTTTGTTTTTTAGATGTTTCAGGAAACACCATACACTTCTCCCGAGTGGTTGTTGGCAATTTACATCCCGCCCATCAGCATAACAAGGCTCCCAGTTCTCCATGGCCTGTCCTGCCTTTCTGGATTTTACACTTTTTTCAGATGGCCCTTTTGACCGGGGGGAAGTGAGACTTCATTGTAGTGCAGATTTCCTTTGCAAGCTTGCTTGGTTGGCCAAAAAGGGCGTATGCGTTTTTTCCTGAATATATTCAGGAAAAAACGCATACGCCCTTTTTGGCCAAGTGCATCATTGTGGACGTTCTGCCTCTTTTCCTATGCTTTCAATGCAATTCCAGTCTACCTCCTGAAATCGGTTTCCTGCAATTCTGCCCCGCTTTCAAGTCCTCTTGGCAGCCTTACTTCAGTCTATTTTTGGACGATAGCTGTCAGTTATAAGTCTGCAGGTTTGTGAATTACAGTGTCCCTGAGCTCCTTTCTTCAACTCGCTTTCTTGTGACCTGGCCGCAACACCGCAGGATGGCTTCAGGCCCTAATCTGGTTCTGGCACGGCACGCTGAGCCTTTGGTTAATTCCTCTTCCTGGTGGGAAATGAGAGTTAAATTTGCCCGTCCAGACACCTCCAGCTAGTCTCTCATTGGTTCTCGCTATTCCTGTTCATCTTCCGCAGAAATTGCAAACTGGGCCAAACAGGAGGTTAAAGGGACTGACTCTCCAAGTCGGGAGAGTGTTAGTAAAGCGTCTGGAATGTTGCACCCGAGTACCAGGGGAGGAAAACTGAGACATATTTGAACACGTCTCGCGATCACATGGTTGATCATACTCTAGGTTCCACATGCATGTTTTAGCTGAGGAAGAATACCTTAAACCTGGGTATTTGAAACCCGTGGAATGGGTACCATGCAATATGACTTCAAAGGGTCTTCATTTGCTCACCGAACATCTCCAATCCTATCACTGCTGCGTTTATGCCCCTGTACACATGCTTGATTCTCTTTCGGAGACATAGCAATCCATAGGTTTTAAGATACTTACTAGTCAGGTACATTCTTAGGCGTTTAATATGCGGTGTTGAGTCCATTTCGTTGAGCAAGGAGTAGCTCTTGTCTATTCCATATTTGGCTTAAGGAACTTTATCTGTGCTCATTTCAATCTGTGGTTTTATGCAGCACCCCAACTCACCTTTCCCCTTAAGCAAGCATAAGTTGGTTTTCTAAATTTGAGACCCTGTTCTGTTCTGTAATTCAGTTCCTGTGTAGCCAAGTTTACATTCCATGTATTACTGATATCTTATGATGTTTCTTTTTCGGTGTGACTTATTTCAGTTAGAATCATCATACCTGAATCCACTCATTGTGATGCTAAGGGCCTGATGACATAGATTTCATTGCTGAGTGATATTGCTTTGTAAGTAAATACCACAACTTCTTTATCCATTTTTCACTTTCTGCGATGTTGAACTTGTACTGTAAACGAGTTTCTTGTAAACAGAGCCGTTCCAAACTTTGGGGTGGCTGTGTCTTTTTGATTTTAATTTCCCTAAGCTATAGGACCATAAGTGGAAGTGCCCTAGGTTCTGTTGCTTTGTTTTTTAGATGTTTCAGGAAACACCATACACTTCTCCCGAGTGTCTGTTGGCAATTTACATCCCGCCCATCAGCATAACAAGGCTCCCAGTTCTCCATGGCCTGTCCTGCCTTTCTGGATTTTACACTTTTTTCAGATGGCCCTTTTGACCGGGGGGAAGTGAGACTTCATTGTAGTGCAGATTTCCTTTGCAAGCTTGCTTGGTTGGCCAAAAAGGGCGTATGCGTTTTTTCCTGAATATATTCAGGAAAAAACGCATACGCCCTTTTTGGCCAAGTGCATCATTGTGGACGTTCTGCCTCTTTTCCTATGCTTTCAATGCAATTCCAGTCTACCTCCTGAAATCGGTTTCCTGCAATTCTGCCCCGCTTTCAAGTCCTCTTGGCAGCCTTACTTCAGTCTATTTTTGGACGATAGCTGTCAGTTATAAGTCTGCAGGTTTGTGAATTACAGTGCCCCTGAGCTCCTTTCTTCAACTCGCTTTCTTGTGACCTGGCCGCAACACCGCAGGATGGCTTCAGGCCCTAATCTGGTTCTGGCACGGCACGCTGAGCCTTTGGTTAATTCCTCTTCCTGGTGGGAAATGAGAGTTAAATTTGCCCGTCCAGACACCTCCAGCTAGTCTCTCATTGGTTCTCGCTATTCCTGTTCATCTTCCGCAGAAATTGCAAACTGGGCCAAACAGGAGGTTAAAGGGACTGACTCTCCAAGTCGGGAGAGTGTTAGTAAAGCGTCTGGAATGTTGCACCCGAGTACCAGGGGAGGAAAACTGAGACATATTTGAACACGTCTCGCGATCACATGGTTGATCATACTCTAGGTTCCACATGCATGTTTTAGCTGAGGAAGAATACCTTAAACCTGGGTATTTGAAACCCGTGGAATGGGTACCATGCAATATGACTTCAAAGGGTCTTCATTTGCTCACCGAACATCTCCAATCCTATCACTGCTGCGTTTATGCCCCTGTACACATGCTTGATTCTCTTTCGGAGACATAGCAATCCATAGGTTTTAAGATACTTACTAGTCAGGTACATTCTTAGGCGTTTAATATGCGGTGTTGAGTCCATTTCGTTGAGCAAGGAGTAGCTCTTGTCTATTCCATATTTGGCTTAAGGAACTTTATCTGTGCTCATTTCAATCTGTGGTTTTATGCAGCACCCCAACTCACCTTTCCCCTTAAGCAAGCATAAGTTGGTTTTCTAAATTTGAGACCCTGTTCTGTTCTGTAATTCAGTTCCTGTGTAGCCAAGTTTACATTCCATGTATTACTGATATCTTATGATGTTTCTTTTTCGGTGTGACTTATTTCAGTTAGAATCATCATACCTGAATCCACTCATTGTGATGCTAAGGGCCTGATGACATAGATTTCATTGCTGAGTGATATTGCTTTGTAAGTAAATACCACAACTTCTTTATCCATTTTTCACTTTCTGCGATGTTGAACTTGTACTGTAAACGAGTTTCTTGTAAACAGAGCCGTTCCAAACTTTGGGGTGGCTGTGTCTTTTTGATTTTAATTTCCCTAAGCTATAGGACCATAAGTGGAAGTGCCCTAGGTTCTGTTGCTTTGTTTTTTAGATGTTTCAGGAAACACCATACACTTCTCCCGAGTGTCTGTTGGCAATTTACATCCCGCCCATCAGCATAACAAGGCTCCCAGTTCTCCATGGCCTGTCCTGCCTTTCTGGATTTTACACTTTTTTCAGATGGCCCTTTTGACCGGGGGGAAGTGAGACTTCATTGTAGTGCAGATTTCCTTTGCAAGCTTGCTTGGTTGGCCAAAAAGTGCGTATGCGTTTTTTCCTGAATATATTCAGGAAAAAACGCATACGCCCTTTTTGGCCAAGTGCATCATTGTGGACGTTCTGCCTCTTTTCCTATGCTTTCAATGCAATTCCAGTCTACCTCCTGAAATCGGTTTCCTGCAATTCTGCCCCGCTTTCAAGTCCTCTTGGCAGCCTTACTTCAGTCTATTTTTGGAGGATAGCTGTCATTTATAACTCTGCAGGTTTGTGAATTACAGTGCCCCTGAGCTCCTTTCTTCAACTCGCTTTCTTTTGAGCTGGCCGCAACACCGCAGGATGGCTTCAGGCCCTAATCTGGTTCCGGTACGGCACGCTGAGCCTTTGGTTATTTCCTCTTCCTGTTGGGAAATGAGAGTTAAATTTGCCCGTCCAGACACCTCCAGCTAGCCTCTCATTGGTTCTCGCTATTCCTGTTCATCTTCCACAGAAATTGCAAACTGGGCCAAACAGGAGGTTAAAGGCGCTGACTCTCCAAGTGGGGAGAGTGTTAGTAAAGCGTCTGGAATGTTGCACCCGAGTACCACGGTACGAAAACTGAGACATATTTGAACACGTCTCCCGATCACATGGTTGATCATACTCTAGGTTCCACATGCATGTTTTAGCTGAAGGAAGAATACCTTAAACCTGGGTAGTTGAAACCCGTGGAATGGGTACCATGCAATATGACTTCAAAGGGTCTTCATTTGCTCACCGAACCTCTCCAATCCTATCACTGCTGCGTTTATGCCCCTGTACACATGCTTGATTCTCTTTCGGAGACATAGCAATCCATAGGTTTTAAGATACTTACTAGTCAGGTACATTCTTAGGCGTTTAATATGCGGTGTTGAGTCCATTTCGTTGAGCAAGGAGTAGCTCTTGTCTATTCCATATTTGGCTTAAGGAACTTTATCTGTGCTCATTTCAATCTCTGGTTTTATGCAGCACCCCAACTCACCTTTACCCTTAAGCAAGCATAAGATGGTTTTCTAAATTTGAGAACCTGTTCTGTTCTGTCATTCAGTTCCTGTGTAGCCAAGTTTACATTCCGTGTATTACTGATATCTTATGATGTTTCTTTTTCTGTGTGACTTATTTCAGTTAGAATCATCATACCTGAATCCACTCATTGTGCTGCTAAGGGCCTGATGACACAGATTTCATTGCTGAGTGATATTGCTTTGTAAGTAAATACCACAACTTCTTTATCCATTTTTCACTTTCTGCGATGTTGAACTTGTACTGTAAACGAGGTTCTTGTAAACAGAGCCGATCCAAACTTTGGGGTGGCTGTGTCTTTTTGATTTTAATTTCCCTAAGCTATAGGACCATAAGTGGAAGTGCCCTAGGTTCTGTTGCTTTGTTTTTTAGATGTTTCAGGAAACACCATACACTTCTCCCGAGTGGTTGTTGGCAATTTACATCCCGCCCATCAGCATAACAAGGCTCCCAGTTCTCCATGGCCTGTCCTGCCTTTCTGGATTTTACACTTTTTTCAGATGACCCTTTTGACCGGGGGGAAGTGAGACTTCATTGTAGTGCAGATTTCCTTTGCAAGCTTGCTTGGTTGGCCAAAAAGGGCGTATGCGTTTTTTCCTGAATATATTCAGGAAAAAACGCATACGCCCTTTTTGGCCAAGTGCATCATTGTGGACGTTCTGCCTCTTTTCCTATGCTTTCAATGCAATTCCAGTCTACCTCCTGAAATCGGTTTCCTGCAATTCTGCCCCGCTTTCAAGTCCTCTTGGCAGCCTTACTTCAGTCTATTTTTGGACGATAGCTGTCATTTATAACTCTGCAGGTTTGTGAATTACAGTGCCCCTGAGCTCCTTTCTTCAACTCGCTTTCTTTTGAGCTGGCCGCAACACCGCAGGATGGCTTCAGGCCCTAATCTGATTCTGGTACGGAACGCTGAGCCTTTGGTTATTTCCTCTTCCTGGTGGGAAATGAGAGTTAAATTTGCCCGTCCAGACACCTCCAGCTAGTCTCTCATTGGTTCTCGCTATTCCTGTTCATCTTCCACAGAAATTGCAAACTGGGCCAAACAAGAAGTTAAAGGGACTGACTCTCCAAGGGGGAGAGTGTTAGTAAAGCGTCTGGAATGTTGCACCCGAGTACCATGGGAGGAAAACTGAGACATATTTGAACACGTCTCCCGTTCACATGGTTGATCATACTTGGGTTCCACATGCATGTTTTAGCTGAAGGAAGAATACCTTAAACCTGTGTATTTGAAACCCGTGGAATGGGTACCATGCAATATGACTTCAAAGGGTCTTCATTTGCTCACCGAACCTCTCCAATCCTATCACTGCTGCGTTTATGCCCCTGTACACATGCTTGATTCTCTTTCGGAGACATAGCAATCCATAGGTTTTAAGATACTTACTAGTCAGGTACATTCTTAGGCGTTTAATATGGGGTGTTGAGTCCATTTCGTTGAGCAAGGAGTAGCTCTTGTCTATTCCATATTTGGCTTAAGGAACTTTATCTGTTCTCATTTCAATCTCTGGGTTTATGCAGCACCCCAACTCACCTTTCCCCTTAAGCAAGCATAAGTTGGTTTTCTAAATTTGAGACCCTGTTCTGTTCTGTAATTCAGTTCCTGTGTAGCCAAGTTTACATTCCGTGTATTACTGATATCTTATGATGTTTCTTTTTCTGTGTGACTTATTTCAGTTAGAATCATCGTACCTGAATCCACTCATTATGCTACTACGGGCCTGATGACATAGATTTCATTGCTGAGTGATACTGCATTGTACGTAAGTACCACAAGTTCTTTATCCATTTTTCACTTTCTGCGATGTTGAACTTGTACTGTAAACGAGGTTCTTGTAAACAGAGGCGTCCCAAACTTTGGGGTGGCTGTGTCTTTTTGATTTTAATTTCCCTAAGCTATAGGACCATAAGTGGCAGTGCCCTAGGCTCTGTTGCTTTGTTTTTAAGATGTTTCAGGAAAAACATACACTTCTCCCGAGTGTCTGTTGGCAATTTACATCCCGCCCATCAGCATAACAAGGCTCCCAGTTCTCCATGGCCTGTCCTGCCTTTCTGGATTTTACACTTTTTTCAGATGGCCCTTTTGACCGGGGGGAAGTGAGACTTCATTGTAGTGCAGATTTCCTTTGCAAGCTTGCTTGGTTGGCCAAAAAGGGCGTATGTGTTTTTTCCTGAATATATTCAGGAAAAAACGCATACGCCCTTTTTGGCCAAGTGCATCATTGTGGACGTTCTGCCTCTTTTCCTATGCTTTCAATGCAATTCCAGTCTACCTCCTGAAATCGGTTTCCTGCAATTCTGCCCCGCTTTCAAGTCCTCTTGGCAGCCTTACTTCAGTCTATTTTTGGACGATAGCTGTCATTTATAACTCTGCAGGTTTGTGAATTACAGTGCCCCTGAGCTCCTTTCTTCAACTCGCTTTCTTTTGAGCTGGCCACAACACCGCAGGATGGCTTCAGGCCCTAATCTGTTTCCGGCACGGCACGCTGAGCCTTTGGTTAATTCCTCTTCCTGGTGGGAAATGAGAGTTAAATTTGCCCGTCCAGACACCTCCAGCTAGCCTCTCATTGGTTCTCGCTATTCCTGTTCATCTTCCGCAGAAATTGCAAACTGGGCCAAACAGGAGGTTAAAGGGACTGACTCTCCAAGTGGGGAGAGTGTTAGTAAAGCGTCTGGAATGTTGCACCCGAGTACCAGGGGAGGAAAACTGAGACATATTTGAACACGTCTCCTGATCACATGGTTGATCATACTCTAGGTTCCACATGCATGTTTTAGCTGAAGGAAGAATACCTTAAACCTGGGTAGTTGAAACCCGTGGAATGGGTACCATGCAATATGACTTCAAAGGGTCTTCATTTGCTCACCGAACCTCTCCAATCCTATCACTGCTGCGTTTATGCCCCTGTACACATGCTTGATTCTCTTTCGGAGACATAGCAATCCATAGGTTTTAAGATACTTACTAGTCAGGTACATTCTTAGGCGTTTAATATGGGGTGTTGAGTCCATTTCGTTGAGCAAGGAGTAGCTCTTGTCTATTCCATATTTGGCTTAAGGAACTTTATCTGTGCTCATTTCAATCTCTGGTTTTATGCAGCACCCCAACTCACCTTTACCCTTAAGCAAGAATAAGTTGGTTTTCTAAATTTGAGACCCTGTTCTGTTCTGTAATTCAGTTCCTGTGTAGCCAAGTTTTCATTCCGTGTATTACTGATATCTTATGATGTTTCTTTTTCTGTGTGACTTATTTCAGTTAGAATCATCATACCTGAATCCACTCATTGTGCTGCTAAGGGCCTGATGACACAGATTTCATTGCTGAGTGATATTGCTTTGTAAGTAAATACCACAAGTTCTTTATCCATTTTTCACTTTCTGCGATGTTGAACTTGTACTGTAAACGAGGTTCTTGTAAACAGAGCCGTTCCAAACTTTGGGGTGGCTGTGTCTTTTTGATTTTAATTTCCCTAAGCTATAGGACCATAAGTGGAAGTGCCCTAGGTTCTGTTGCTTTGTTTTTTAGATGTTTCAGGAAACACCATACACTTCTCCCGAGTGGTTGTTGGCAATTTACATCCCGCCCATCAGCATAACAAGTCTCCCAGTTCTCCATGGCCTGTCCTGCCTATCTGGATTTTACACTTTTTTCAGATGGCCCTTTTGACCGGGGGGAAGTGAGACTTCATTGTAGTGCAGATTTCCTTTGCAAGCTTGCTTGGTTGGCCAAAAAGGGCGTATGCGTTTTTTCCTGAATATATTCAGGAAAAAACGCATACGCCCTTTTTGGCCAAGTGCATCATTGTGGACGTTCTGCCTCTTTTCCTATGCTTTCAATGCAATTCCAGTCTACCTCCTGAAATCGGTTTCCTGCAATTCTGCCCCGCTTTCAAGTCCTCTTGGCAGCCTTACTTCAGTATATTTTTGGACGATAGCTGTCATTTATAACTCTGCAGGTTTGTGAATTACAGTGCCCCTGAGCTCCTTTCTTCAACTCGCTTTCTTTTGAGCTGGCCGCAACAGCGCAGGATGGCTTCAGGCCCTAATCTGGTTCCAGTACGGCACGCTGAGCCTTTGGTTATTTCCTCTTCCTGGTGGGAAATGAGAGTTAAATTTGCCCGTCCAGACACCTCCAGCTAGCCTCTCATTGGTTCTCGCTATTCCTGTTCATCTTCCGCAGAAATTGCAAACTGGGCCAAACAGGAGGTTAAAGGCGCTGACTCTCCAAGTGGTGAGAGTGTTAGTAAAGCGTCTGGAATGTTGCACCCGAGTACCAGGGGAGGAAAACTGAGACATATTTGAACACGTCTCCTGATCACATGGTTGATCATACTCTGGGTTCCACATGCATGTTTTACCTGAAGGAAGAATACCTAAAACCTGGGTAGTTGAAACCCGTGGAATGGGTACCATGCAATATGACTTCAAAGGGTCTGCATTTGCTCACCGAACCTCTCCAATCCTATCACTGCTGCGTTTATGCCCCTGTACACATGCTTGATTCTCTTTCGGAGAGATAGCAATCCATAGGTTTTAAGATACTTACTAGTCAGGTACATTCTTAGGTGTTTAATATGCGGTGTTGAGTCCATTTCGTTGAGCAAGGAGTAGCTCTTGTCTATTCCATATTTGGCTTAAGGAACTTTATCTGTGCTCATTTCAATCTCTGGTTTTATGTAGCAACCCAACTCACCTTTCCCCTTAAGCAAGCATAAGTTGGTTTTCTAAATTTGATAACCTGTTCTCTTTTGGAATTCAGTTCCTGTGTAGCCAAGTTTACATTCCGTGTATTAGTGATATCTTATGATGTTTTTTTTCTGTGTGACTTATTTCAGTTAGAATCATCGTACCTGAATCTACTCATTATGCTGCTACGGGCCTGATGACATAGATTTCATTGCTGAGTGATACTGCATTGTACGTAAGTACCACAAGTTCTTTATCCATTTTTCACTTTCTGCGATGTTGAACTTGTACTGTAAACGAGGTTCTTGTAAACAGAGCCGTTCCAAACTTTGGGGTGGCTGTGTCTTTTTTATTTTAATTTCCCTAAGCTATAGGACCATAAGTGGAAGTGCCCTAGGCTCTGTTGCTTTGTTTTTTAGATGTTTCAGGAAACACCATACACTTCTCCTGAGTGTCTGTTGGCAATTTACATCCCGCCCATCAGCATAACAAGGCTCCCAGTTCTCAATGGCCTGTTGCCTTTCTGGATTTTACACTTTTTTCAGATGGCCCTTTTAACCGGGGGGAAGTGAGACTTCATTGTAGTGCAGATTTCCTTTGCAAGCTTGCTTGGTTGGCCAAAAAGGGCGTATGCGTTTTTTCCTGATTATATTCAGGAAAAAACGCATACGCCCTTTTTGGCCAAGTGCATCATTGTGGACGTTCTGCCTCTTTTCCTATGCTTTCAATGCAATTCCAGTCTACCTCCTGAAATCGGTTTCCTGCAATTCTGCCCCGCTTTCAAGTCCTCTTGGCAGCCTTACTACAGTCTATTTTTGGACGATAGCTGTCATTTATAACTCTGCAGGTTTGTGAATTACAGTGCCCCTGCGCTCCTTTCTTCAACTCGGTTTCTTTTGAGCTGGCCGCAACACCGCAGGATGACTTCAGGCCCTAATCTGGTTCCGGTACGGCACGCTGAGCCTTTGGTTATTTCCTCTTCCTGGTGGGAAATGAGAGTTAAATTTGCCCGTCCAGACACCTCCAGCTAGCCTCTCATTGGTTCTCGCTATTCCTGTTCATCTTCCGCAGAAATTGCAAACTGGGCCAAACAGGAGGTTAAAGGCGCTGACTCTCCAAGTGGGGAGAGTGTTAGTAAAGCGTCTGGAATGTTGCACCCGAGTACCAGGGGAGGAAAACTGAGACATATTTGAACACGTCTCCCGATCACATGGTTGATCATACTCTAGGTTCCACATGCATGTTTTAGCTGAAGGAAGAATACCTTAAACCTGGGTAGTTGAAACCCGTGGAATGGGTACCATGCAATATGACTTCAAAGGGTCTTCATTTGCTCACCGAACCTCTCCAATCCTATCACTGCTGCGTTTATGCCCCTGTACACATGCTTGATTCTCTTTCGGAGACATAGCAATCCATAGGTTTTAAGATACTTACTAGTCAGGTACATTCTTAGGCGTTTAATATGCGGTGTTGAGTCCATTTTGTTGAGCAAGGAGTAGCTCTTGTCTATTCCATATTTGGCTTAAGGAACTTTATCTGTGCTCATTTCAATCTCTGGTTTTATGCAGCAACCCAACTCACCTTTCCCCTTAAGCAAGCATAAGTTGGTTTTCTAAATTTGAGAACCTGTTCTGTTTTGGAATTCAGTTCCTGTGTAGCCAAGTTTACATTCCGTGTATTAGTGATATCGTATGATGTTTCTTTTTCTGTGTGACTTATTTCAGTTAGAATCATCGTACCTGAATCTACTCATTATGCTGCTACGGGCCTGATGACATAGATTTCATTGCTGAGTGATAATGCATTGTACGTAAGTACCACAAGTTCTTTATCCATTTTTCACTTTCTGCGATGTTGAACTTGTACTGTAAACGAGGTTCTTGTAAACAGAGCCGTTCCAAACTTTGGGGTGGCTGTGTCTTTTTGATTTTAATTTCCCTAAGCTATAGGACCATAAGTGGAAGTGCCCTAGGCTCTGTTGCTTTGTTTTTTAGATGTTTCAGGAAACACCATACACTTCTCCCGAGTGGTTGTTGGCAATTTACATCCCGCCCATCAGCATAACAAGGCTCCCAGTTCTCCATGGCCTGTCCTGCCTTTCTGGATTTTACACTTTTTTCAGATGGCCCTTTTGACCGGGGGGAAGTGAGACTTCATTGTAGTGCAGATTTCCTGTGCAAGCTTGCTTGGTTGGCCAAAAAGTGCGTATGCGTTTTTTCCTGAATATATTCAGGAAAAAACGCATACGCCCTTTTTGGCAAAGTGCATCATTGTGGACGTTCTGCCTCTTTTCCTATGCTTTCAATGCAATTTCAGTCTACCTCCTGAAATCGGTTTCCTGCAATTCTGCCCCGCTTTCAAGTCCTCTTGGCAGCCTTAATTCAGTCTATTTTTGGACGATAGCTGTCATTTATAACTCTGCAGGTTTGTGAATTACAGTGCCCCTGCGCTCCTTTCTTCAACTCGGTTTCTTTAGAGCTGGCCGCAACACCGCAGGATTGCTTCAGGCCCTAATCTGGTTCCGGTACGGCACGCTGAGCCTTTGGTTATTTCTTCTTCCTGGTGGGAAATGAGAGTTAAATTTGCCCGTCCAGACACCTCCAGCTAGCCTCTCATTGGTTCTCGCTATTCCTGTTCATCTTCCGCAGAAATTGCAAACTGTGCCAAACAGGAGGTTAAAGGCGCTGACTCTCCAAGTGGGGAGAGTGTTAGTAAAGCATCTGGAATGTTGCACCCGAGTACCAGGGGAGGAAAACTGAGACATATTTGAACACGTCTCCCGATCACATGGTTGATCATACTCTGGGTTCCACATGCATGTTTTAGCTGAAGGAAGAATACCTAAAACCTGGGTAGTTGAAACCCGTGGAATGGGTACCATGCAATATGACTTCAAAGGGTCTTCATTTGCTCACCGAACCTCTCCAATCCTATCACTGCTGCGTTTATGCCCCTGTACACATGCTTGATTCTCTTTCGGAGACATAGCAATCCATAGGTTTTAAGATACTTACTAGTCAGGTACATTCTTAGGCGTTTAATATGGGGTGTTGAGTCCATTTCGTTGAGCAAGGAGTAGCTCTTGTCTATTCCATATTTGGCTTAAGGAACTTTATCTGTGCTCATTTCAATCTCTGGTTTTATGCAGCACCCCAACTCACCTTTCCCCTTAAGCAAGCATAAGTTGGTTTTCTAAATTTGAGACCCTGTTCTGTTCTGTAATTCAGTTCCTGTGTAGCCAAGTTTACATTCCGCGTATTACTGATATCTTATGATGTTTCTTTTTCTGTGTGACTTATTTCAGTTAGAATCATCATACCTGAATCCACTCATTGTGCTGCTAAGGACCTGATGACACAGATTTCATTGCTGAGTGATATTGCTTTGTAAGTAAATACCACAACTTCTTTATCCATTTTTCACTTTCTGCGATGTTGAACTTGTACTGTAAACGAGGTTCTTGTAAACAGAGCCGTTCCAAACTTTGGGGTGGCTGTGTCTTTTTGATTTTAATTTCCCTAAGCTATAGGACCATAAGTGGAAGTGCCCTAGGCTCTGTTGCTTTGTTTTTTAGATGTTTCAGGAAACACCATACACTTCTCCCGAGTGGTTGTTGGCAATTTACATCCCGCCCATCAGCATAACAAGGCTCCCAGTTCTCCATGGCCTGTCCTGCCTTTCTGGATTTTACACTTTTTTCAGATGGCCCTTTTGACCGGGGGGAAGTGAGACTTCATTGTAGTGCAGATTTCCTTTGCAAGCTTGCTTGGTTGGCCAAAAAGGGCGTATGCGTTTTTTCCTGAATATTTTCAGGAAAAAACGCATACGCCCTTTTTGGCCAAGTGCATCATTGTGGACGTTCTGCCTCTTTTCCTATGCTTTCAATGCAATTCCAGTCTACCTCCTGAAATCGGTTTCCTGCAATTCTGCCCCGCTTTCAAGTCCTCTGGGCAGCCTTACTTCAGTCTATTTTTGGACGATAGCTGTCATTTATAACTCTGCAGGTTTGTGAATTACAGTGCCCCTGCGCTCCTTTCTTCAACTCGGTTTCTTTTGAGCTGGCCGCAACACCGCAGGATGACTTCAGGCCCTAATCTGGTTCCGGTACGGCACGCTGAGCCTTTGGTTATTTCCTCTTCCTGTTGGGAAATGAGAGTTAAATTTGCCCGTCCAGACACCTCCAGCTAGCCTCTCATTGGTTCTCGCTATTCCTGTTCATCTTCCGCAGAAATTGCAAACTGGGCCAAACAGGAGGTTAAAGGCGCTGACTCTCCAAGTGGGGAGAGTGTTAGTAAAGCGTCTGGAATGTTGCACCCGAGTACCAGGGGAGGAAAACTGAGACATATTTGAACACGTCTCCCGATCACATGGCTGATCATACTCTGGGTTCCACATGCATGTTTTAGCTGAAGGAAGAATACCTAAAACCTGGGTAGTTGAAACCCGTGGAATGGGTACCATGCAATATGACTTCAAAGGGTCTTCATTTGCTCACCGAACCTCTCCAATCCTATCACTGCTGCGTTTATGCCCCTGTACACATGCTTGATTCTCTTTCGGAGACATAGCAATCCATAGGTTTTAAGATACTTACTAGTCAGGTACATTCTTAGGCGTTTAATATGCGGTGTTGAGTCCATTTCGTTGAGCAAGGAGTAGCTCTTGTCTATTCCATATTTGGCTTAAGGAACTTTATCTGTGCTCATTTCAATCTCTGGTTTTATGCAGCAACCCAACTCACCTTTCCCCTTAAGCAAGCATAAGTTGGTTTTCTAAATTTGAGAACCTGTTCTGTTTTGGAATTCAGTTCCTGTGTAGCCAAGTTTACATTCCGTGTATTAGTGATATCTTATGATGTTTCTTTTTCTGTGTGACTTATTTCAGTTAGAATCATCGTACCTGAATCTACTCATTATGCTGCTATGGGCCTGATGACATAGATTTCATTGCTGAGTGATACTGCATTGTACGTAAGTACCACAAGTTCTTTATCCATTTTTCACTTTCTGCGATGTTGAACTTGTACTGTAAACGAGGTTCTTGTAAACAGAGCCGTTCCAAACTTTGGGGTGGCTGTGTCTTTTTGATTTTAATTTCCCTAAGCTATAGGACCATAAGTGGAAGTGCCCTAGGTTCTGTTGCTTTGTTTTTTAGATGTTTCAGGAAACACCATACACTTCTCTCGAGTGGTTGTTGGCAATTTACATCCCGCCCATCAGCATAACAAGGCTCCCAGTTCTCCATGGCCTGTCCTGCCTTTCTGGATTTTACACTTTTTTCAGATGGCCCTTTTGACCGGGGGGAAGTGAGACTTCATTGTAGTGCAGATTTCCTTTGCAAGCTTGCTTGGTTGGCCAAAAAGTGCGTATGCGTTTTTTCCTGAATATATTCAGGAAAAAACGCATACGCCCTTTTTGGCCAAGTGCATCATTGTGGACGTTCTGCCTCTTTTCCTATGCTTTCAATGCAATTCCAGTCTACCTCCTGAAATCGGTTTCCTGCAATTCTGCCCTGCTTTCAAGTCCTCTTGGCAGCCTTACTTCAGTCTATTTTTGGACGATAGCTGTCATTTATAACTCTGCAGGTTTGTGAATTACAGTGCCCCTGAGCTCCTTTCTTTAACTCGCTTTCTTTTGAGCTGGCCGCAACACCGCAGGATGGCTTCAGGTCCTAATCTGGTTCCGGTACGGCACGCTGAGACTTTGGTTATTTCCTCTTCCTGTTGGGAAATGAGAGTTAAATTTGCCCGTCCAGACACCTCCAGCTAGCCTCTCATTGGTTCTCGCTATTCCTGTTCATCTTCCGCAGAAATTGCAAACTGGACCAAACAGGAGGTTAAAGGGACTGACTCTCCAAGTCGGGAGAGTGTTAGTAAAGCGTCTGGAATGTTGCACCCGAGTACCAGGGTACGAAAACTGAGACATATTTGAACACGCCTCCCGTTCACATGGTTGATCATACTTGGATTCCACATGCATATTTTAGCTGAAGGAAGAATACCTTAAACCTGGAGAGTTGAGACCCGTGTAATGGGTACCATGCAATATGACTTCAAAGGGTCTTCATTTGCTCAACGAACCTCTCCAATCCTATCACTGCTGCGTTTATGCCCCTGTACACATGCTTGATTCTCTTTTGGAGACATAGCAATCCATAGGTTTTACGATACTTCCTAGTCAGGTACATTCTTAGGCGTTTAATATGCGGTGTTGAGTCCATTTCGTTGAGCAAGGAGTAGCTCTTGTCTATTCCATATTTGACTTAAGGAACTTTATTTGTGCTCATTTCAATCTCTGGTTTTATGCAGCACCCCAACTCACCTTTACCCTTAAGCAAGCATAAGTTGGTTTTCTAAATTTGAGACCCTGTTCTGTTCTGTAATTCAGTTCCTGTGTAGCCAAGTTTACATTCCGTGTATTACTGATATCTTATGATGTTTCTTTTTCTGTGTGACTTATTTCAGTTAGAATCATCATACCTGAATCCACTCATTGTGATGCTAAGGGCCTGATGACATAGATTTCATTGCTGAGTGATATTGCTTTGTAAGTAAATACCACAAGTTCTTTATCCATTTTTCACTTTCTGCGATGTTGAACTTGTACTGTAAACGAGGTTCTTGTAAACAGAGCCGTTCCAAACTTTGGGGTGGCTGTGTCTTTTTGATTTTAATTTCCCTAAGCTATAGGACCATAATTGGCAGTGCCCTAGGCTCTGTTGCTTTGTTTTTTAGATGTTTCAGGAAACACCATACACTTCTCCCGAGTGTCTGTTGGCAATTTACATCCCGCCCATCAGCATAACAAGGCTCCCAGTTCTCAATGGCCTGTTGCCTTTCTGGATTTTACACTTTTTTCAGATGGCCCTTTTGACTGGGGGGAAGTGAGACTTCATTGTAGTGCAGATTTCCTTTGCAAGCTTGCTTGGTTGGCCAAAAAGGGCGTATGTGTTTTTTCCTGATTATATTCAGGAAAAAACGCATACGCCCTTTTTGGCCAAGTGCATCATTGTGGACGTTCTGCCTCTTTTCCTATGCTTTCAATGCAATTCCAGTCTACCTCCTGAAATCGGTTTCCTGCAATTCTGCCCCGCTTTCAAGTCCTCTTGGCAGCCTTACTTCAGTCTATTTTTGGACGATAGCTGTCATTTATAACTCTGCAGGTTTGTGAATTACAGTGCCCCTGAGCTCCTTTCTTCAACTCGCTTTCTTGTGACCTGGCCGCAACACCGCAGGATGGCTTCAGGCCCTAATCTGGTTCCGGTACGGCACGCTGAGCCTTTGGTTATTTCCTCTTCCTGGTGGGAAATGAGAGTTAAATTTGCCCGTCCAGACACCTCCAGCTAGCCTCTCATTGGTTCTCGCTATTCCTGTTCATCTTCCACAGAAATTGCAAACTGGGCCAAACAGGAGGTTAAAGGCGCTGACTCTCCAAGTGGGGAGAGTGTTAGTAAAGCGTCTGGAATGTTGCACCCGAGTACCAGGGGAGGAAAACTGAGACATATTTGAACACGTCTCCCGATCACATGGTTGATCATACTCTGGGTTCCACATGCATGTTTTAGCTGAAGGAAGAATACCTAAAACCTGGGTAGTTGAAACCCGTGGAATGGGTACCATGCAATATGACTTCAAAGGGTCTTCATTTGCTCACCGAACCTCTCCAATCCTATCACTGCTGCGTTTATGCCCCTGTACACATCCTTGATTCTCTTTCGGAGAGATAGCAATCCATAGGTTTTAAGATACTTACTAGTCAGGTACATTCTTAGGCGTTTAATATGGGGTGTTGAGTCCATTTCGTTGAGCAAGGAGTAGCTCTTGTCTATTCCATATTTGGCTTAAGGAACTTTATCTGTGCTCATTTCAATCTCTGGTTTTATGCAGCACCCCAACTCACCTTTCCCCTTAAGCAAGCATAAGTTGGTTTTCTAAATTTGAGACCCTGTTCTGTTCTGTAATTCAGTTCCTGTGTAGCCAAGTTTACATTCCGCGTATTACTGATATCTTATGATGTTTCTTTTTCTGTGTGACTTATTTCAGTTAGAATCATCATACCTGAATCCACTCATTGTGCTGCTAAGGACCTGATGACACAGATTTCATTGCTGAGTGATATTGCTTTGTAAGTAAATACCACAACTTCTTTATCCATTTTTCACTTTCTGCGATGTTGAACTTGTACTGTAAACGAGGTTCTTGTAAACAGAGCCGTTCCAAACTTTGGGGTGGCTGTGTCTTTTTGATTTTAATTTCCCTAAGCTATAGGACCATAAGTGGAAGTGCCCTAGGCTCTGTTGCTTTGTTTTTTAGATGTTTCAGGAAACACCATACACTTCTCCCGAGTGGTTGTTGGCAATTTACATCCCGCCCATCAGCATAACAAGGCTCCCAGTTCTCCATGGCCTGTCCTGCCTTTCTGGATTTTACACTTTTTTCAGATGGCCCTTTTGACCGGGGGGAAGTGAGACTTCATTGTAGTGCAGATTTCCTTTGCAAGCTTGCTTGGTTGGCCAAAAAGGGCGTATGCGTTTTTTCCTGAATATTTTCAGGAAAAAACGCATACGCCCTTTTTGGCCAAGTGCATCATTGTGGACGTTCTGCCTCTTTTCCTATGCTTTCAATGCAATTCCAGTCTACCTCCTGAAATCGGTTTCCTGCAATTCTGCCCCGCTTTCAAGTCCTCTGGGCAGCCTTACTTCAGTCTATTTTTGGACGATAGCTGTCATTTATAACTCTGCAGGTTTGTGAATTACAGTGCCCCTGCGCTCCTTTCTTCAACTCGGTTTCTTTTGAGCTGGCCGCAACACCGCAGGATGACTTCAGGCCCTAATCTGGTTCCGGTACGGCACGCTGAGCCTTTGGTTATTTCCTCTTCCTGTTGGGAAATGAGAGTTAAATTTGCCCGTCCAGACACCTCCAGCTAGCCTCTCATTGGTTCTCGCTATTCCTGTTCATCTTCCGCAGAAATTGCAAACTGGGCCAAACAGGAGGTTAAAGGCGCTGACTCTCCAAGTGGGGAGAGTGTTAGTAAAGCGTCTGGAATGTTGCACCCGAGTACCAGGGGAGGAAAACTGAGACATATTTGAACACGTCTCCCGATCACATGGCTGATCATACTCTGGGTTCCACATGCATGTTTTAGCTGAAGGAAGAATACCTAAAACCTGGGTAGTTGAAACCCGTGGAATGGGTACCATGCAATATGACTTCAAAGGGTCTTCATTTGCTCACCGAACCTCTCCAATCCTATCACTGCTGCGTTTATGCCCCTGTACACATGCTTGATTCTCTTTCGGAGACATAGCAATCCATAGGTTTTAAGATACTTACTAGTCAGGTACATTCTTAGGCGTTTAATATGCGGTGTTGAGTCCATTTCGTTGAGCAAGGAGTAGCTCTTGTCTATTCCATATTTGGCTTAAGGAACTTTATCTGTGCTCATTTCAATCTCTGGTTTTATGCAGCAACCCAACTCACCTTTCCCCTTAAGCAAGCATAAGTTGGTTTTCTAAATTTGAGAACCTGTTCTGTTTTGGAATTCAGTTCCTGTGTAGCCAAGTTTACATTCCGTGTATTAGTGATATCTTATGATGTTTCTTTTTCTGTGTGACTTATTTCAGTTAGAATCATCGTACCTGAATCTACTCATTATGCTGCTATGGGCCTGATGACATAGATTTCATTGCTGAGTGATACTGCATTGTACGTAAGTACCACAAGTTCTTTATCCATTTTTCACTTTCTGCGATGTTGAACTTGTACTGTAAACGAGGTTCTTGTAAACAGAGCCGTTCCAAACTTTGGGGTGGCTGTGTCTTTTTGATTTTAATTTCCCTAAGCTATAGGACCATAAGTGGAAGTGCCCTAGGTTCTGTTGCTTTGTTTTTTAGATGTTTCAGGAAACACCATACACTTCTCTCGAGTGGTTGTTGGCAATTTACATCCCGCCCATCAGCATAACAAGGCTCCCAGTTCTCCATGGCCTGTCCTGCCTTTCTGGATTTTACACTTTTTTCAGATGGCCCTTTTGACCGGGGGGAAGTGAGACTTCATTGTAGTGCAGATTTCCTTTGCAAGCTTGCTTGGTTGGCCAAAAAGTGCGTATGCGTTTTTTCCTGAATATATTCAGGAAAAAACGCATACGCCCTTTTTGGCCAAGTGCATCATTGTGGACGTTCTGCCTCTTTTCCTATGCTTTCAATGCAATTCCAGTCTACCTCCTGAAATCGGTTTCCTGCAATTCTGCCCTGCTTTCAAGTCCTCTTGGCAGCCTTACTTCAGTCTATTTTTGGACGATAGCTGTCATTTATAACTCTGCAGGTTTGTGAATTACAGTGCCCCTGAGCTCCTTTCTTTAACTCGCTTTCTTTTGAGCTGGCCGCAACACCGCAGGATGGCTTCAGGTCCTAATCTGGTTCCGGTACGGCACGCTGAGACTTTGGTTATTTCCTCTTCCTGTTGGGAAATGAGAGTTAAATTTGCCCGTCCAGACACCTCCAGCTAGCCTCTCATTGGTTCTCGCTATTCCTGTTCATCTTCCGCAGAAATTGCAAACTGGACCAAACAGGAGGTTAAAGGGACTGACTCTCCAAGTCGGGAGAGTGTTAGTAAAGCGTCTGGAATGTTGCACCCGAGTACCAGGGTACGAAAACTGAGACATATTTGAACACGCCTCCCGTTCACATGGTTGATCATACTTGGATTCCACATGCATATTTTAGCTGAAGGAAGAATACCTTAAACCTGGAGAGTTGAGACCCGTGTAATGGGTACCATGCAATATGACTTCAAAGGGTCTTCATTTGCTCAACGAACCTCTCCAATCCTATCACTGCTGCGTTTATGCCCCTGTACACATGCTTGATTCTCTTTTGGAGACATAGCAATCCATAGGTTTTACGATACTTCCTAGTCAGGTACATTCTTAGGCGTTTAATATGCGGTGTTGAGTCCATTTCGTTGAGCAAGGAGTAGCTCTTGTCTATTCCATATTTGACTTAAGGAACTTTATTTGTGCTCATTTCAATCTCTGGTTTTATGCAGCACCCCAACTCACCTTTACCCTTAAGCAAGCATAAGTTGGTTTTCTAAATTTGAGACCCTGTTCTGTTCTGTAATTCAGTTCCTGTGTAGCCAAGTTTACATTCCGTGTATTACTGATATCTTATGATGTTTCTTTTTCTGTGTGACTTATTTCAGTTAGAATCATCATACCTGAATCCACTCATTGTGATGCTAAGGGCCTGATGACATAGATTTCATTGCTGAGTGATATTGCTTTGTAAGTAAATACCACAAGTTCTTTATCCATTTTTCACTTTCTGCGATGTTGAACTTGTACTGTAAACGAGGTTCTTGTAAACAGAGCCGTTCCAAACTTTGGGGTGGCTGTGTCTTTTTGATTTTAATTTCCCTAAGCTATAGGACCATAATTGGCAGTGCCCTAGGCTCTGTTGCTTTGTTTTTTAGATGTTTCAGGAAACACCATACACTTCTCCCGAGTGTCTGTTGGCAATTTACATCCCGCCCATCAGCATAACAAGGCTCCCAGTTCTCAATGGCCTGTTGCCTTTCTGGATTTTACACTTTTTTCAGATGGCCCTTTTGACTGGGGGGAAGTGAGACTTCATTGTAGTGCAGATTTCCTTTGCAAGCTTGCTTGGTTGGCCAAAAAGGGCGTATGTGTTTTTTCCTGATTATATTCAGGAAAAAACGCATACGCCCTTTTTGGCCAAGTGCATCATTGTGGACGTTCTGCCTCTTTTCCTATGCTTTCAATGCAATTCCAGTCTACCTCCTGAAATCGGTTTCCTGCAATTCTGCCCCGCTTTCAAGTCCTCTTGGCAGCCTTACTTCAGTCTATTTTTGGACGATAGCTGTCATTTATAACTCTGCAGGTTTGTGAATTACAGTGCCCCTGAGCTCCTTTCTTCAACTCGCTTTCTTGTGACCTGGCCGCAACACCGCAGGATGGCTTCAGGCCCTAATCTGGTTCCGGTACGGCACGCTGAGCCTTTGGTTATTTCCTCTTCCTGGTGGGAAATGAGAGTTAAATTTGCCCGTCCAGACACCTCCAGCTAGCCTCTCATTGGTTCTCGCTATTCCTGTTCATCTTCCACAGAAATTGCAAACTGGGCCAAACAGGAGGTTAAAGGCGCTGACTCTCCAAGTGGGGAGAGTGTTAGTAAAGCGTCTGGAATGTTGCACCCGAGTACCAGGGGAGGAAAACTGAGACATATTTGAACACGTCTCCCGATCACATGGTTGATCATACTCTGGGTTCCACATGCATGTTTTAGCTGAAGGAAGAATACCTAAAACCTGGGTAGTTGAAACCCGTGGAATGGGTACCATGCAATATGACTTCAAAGGGTCTTCATTTGCTCACCGAACCTCTCCAATCCTATCACTGCTGCGTTTATGCCCCTGTACACATCCTTGATTCTCTTTCGGAGAGATAGCAATCCATAGGTTTTAAGATACTTACTAGTCAGGTACATTCTTAGGCATTTAATATGCGGTGTTGAGTCCATTTCGTTGAGCAAGGAGTAGCTCTTGTCTATTCCATATTTGGCTTAAGGAACTTTATCTGTGCTCATTTCAATCTCTGGTTTTATGCAGCACCCCAACTCACCTTTACCCTTAAGCAAGAATAAGTTGGTTTTCTAAATTTGAGACCCTGTTCTGTTCTGTAATTCAGTTCCTGTGTAGCCAAGTTTACATTCCGTGTATTACTGATATCTTATGATGTTTCTTTTTCTGTGTGACTTATTTCAGTTAGAATCATCATACCTGAATCCACTCATTGTGCTGCTAAGGGCCTGATGACACAGATTTCATTGCTGAGTGATATTGCTTTGTAAGTAAATACCACAACTTCTTTATCCATTTTTCACTTTCTGCGATGTTGAACTTGTACTGTAAACGAGGTTCTTGTAAACAGAGCCGTTCCAAACTTTGGGGTGGCTGTGTCTTTTTGATTTTAATTTCCCTAAGCTATAGGACCATAAGTGGAAGTGCCCTAGGTTCTGTTGCTTTGTTTTTTAGATGTTTCAGGAAACACCATACACTTCTCTCGAGTGGTTGTTGGCAATTTACATCCCGCCCATCAGCATAACAAGGCTCCCAGTTCTCCATGGCCTGTCCTGCCTTTCTGGATTTTACACTTTTTTCAGATGGCCCTTTTGACCGGGGGGAAGTGAGACTTCATTGTAGTGCAGATTTCCTTTGCAAGCTTGCTTGGTTGGCCAAAAAGTGCGTATGCGTTTTTTCCTGAATATATTCAGGAAAAAACGCATACGCCCTTTTTGGCCAAGTGCATCATTGTGGACGTTCTGCCTCTTTTCCTATGCTTTCAATGCAATTCCAGTCTACCTCCTGAAATCGGTTTCCTGCAATTCTGCCCTGCTTTCAAGTCCTCTTGGCAGCCTTACTTCAGTCTATTTTTGGACGATAGCTGTCATTTATAACTCTGCAGGTTTGTGAATTACAGTGCCCCTGAGCTCCTTTCTTTAACTCGCTTTCTTTTGAGCTGGCCGCAACACCGCAGGATGGCTTCAGGTCCTAATCTGGTTCCGGTACGGCACGCTGAGCCTTTGGTTAATTCCTCTTCCTGGTGGGAAATGAGAGTTAAATTTGCCCGTCCAGACACCTCCAGCTAGCCTCTCATTGGTTCTCGCTATTCCTGTTCATCTTCCGCAGAAATTGCAAACTGGGCCAAACAGGAGGTTAAAGGGACTGACTCTCCAAGTCGGGAGAGTGTTAGTAAAGCGTCTGGAATGTTGCACCCGAGTACCAGGGTACGAAAACTGAGACATATTTGAACACGCCTCCCGTTCACATGGTTGATCATACTTGGATTCCACATGCATATTTTAGCTGAAGGAAGAATACCTTAAACCTGGAGAGTTGAGACCCGTGTAATGGGTACCATGCAATATGACTTCAAAGGGTCTTCATTTGCTCAACGAACCTCTCCAATCCTATCACTGCTGCGTTTATGCCCCTGTACACATGCTTGATTCTCTTTTGGAGACATAGCAATCCATAGGTTTTACGATACTTACTAGTCAGGTACATTCTTAGGCGTTTAATATGCGGTGTTGAGTCCATTTCGTTGAGCAAGGAGTAGCTCTTGTCTATTCCATATTTGACTTAAGGAACTTTATTTGTGCTCATTTCAATCTCTGGTTTTATGCAGCACCCCAACTCACCTTTACCCTTAAGCAAGCATAAGTTGGTTTTCTAAATTTGAGACCCTGTTCTGTTCTGTAATTCAGTTCCTGTGTAGCCAAGTTTACATTCCGTGTATTACTGATATCTTATGATGTTTCTTTTTCTGTGTGACTTATTTCAGTTAGAATCATCATACCTGAATCCACTCATTGTGATGCTAAGGGCCTGATGACATAGATTTCATTGCTGAGTGATATTGCTTTGTAAGTAAATACCACAACTTCTTTATCCATTTTTCACTTTCTGCGATGTTGAACTTGTACTGTAAACGAGGTTTTTGTAAACAGAGCCGTTCCAAACTTTGGGGTGGCTGTGTCTTTTTGATTTTAATTTCCCTAAGCTATAGGACCATAATTGGCAGTGCCCTAGGCTCTGTTGCTTTGTTTTTTAGATGTTTCAGGAAACACCATACACTTCTCCCGAGTGTCTGTTGGCAATTTACATCCCGCCCATCAGCATAACAAGGCTCCCAGTTCTCAATGGCCTGTTGCCTTTCTGGATTTTACACTTTTTTCAGATGGCCCTTTTGACTGGGGGGAAGTGAGACTTCATTGTAGTGCAGATTTCCTTTGCAAGCTTGCTTGGTTGGCCAAAAAGGGCGTATGTGTTTTTTCCTGATTATATTCAGGAAAAAACGCATACGCCCTTTTTGGCCAAGTGCATCATTGTGGACGTTCTGCCTCTTTTCCTATGCTTTCAATGCAATTCCAGTCTACCTCCTGAAATCGGTTTCCTGCAATTCTGCCCCGCTTTCAAGTCCTCTTGGCAGCCTTACTTCAGTCTATTTTTGGACGATAGCTGTCATTTATAACTCTGCAGGTTTGTGAATTACAGTGCCCCTGAGCTCCTTTCTTCAACTCGCTTTCTTGTGACCTGGCCGCAACACCGCAGGATGGCTTCAGGCCCTAATCTGGTTCCGGTACGGCACGCTGAGCCTTTGGTTATTTCCTCTTCCTGGTGGGAAATGAGAGTTAAATTTGCCCGTCCAGACACCTCCAGCTAGCCTCTCATTGGTTCTCGCTATTCCTGTTCATCTTCCACAGAAATTGCAAACTGGGCCAAACAGGAGGTTAAAGGCGCTGACTCTCCAAGTGGGGAGAGTGTTAGTAAAGCGTCTGGAATGTTGCACCCGAGTACCAGGGGAGGAAAACTGAGACATATTTGAACACGTCTCCCGATCACATGGTTGATCATACTCTGGGTTCCACATGCATGTTTTAGCTGAAGGAAGAATACCTAAAACCTGGGTAGTTGAAACCCGTGGAATGGGTACCATGCAATATGACTTCAAAGGGTCTTCATTTGCTCACCGAACCTCTCCAATCCTATCACTGCTGCGTTTATGCCCCTGTACACATCCTTGATTCTCTTTCGGAGAGATAGCAATCCATAGGTTTTAAGATACTTACTAGTCAGGTACATTCTTAGGCATTTAATATGCGGTGTTGAGTCCATTTCGTTGAGCAAGGAGTAGCTCTTGTCTATTCCATATTTGGCTTAAGGAACTTTATCTGTGCTCATTTCAATCTCTGGTTTTATGCAGCACCCCAACTCACCTTTACCCTTAAGCAAGAATAAGTTGGTTTTCTAAATTTGAGACCCTGTTCTGTTCTGTAATTCAGTTCCTGTGTAGCCAAGTTTACATTCCGTGTATTACTGATATCTTATGATGTTTCTTTTTCTGTGTGACTTATTTCAGTTAGAATCATCATACCTGAATCCACTCATTGTGCTGCTAAGGGCCTGATGACACAGATTTCATTGCTGAGTGATATTGCTTTGTAAGTAAATACCACAACTTCTTTATCCATTTTTCACTTTCTGCGATGTTGAACTTGTAGTGTAAACGAGGTTCTTGTAAACAGAGCCGTTCCAAACTTTGGGGTGGCTGTGTCTTTTTGATTTTAATTTCCCTAAGCTATAGGACCATAAGTGGAAGTGCCCAAGTTCTGTTGCTTTGTTTTTTAGATGTTTCAGGAAACACCATACACTTCTCCCGAGTGGTTGTTGGCAATTTACATCCCGCCCATCAGCATGACAAGGCTCCCAGTTCTCCATGGCCTGTCCTGCCTTTCTGGATTTTACACTTTTTTCAGATGGCCCTTTTGACCGGGGGGAAGTGAGACTTCATTGTAGTGCAGATTTCCTTTGCAAGCTTGCTTGGTTGGCCAAAAAGGGCGTATGCGTTTTTTCCTGAATATATTCAGGAAAAAACGCATACGCCCTTTTTGGCCAAGTGCATCATTGTGGACGTTCTGCCTCTTTTCCTATGCTTTCAATGCAATTCCAGTCTACCTCCTGAAATCGGTTTCCTGCAATTCTGCCCCGCTTTCAAGTCCTCTTGGCAGCCTTACTTCAGTCTATTTTTGGACGATAGCTGTCATTTATAACTCTGCAGGTTTGTGAATTACAGTGCCCCTGAGCTCCTTTCTTCAACTCGCTTTCTTGTGACCTGGCCACAACACCGCAGGATGGCTTCAGGCCCTAATCTGGTTCCGGCCCGGCATGCTGAGCCTTTGGTTAATTCCTCTTCCTGGTGGGAAATGAGAGTTAAATTTGCCCGTCCAGACACCTCCAGCTAGCCTCTCATTGGTTCTCGCTATTCCTGTTCATCTTCCGCAGAAATTGCAAAGTGGGCCAAACAGGAGGTTAAAGGTGCTGACTCTCCAAGTGGGGAGAGTGTTAGTAAAGCGTCTGGAATGTTGCACCCGAGTACCAGGGGAGGAAAACTGAGACATATTTGAACACGTCTCCCGATCACATGGTTGATCATACTCTAGGTTCCACATGCATGTTTTAGCTGAAGGAAGAATACCTTAAACCTGGGTAGTTGAAACCCGTGGAATGGGTACCATGCAATATGACTTCAAAGGGTCTTCATTTGCTCACTGAACCTCTCCAATCCTATCACTGCTGCGTTTATGCCCCTGTACACATGCTTGATTCTCTTTCGGAGACATAGCAATCCATAGGTTTTAAGATACTTACTAGTCAGGTACATTCTTAGGCGTTTAATATGGGGTGTTGAGTCCATTTCGTTGAGCAAGGAGTAGCTCTTGTCTATTCCATATTTGGCTTAAGGAACTTTATCTGTGCTCATTTCAATCTCTGGTTTTATGCAGCACCCCAACTCACCTTTACCCTTAAGCAAGAATAAGTTGGTTTTCTAAATTTGAGACCCTGTTCTGTTCTGTAATTCAGTTCCTGTGTAGCCAAGTTTACATTCCGTGTATTACTGATATCTTATGATGTTTCTTTTTCTGTGTGACTTATTTCAGTTAGAATAATCATACCTGAATCCACTCACTGTGCTGCTAAGGGCCTGATGACACAGATTTCATTGCTGAGTGATATTGCTTTGTAAGTAAATACCACAACTTCTTTATCCATTTTTCACTTTCTGCGATGTTGAACTTGTACTGTAAACGAGGTTCTTGTAAACAGAGCCTTTCCAAACTTTGGGGTGGCTGTGTCTTTTTGATTTTAATTTCCCTAAGCTATAGGACCATAAGTGGAAGTGCCCTAGGCTCTGTTGCTTTGTTTTTTAGATGTTTCAGGAAACACCATACACTTCTCCCGAGTGTCTGTTGGCAATTTACATCCCGCCCATCAGCATAACAAGGCTCCCAGTTCTCAATGGCCTGTTGCCTTTCTGGATTTTACACTTTTTTCAGATGGCCCTTTTGACTGGGGGGAAGTGAGACTTCATTGTAGTGCAGATTTCCTTTGCAAGCTTGCTTGGTTGGCCAAAAAGGGCATATGTGTTTTTTCCTGATTATATTCAGGAAAAAACGCATACGCCCTTTTTGGCCAAGTGCATCATTGTGGACGTTCTGCCTCTTTTCCTATGCTTTCAATGCAATTCCAGTCTACCTCCTGAAATCGGTTTCCTGCAATTCTGCCCCGCTTTCAAGTCCTCTTGGCAGCCTTACTTCAGTTTATTTTTGGACGATAGCTGTCATTTATAACTCTGCAGGTTTGTGAATTACAGTGCCCCTGAGCTCCTTTCTTCAACTCGCTTTCTTGTGACCTGGCCGCAACACCGCAGGATGGCTTCAGGCCCTAATCTGGTTCCGGTACGGCACGCTGAGCCTTTGGTTATTTCCTCTTCCTGGTGGGAAATGAGAGTTAAATTTGCCCGTCCAGACACCTCCAGCTAGCCTCTCATTGGTTCTCGCTATTCCTGTTCATCTTCCACAGAAATTGCAAACTGGGCCAAACAGGAGGTTAAAGGCGCTGACTCTCCAAGTGGGGAGAGTGTTAGTAAAGCGTCTGGAATGTTGCACCCGAGTACCAGGGGAGGAAAACTGAGACATATTTGAACACGTCTCCCGATCACATGGTTGATCATACTCTGGGTTCCACATGCATGTTTTAGCTGAAGGAAGAATACCTAAAACCTGGGTAGTTGAAACCCGTGGAATGGGTACCATGCAATATGACTTCAAAGGGTCTTCATTTGCTCACCGAACCTCTCCAATCCTATCACTGCTGCGTTTATGCCCCTGTACACATCCTTGATTCTCTTTCGGAGAGATAGCAATCCATAGGTTTTAAGATACTTACTAGTCAGGTACATTCTTAGGCGTTTAATATGCGGTGTTGAGTCCATTTCGTTGAGCAAGGAGTAGCTCTTGTCTATTCCATATTTGGATTAAGGAACTTTGTCTGTGCTCATTTCAATCTCTGGTTTTATGCAGCACCCCAACTCACCTTTACCCTTAAGCAAGAATAAGTTGGTTTTCTAAATTTGAGACCCTGTTCTGTTCTGTAATTCAGTTCCTGTGTAGCCAAGTTTACATTCCGTGTATTACTGATATCTTATGATGTTTCTTTTTCTGTGTGACTTATTTCAGTTAGAATCATCATACCTGAATCCACTCATTGTGCTGCTAAGGGCCTGATGACACAGATTTCATTGCTGAGTGATATTGCTTTGTAAGTAAATACCACAACTTCTTTATCCATTTTTCACTTTCTGCGATGTTGAACTTGTAGTGTAAACGAGGTTCTTGTAAACAGAGCCGTTCCAAACTTTGGGGTGGCTGTGTCTTTTTGATTTTAATTTCCCTAAGCTATAGGACCATAAGTGGAAGTGCCCTAGGTTCTGTTGCTTTGTTTTTTAGATGTTTCAGGAAACACCATACACTTCTCCCGAGTGGTTGTTGGCAATTTACATCCCGCCCATCAGCATGACAAGGCTCCCAGTTCTCCATGGCCTGTCCTGCCTTTCTGGATTTTACACTTTTTTCAGATGGCCCTTTTGACCGGGGGGAAGTGAGACTTCATTGTAGTGCAGATTTCCTTTGCAAGCTTGCTTGGTTGGCCAAAAAGGGCGTATGCGTTTTTTCCTGAATATATTCAGGAAAAAACGCATACGCCCTTTTTGGCCAAGTGCATCATTGTGGACGTTCTGCCTCTTTTCCTATGCTTTCAATGCAATTCCAGTCTACCTCCTGAAATCGGTTTCCTGCAATTCTGCCCCGCTTTCAAGTCCTCTTGGCAGCCTTACTTCAGTCTATTTTTGGACGATAGCTGTCATTTATAACTCTGCAGGTTTGTGAATTACAGTGCCCCTGAGCTCCTTTCTTCAACTCGCTTTCTTTTGAGCTGGCCGCAACACCACAGGATGACTTCAGGCCCTAATCTGATTCTGGCATGGCACGCTGAGCCTTTGGTTAATTCCTCTTCCTGGTAGGAAATGAGAGTTAAATTTGCCCGTCCAGACACCTCCAGCTAGTCTCCATTGGTTCTCGCTATTCCTGTTCATCTTCCGCAGAAATTGCAAACTGGGCCAAACAGGAGGTTAAAGGGACTGACTCTCCAAGTCGGGAGAGTGTTAGTAAAGAGTCTGGAATGTTGCACCCGAGTACCAGGGTACGAAAACTGAGACATATTTGAACACGTCTCCCGATCACATGGTTGATCATACTCTAGGTTCCACATGCATGTTTTAGCTGAAGGAAGAATACCTTAAACCTGGGTAGTTGAAACCCGTGGAATGGGTACCATGCAATATGATTTCAAAGGGTCTTCATTTGCTCACCGAACCTCTCCAATCCTATCACTGCTGCGTTTATGCCCCTGTACACATGCTTGATTCTCTTTTGGAGACATAGCAATCCATAGGTTTTAAGATACTTACTAGTCAGGTACATTCTTAGGCGTTTAATATGCGGTGTTGAGTCCATTTCGTTGAGCAAGGAGTAGCTCTTATCTATTCCATATTTGACTTAAGGAACTTTATCTGTGCTCATTTCAATCTCTGGTTTTATGCAGCACCCCAACTCACCTTTACCCTTAAGCAAGCATAAGTTGGTTTTCTAAATTTGAAACCCTGTTCTGTTCTGTAATTCAGTTCCTGTGTAGCCAAGTTTACATTCCGTGTATTACTGATATCTTATGATGTTTCATTTTCTGTGTGACTTATTTCAGTTAGAATCATCATACCTGCATCCACTCATTGTGATGCTAAGGGCCTGATGACACAGATTTCATTGCTGAGTGATATTGCTTTGTAAGTAAATACCACAACTTCTTTATCCATTTTTCACTTTCTGCGATTTTGAACTTGTACTGTAAACGAGGTTCTTGTAAACAGAGGCGTCCCAAACTTTGGGGTGGCTGTGTCTTTTTGATTTTAATTTCCCTAAGCTATAGGACCATAAGTGGAAGTGCCCTAGGTTCTGTTGCTTTGTTTTTTAGATGTTTCAGGAAACACCATACAATTCTCCCGAGTGTCTGTTGGCAATTTACATCCCGCCCATCAGCATAACAAGGCTCCCAGTTCTCCATGGCCTGTCCTGCCTTTCTGGATTTTACACTTTTTTCTGATGGCCCTTTGGACCGGGGGGAAGTGAGACTTCATTGTAGTGCAGATTTCCTTTGCAAGCTTGCTTGGTTGGCCAAAAAGGGCGTATGCGTTTTTTCCTGAATATATTCAGGAAAAAACGCATACGCCCTTTTTGGCCAAGTGCATCATTGTGGACGTTCTGCCTCTTTTCCTATGCTTTCAATGCAATTCCAGTCTACCTCCTGAAATCGGTTTCCTGCAATTCTGCCCCGCTTTCAAGTCCTCTTGGCAGCCTTACTTCAGTATATTTTTGGACGATAGCTGTCATTTATAACTCTGCAGGTTTGTGAATTACAGTGCCCCTGAGCTCCTTTCTTCAACTCGCTTTCTTTTGAGCTGGCCGCAACACCGCAGGATGGCTTCAGGCCCTAATCTGGTTCCGGTACGGCACGCTGAGCCTTTGGTTATTTCCTCTTCCTGGTGGGAAATGAGAGTTAAATTTGCCCGTCCAGACACCTCCAGCTAGCCTCTCATTGGTTCTCGCTATTCCTGTTCATCTTCCGCAGAAATTGCAAACTGGGCCAAACAGGAGGTTAAAGGCGCTGACTCTCCAAGTGGGGAGAGTGTTAGTAAAGCATCTGGAATGTTGCACCCGAGTACCAGGGGAGGAAAACTGAGACATATTTGAACACGTCTCCCGTTCACATGGTTGATCATACTTGGGTTCCACATGCATGTTTTAGCTGAAGGAAGAATACCTAAAACCTGGAGAGTTGAGACCCGTGGAATGGGTACCATGCAATATGACTTCAAAGGGTCTTCATTTGGTCACCGAACCTCTCCAATCCTATCACTGCTGCGTTTATGCCCCTGTACACATGCTTGATTCTCTTTCGGAGACATAGCAATCCATAGGTTTTAAGATACTTACTAGTCAGGTACATTCTTAGACGTTTAATATGCGGTGTTGAGTCCATTTCGTTGAGCAAGGAGTAGCTCTTGTCTATTCCATATTTGACTTAAGGAACTTTATCTGTGCTCATTTCAATCTCTGGTTTTATGCAGCACCCCAACTCACCTTTACCCTTAAGCAAGCATAAGTTGGTTTTCTAAATTTGAGTCCCTGTTCTGTTCTGTAATTCAGTTCCTGTGTAGCCAAGTTTACATTCCGTGTATTACTGATATCTTATGATGTTTCTTTTTCTGTGTGACTTACTTCAGTTAGAATCATCATACCTGAATCCACTCATTGTGCTGCTAAGGGCCTGATGACACAGATTTCATTGCTGAGTGATATTGCTTTGTAAGTAAATACCACAACTTCTTTATCCATTTTTCACTTTCTGTGATGTTGAACTTGTACTGTAAACGAGGTTCTTGTAAACAGAGCCGTTCCAAACTTTGGGGTGGCTGTGTCTTTTTGATTTTAATTTCCCTAAGCTATAGGACCATAAGTGGAAGTGCCCTAGGTTCTGTTGCTTTGTTTTTTAGATGTTTCAGGAAACACCATACACTTCTCCCGAGTGGTTGTTGGCAATTTACATCCCGCCCATCAGCATAACAAGGCTCCCAGTTCTCCATGGCCTGTCCTGCCTTTCTGGATTTTACACTTTATTCAGATGGCCCTTTTGACCGGGGGGAAGTGAGACTTCATTGTAGTGCAGATTTCCTTTGCAAGCTTGCTTGGTTGGCCAAAAAGGACGTATGCGTTTTTTCCTGAATATATTCAGGAAAAAACGCATACGCCCTTTTTGGCCAAGTGCATCATTGTGGACGTTCTGCCTCTTTTCCTATGCTTTCAATGTAATTCCAGTCTACCTCCTGAAATCGGTTTCCTGCAATTCTGCCCCGCTTTCAAGTCCTCTTGGCAGCCTTACTTCAGTCTATTTTTGGACGATAGCTGTCATTTATAACTCTGCAGGTTTGTGAATTACAGTGCCCCTGAGCTCCTTTCTTCAACTTGCTTTCTTGTGACCTGGCCGCAACACCGCAGGATGGCTTCAGGCCCTAATCTGGTTCCGGTACGGCATGCTGAGCCTTTGGATATTTCCTCTTCGTGGTGGGAAATGAGAGTTAAATTTGCCCGTCCAGACACCTCCGCTAGCCTCTCATTGGTTCTCGCTATTCCTGTTCATCTTCCGCAGAAATTGCAAACTGGGCCAAACAGGAGGTTAAAGGCGCTGACTCTCCAAGTGGGGAGAGTGTTAGTAAAGCGTCTGGAATGTTGCACCCGAGTACCAGGGGAGGACAACTGAGACATATTTGAACACGTCTCCCGTTCACATGGTTGATCATACTTGGGTTCCACATGCATGTTTTAGCTGAAGGAAGAATACCTTAAACCTGGAGAGTTAAGACCCGTGTAATGGGTACCATGCAATATGACTTCAAAGGGTCTTCATTTGCTCACCGAACCTCTCCAATCCTATCACTGCTGCGTTTATGCCCCTGTACACATGCTTGATTCTCTTTCGGAGACATAGCAATCCATAGGTTTTAAGATACTTACTAGTCAGGTACATTCTTAGGCGTTTAATATGCGGTGTTGAGTCCATTTCGTTGAGCAAGGAGTAGCTCTTGTCTATTCCATATTTGACTTAAGGAACTTTATCTGTGCTCATTTCAATCTCTGGTTTTATGCAGCACCCCAACTCACCTTTACCCTTAAGCAAGCATAAGTTGCTTTTCTAAATTAGAGACCCTGTTCTGTTCTGTAATTCAGTTCCTGTGTAGCCAAGTTTACATTCCGTGTATTACTGATATCTTATGATGTTTCTTTTTCTGTGTGACTTATTTCAGTTAGAATCATCATACCTGAATCCACTCATTGTGCTGCTAAGGGCCTGATGACACAGATTTCATTGCTGAGTGATATTGCTTTGTAAGTAAATACCACAACTTCTTTCTCCATTTTTCACTTTCTGCGATGTTGAACTTGTACTGTAAACGAGGTTCTTGTAAACAGAGCCGTTCCAAACTTTGGGGTGGCTGTGTCTTTTTGATTTTAAATTCCCTAAGCTATAGGACCATAAGTGGAAGTGCCCTAGGCTCTGTTGCTTTGTTTTTTAGATGTTTCAGGAAACACCATACACTTCTCCCGAGTGGTTGTTGGCAATTTACATCCCGCCCATCAGCATAACAAGGCTCCCAGTTCTCCATGGCCTGTCCTGCCTTTCTGGATTTTACACTTTTTTCAGATGGCCCTTTTGACCAGGGGGAAGTGAGACTTCATTGTAGTGCAGATTTCCTTTGCAAGCTTGCTTGGTTGGCCAAAAAGGGCGTATGCGTTTTTTCCTGAATATATTCAGGAAAAAACGCATACGCCCTTTTTGGCCAAGTGCATCATTGTGGACGTTCTGCCTCTTTTCCTATGCTTTCAATGCAATTCCAGTCTACCTCCTGAAATCGGTTTCCTGCAATTCTGCCCCGCTTTCAAGTCCTCTTGGCAGCCTTACTTCTGTCTATTTTTGGATGATAGCTGTCATTTATAACTCTGCAGGTTTGTGAATTACAGTGCCCCTGAGCTCCTTTCTTCAACTTGCTTTCTTGTGCCCTGGCCGCAACACCGCAGGATGGCTTCAGGCGCTAATCTGGTTCCGGCACGGCACGCTGAGCCTTTGGTTAATTCCTCTTCCTGGTGGGAAATGAGAGTTAAATTTGCCCGTCCAGACACCTCCAGCTAGTCTCTCATTGGTTCTCGCTATTCCTGTTCATCTTCCGCAGAAATTGCAAATTGGGCCAAACAGGATGTTAAAGGCGCTGACTCTCCAAGTGGGGAGAGTGTTAGTAAAGCATCTGGAATGTTGCACCCGAGTACCAGGGGAGGAAAACTGAGACATATTTCAACACGTCTCCCGTTCACATGGTTGATCATACTTGGGTTCCACATGCATGTTTTAGCTGAAGGAAGAATACCTTAAACCTGGAGAGTTAAGACCCGTGTAATGGGTACCATGCAATATGACTTCAAAGGGTCTTCATTTGCTCACCGAACCTCTCCAATCCTATCACTGCTGCGTTTATGCCCCTGTACACATGCTTGATTCTCTTTCGGAGACATAGCAATCCATAGGTTTTAAGATACTTACTAGTCAGGTACATTCTTAGGCGTTTAATATGCGGTGTTGAGTCCATTTCGTTGAGCAAGGAGTAGCTCTTGTCTATTCCATATTTGACTTAAGGAACTTTATCTGTGCTCATTTCAATCTCTGGTTTTATGCAGCACCCCAACTCACCTTTACCCTTAAGCAAGCATAAGTTGGTTTTCTAAATTTGAGACCCTGTTCTGTTCTGTAATTCAGTTCCTGTGTAGCCAAGTTTCCATTCCGTGTATTACTGATATCTTATGATGTTTCTTTTTCTGTGTGACTTACTTCAGTTAGAATCATCATACCTGAATCCACTCATTGTGCTGCTAAGAGCCTGATGACACAGATTTCATTGCTGAGTGATATTGCTTTGTAAGTAAATACCACAATTTCTTTATCCATTTTTCACTTTCTGCGATGTTGAACTTGTACTGTAAACGAGGTTCTTGTAAACAGAGCCGTTCCAAACTTTGGGGTGGCTGTGTCTTTTTGATTTTAATTTCCCTAAGCTATAGGACCATAAGTGGCAGTGCCCTAGGCTCTGTTGCTTTGTTTTTTAGATGTTTCAGGAAACACCATACACTTCTCCCGAGTGGTTGTTGGCAATTTACATCCCGCCCATCAGCATAACAAGGCTCCCAGTTCTCCATGGCCTGTCCTGCCTTTCTGGATTTTACACTTTTTTCAGATGGCCCTTTTGACCGGGGGGAAGTGAGACTTCATTGTAGTGCAGATTTCCTTTGCAAGCTTGCTTGGTTGGCCAAAAAGGGCGTATGCGTTTTTTCCTGAATATATTCAGGAAAAAACGCATACGCCCTTTTTGGCCAAGTGCATCATTGTGGACGTTCTGCCTCTTTTCCTATGCTTTCAATGCAATTCCAGTCTACCTCCTGAAATTGGTTTCCTGCAATTCTGCCCCGCTTTGAAGTCCTCTTGGCAGCCTTACTTCAGTATATTTTTGGACGATAGCTGTCATTTATAACTCTGCAGGTTTGTGAATTATAGTGCCCCTGAGCTCCTTTCTTCAACTCGGTTTCTTTTGAGGTGGCCGCAACACCGCAGGATGGCTTCAGGCCCTAATCTGGTTCCGGTACGGCACGCTGAGCCTTTGGTTATTTCCTCTTCCTGTTGGGAAATGAGAGTTAAATTTGCCCGTCCAGACACCTCCAGCTAGCCTCTCATTGGTTCTCGCTATTCCTGTTCATCTTCCGCAGAAATTGCAAACTGGGCCAAACAGGAGGTTAAAGGGACTGACTCTCCAAGTGGGGAGAGTGTTCGTAAAGCGTCTGGAATGTTGAACCCGAGTACCAGGGGAGGAAAACTGAGACATATTTGAACACGTCTCCCGATCACATGGTTGATCATACTCTGGGTTCCACATGCATATTTTAGCTGAAGGAAGAATACCTTAAACCTGGGTAGTTGAAACCCGTGGAATGGGTACCATGCAATATGACTTCAAAGGGTCTTCATTTGCTCACCGAACCTCTCCAATCCTATCACTGCTGCGTTTATGCCCCTGTACACATGCTTGATTCTCTTTCGGAGACATAGCAATCCATAGGTTTTAAGATACTTACTAGTCAGGTACATTCTTAGACGTTTAATATGGGGTGTTGAGTCCATTACATTGAGCAAGGAGTAGCTCTTGTCTATTCCATATTTGACTTAAGGAACTTTATCTGTGCTCATTTCAATCTCTGGTTTTATGCAGCACCCCAACTCACCTTTACCCTTAAGCAAGCATAAGTTGGTTTTCTAAATTTGAGACCCTGTTCTGTTCTGTAATTCAGTTCCTGTGTAGCCAAGTTTACATTCCGTGTATTACTGATATCTTATGATGTTTCTTTTTCTGTGTGACTTATTTCAGTTAGAATCATCATACCTGAATCCACTCATTGTGCTGCTAAGGGCCTGATGACACAGATTTCATTGCTGAGTGATATTGCTTTGTAAGTAAATACCACAACTTCTTTCTCCATTTTTCACTTTCTGCGATGTTGAACTTGTACTGTAAACGAGGTTCTTGTAAACAGAGCCGTTCCAAACTTTGGGGTGGCTGTGTCTTTTTGATTTTAATTTCCCTAAGCTATAGGACCATAAGTGGAAGTGCCCTAGGTTCTGTTGCTTTGTTTTTTAGATGTTTCAGGAAACACCATACACTTCTCCCGAGTGGTTGTTGGCAATTTACATCCCGCCCATCAGCATAACAAGGCTCCCAGTTCTCCATGGCCTGTCCTGCCTTTCTGGATTTTACACTTTTTTCAGATGGCCCTTTTGACCGGGGGGAAGTGAGACTTCATTGTAGTGCAGATTTCCTTTGCAAGCTTGCTTGGTTGGCCAAAAAGCACGTATGCGTTTTTTCCTGAATATATTCAGGAAGAAACGCATACGCCCTTTTTGGCCAAGTGCATCATTGTGGACGTTCTGCCTCTTTTCCTATGCTTTCAATGCAATTCCAGTCTACCTCCTGAAATCGGTTTCCTGCAATTCTGCCCCGCTTTCAAGTCCTCTTGGCAGCCTTACTTCAGTCTATTTTTGGACGATAGCTGTCATTTATAACTCTGCAGGTTTGTGAATTACAGTGCCCCTGAGCTCCTTTCTTCAACTCGCTTTCTTGTGACCTGGCCGCAACACCGCAGGATGGCTTCAGGCCCTAATCTGGTTCCGGCACGGCACGCTGAGCCTTTGGTTAATTCCTCTTCCTGGTGGGAAATGAGAATTAAATTTGCCCGTCCAGACACCTCCAGCTAGCGTCTCATTGGTTCTCGCTATTCCTGTTCATCTTCCGCAGAAATTGCAAACTGGTCCAAACAGGAGGTTAAAGGGACTGACTCTCCAAGTCGGGAGAGTGTTAGTAAAGTGTCTGGAATGTTGCACCCGAGTACCAGGGTACGAAAACTGAGACATATTTGAACACGTCTCCCGATCACATGGTTGATCATACTCTAGGTTCCACATGCATGTTTTAGCTGAAGGAAGAATAACTTAAACCTGGGTAGTTGAAACCCGTGGAATGGGTACCATGCAATATGACTTCAAAGGGTCTTCATTTGCTCACCGAACCTCTCCAATCCTATCACTGCTGCGTTTATGCCCCTGTACACATGCTTGATTCTCTTTCGGAGACATAGCAATCCATAGGTTTTAAGATACTTACTAGTCAGGTACATTCTTAGGCGTTTAATATGGGGTGTTGAGTCCATTTCGTTGAGCAAGGAGTAGCTCTTGTCTATTCCATATTTGGCTTAAGGAACTTTATCTGTGCTCATTTCAATCTCTGGTTTTATGCAGCACCTCAACTCTCCTTTACCCTTAAGCAAGAATAAGTTGGTTTTTTTAAATTTGAGACCCTGTTCTGTTCTGTAATTCAGTTCCTGTGTAGCCAAGTTTCCATTCCGTGTATTACTGATATCTTATGATGTTTCTTTTTCTGTGTGACTTATTTCAGTTAGAATCATCATACCTGAATCCACTCATTGTGCTGCTAAGGGCCTGATGACACAGATTTCATTGCTGAGTGATATTGCTTTGTAAGTAAATACCACAACTTCTTTATCCATTTTTCACTTTCTGTGATGTTGAACTTGTACTGTAAACGAGGTTCTTGTAAACAGAGCTTTTCCAAACTTTGGGGTGGCTGTGTCTTTTTGATTTTAAATTCCCTAAGCTATAGGACCATAAGTGGAAGTGCCCTAGGCTCTGTTGCTTTGTTTTTTAGATGTTTCAGGAAACACCATACACTTCTCCCGAGTGGTTGTTGGCAATTTACATCCCGCCCATCAGCATAACAAGGCTCCCAGTTCTCCATGGCCTGTCTTGTCTTTCTGGATTTTACACTTTTTTCAGATGGCCCTTTTGACCGGGGGGAAGTGAGACTTCATTGTAGTGCAGATTTCCTTTGCAAGCTTGCTGGGTTGGCCAAAAAGGGCGTATGCGTTTTTTCCTGAATATATTCAGGAAAAAACGCATACGCCCTTTTTGGCCAAGTGCATCATTGTGGACGTTCTGCCTCTTTTCCTATGCTTTCAATGCAATTCCAGTCTACCTCCTGAAATCGGTTTCCTGCAATGCTGCCCCGCTTTCAAGTCCTCTTGGCAGCCTTACTTCAGTCTATTTTTGGACGATAGCTGTCATTTATAACTCTGCAGGTTTGTGAATTACAGTGCCCCTGAGCTCCTTTCTTCAACTCGCTTTCTTGTGAGCTGGCCGCAACACCGCAGGATGGCTTCAGGCCCTAATCTGGTTCCGGCACGGCACGCTGAGCCTTTGGTTAATTCCTCTTCCTGGTGGGAAATGAGAGTTAAATTTGCCCGTCCAGACACCTCCAGCTAGTCTCTCATTGGTTCTCGCTATTCCTGTTCATCTTCCGCAGAAATTGCAAACTGGGCCAAACAGGAGGTTAAAGGGACTGACTCTCCAAGTCGGGAGAGTGTTAGTAAAGCGTCTGGAATGTTGCACCCGAGTACCAGGGTACGAAAACTGAGACATATTTGAACACGTCTCCCGATCACATGGTTGATCATACTCTGGGTTCCACATGCATGTTTTAGCTGAAGGAAGAATACCTAAAACCTGGGTAGTTGAAACCCGTGGAATGGGTACCATGCAATATGACTTCAAAGGGTCTTCATTTGCTCACCGAACCTCTCCAATCCTATCACTGCTGCGTTTATGCCCCTGTACACATGCTTGATTCTCTTTCGGAGACATAGCAATCCATAGGTTTTAAGATACTTACTAGTCAGGTACATTCTTAGGCGTTTAATATGTGGTGTTGAGTCCATTTCGTTGAGCAAGGAGTAGCTCTTGTCTATTCCATATTTGGCTTAAGGAACTTTATCTGTGCTCATTTCAATCTCTGGTTTTATGCAGCACCCCAACTCACCTTTACCCTTAAGCAAGAATAAGTTGGTTTTCTAAATTTGAGACCCTGTTCTGTTCTGTAATTCAGTTCCTGTGTAGCCAAGTTTACATTCCGTGTATTACTGATATCTTATGATGTTTCTTTTTCTGTGTGACTTACTTCAGTTAGAATCATCATACCTGAATCCACTCATTGTGCTGCTAAGGGCCTGATGACACAGATTTCATTGCTGAGTGATATTGCTTTGTAAGTAAATACCACAACTTCTTTATCCATTTTTCACTTTCTGCGATGTTGAACTTGTACTGTAAATGAGGTAGTTGTAAACAGAGCCGTTCCAAATTTTGGGGTGGCTGTGTCTTTTTGATTTTAATTTCCCTAAGCTATAGGACCATAAGTGGAAGTGCCCTAGGCTCTGTTGCTTTGTTTTTTAGATGTTTCAGGAAACACCATACACTTCTCCCCAGTGTCTGTTGGCAATTTACATCCCGCCCATCAGCATAACAAGGCTCCCAGTTCTCCATGGCCTGTCCTGCCTTTCTGGATTTTACACTTTTTTCAGATGGTCCTTTTGACCAGAGGGAAGTGAGACTTCATTGTAGTGCAGATTTCCTTTGCAAGTTTGCTTGGTTGGCCAAAAAGCGCGTATGCGTTTTTTCCTGAATATATTCAGGAAAAAACGCATACGCCCTTTTTGGCCAAGTGCATAATTGTGGACGTTCTGCCTCTTTTAGTATGCTTTCAATGCAATTCCAGTCTACCTCCTGAAATCGGTTTCCTGCAATTCTGCCCCGCTTTCAAGTCCTCTTGGCAGGCTTACTTCAGTCTATTTTTGGACGATAGCTGTCATTTATAACTCTGCAGGTTTGTGAATTACAGTGCCCCTGAGCTCCTTTCTTCAACTCGCTTTCTTGTGAGCTGGCCGCAACACCGCAGGATGGCTTCAGGCCCTTATCTGGTTCCGGCACAGCACGCTGAGCCTTTGGTTATTTCCTCTTCCTGGTGGGAAATGAGAGTTAAATTTGCCCGTCCAGACACCTCCAGCTAGTCTCTCATTGGTTCTCGCTATTCCTGTTCATCTTCCGCAGAAATTGCAAACTGGGCCAAAGAGGAGGTTAAAGGGGCTGACTCTCCAAGTCGGGAGAGTGTTAGTAAAGCGTCTGGAATGTTGCACCCGAGTACCAGGGTACGAAAACTGAGACATATTTGAACACGTCTCCCGTTCACACGGATGATCATACTCTTGGTTACACATGCATGTTTTAGCTGAAGGAAGAATACCTTAAACCTGGGTAGTTGAAACCCGTGGAATGGGTACCATGCAATATGACTTCAAAGGGTCTTCATTTGCTCACCGAACCTCTCCAATCCTATCACTGCTGCGTTTATGCCCCTGTACACATGCTTGATTCTCTTTCGGAGACATAGCAATCCATAGGTTTTAAGATACTTACTAGTCAGGTACATTCTTAGGCGTTTAATATGCGGTGTTGAGTCCATTTCGTTGAGCAAGGAGTAGCTCTTGTCTATTCCATATTTGACTTAAGGAACTTTATCTGTGCTCATTTCAATCTCTGGTTTTATGCAGCACCCCAACTCACCTTTACCCTTAAGCAAGCATAAGTTGCTTTTCTAAATTTGAGACCCTGTTCTGTTCTGTAATTCAGTTCCTGTGTAGCCAAGTTTACATTCCGTGTATTACTGATATCTTATGATGTTTCTTTTTCTGTGTGACTTATTTCAGTTAGAATCATCATACCTGAATCCACTCATTGTGCTGCTAAGGGCCTGATGACACAGATTTCATTGCTGAGTGATATTGCTTTGTAAGTAAATACCACAACTTCTTTCTCCATTTTTCACTTTCTGCGATGTTGAACTTGTACTGTAAACGAGGTTCTTGTAAACAGAGCCATTCCAAACTTTGGGGTGGCTGTGTCTTTTTGATTTTAATTTCCCTAAGCTATAGGACCATAAGTGGAAGTGCCCTAGGTTCTGTTGCTTTGTTTTTTAGATGTTTCAGGAAACACCATACACTTCTCCCGAGTGGTTGTTGGCAATTTACATCCCGCCCATCAGCATAACAAGGCTCCCAGTTCTCCATGGCCTGTCCTGCCTTTCTGGATTTTACACTTTTTTCAGATGGCCCTTTTGACCGGGGAGAAGTGAGACTTCATTGTAGTGCAGATTTCCTTTGCAAGCTTCCTTGGTTGGCCAAAAAGGGCGTATGCGTTTTTTCCTGAATATATTCAGGAGAAAACGCATACGCCCTTTTTGGCCAAGTGCATCATTGTGGACGTTCTGCCTCTTTTCCTATGCTTTCAATGCAATTCCAGTCTACCTCCTGAAATCGGTTTCCTGCAATGCTGCCCCGCTTTCAAGTCCTCTTGGCAGCCTTACTTCAGTCTATTTTTGGACGATAGCTGTCATTTATAACTCTGCAGGTTTGTGAATTACAGTGCCCCTGAGCTCCTTTCTTCAACTCGCTCTCTTGTGACCTGGCCACAACACCGCAGGATGGCTTCAGGCCCTAATCTGGTTCCGGCACGGCACGCTGAGCCTTTGGTTAATTCCTCTTCCTGGTGGGAAATGAGAGTTAAATTTGCCCGTTCAGACACCTCCAGCTAGCCTCTCATTGGTTCTCGCTATTCCTGTTCATCTTCCGCAGAAATTGCAAACTGGGCCAAACAGGAGGTTAAAGGGACTGACTCTCCAAGTCGGGAGAGTGTTAGTAAAGTGTCTGGAATGTTGCACCCGAGTACCAGGGTACGAAAACTGAGACATATTTGAACACGTCTCCCGATCACATGGTTGATCATACTCTAGGTTCCACATGCATGTTTTAGCTGAAGGAAGAATACCTTAAACCTGGGTAGTTGAAACCCGTGGAATGGGTACCATGCAATATGACTTCAAAGGGTCTTCATTTGCTCACCGAACCTCTCCAATCCTATCACTGCTGCGTTTATGCCCCTGTACACATGCTTGATTCTCTTTCGGAGACATAGCAATCCATAGGTTTTAAGATACTTACTAGTCAGGTACATTCTTAGGCGTTTAATATGGGGTGTTGAGTCCATTTCGTTGAGCAAGGAGTAGCTCTTGTCTATTCCATATTTGGCTTAAGGAACTTTATCTGTGCTCATTTCAATCTCTGGTTTTATGCAGCACCCCAACTCTCCTTTACCCTTAAGCAAGAATAAGTTGGTTTTCTAAATTTGAGACCCTGTTCTGTTCTGTAATTCAGTTCCTGTGTAGCCAAGTTTCCATTCCGTGTATTACTGATATCTTATGATGTTTCTTTTTCTGTGTGACTTATTTCAGTTAGAATCATCATACCTGAATCCACTCATTGTGCTGCTAAGGGCCTGATGACACAGATTTCATTGCTGAGTGATATTGCTTTGTAAGTAAATACCACAACTTCTTTATCCATTTTTCACTTTCTGCGATGTTGAACTTGTACTGTAAACGAGGTTCTTGTAAACAGAGCTTTTCCAAACTTTGGGGTGGCTGTGTCTTTTTGATTTTAAATTCCCTAAGCTATAGGACCATAAGTGGAAGTGCCCTAGGCTCTGTTGCTTTGTTTTTTAGATGTTTCAGGAAACACCATACACTTCTCCCGAGTGGTTGTTGGCAATTTACATCCCGCCCATCAGCATAACAAGGCTCCCAGTTCTCCATGGCCTGTCCTGTCTTTCTGGATTTTACACTTTTTTCAGATGGCCCTTTTGACCGGGGGGAAGTGAGACTTCATTGTAGTGCAGATTTCCTTTGCAAGCTTGCTGGGTTGGCCAAAAAGGGCGTATGCGTTTTTTCCTGAATATATTCAGGAAAAAACGCATACGCCCTTTTTGGCCAAGTGCATCATTGTGGACGTTCTGCCTCTTTTCCTATGCTTTCAATGCAATTCCAGTCTACCTCCTGAAATCGGTTTCCTGCAATTCTGCCCCGCTTTCAAGTCCTCTTGGCAGCCTTACTTCAGTCTATTTTTGGACGATAGCTGTCATTTATAACTCTGCAGGTTTGTGAATTACAGTGCCCCTGAGCTCCTTTCTTCAACTCGCTTTCTTGTGACCTGGCCGCAACACCGCAGGATGGCTTCAGGCCCTTATGTGGTTCCGGCACGGCACGCTGAGCCTTTGGTTATTTCCTCTTCCTGGTGGGAATTGAGAGTTAAATTTGCCCGTCCAGACACCTCCAGCTAGTCTCTCATTGGTTCTCGCTATTCCTGTTCATCTTCCGCAGAAATTGCAAACTGGGCCAAACAGGAGGTTAAAGGCGCTGACTCTCCAAGTCGGGAGAGTGTTAGTAAAGCGTCTGGAATGTTGCACCCGAGTACCAGAGTTCGAAAACTGAGACATATTTGAACACATCTCCCGTTCACACGGATGATCATACTCTTGGTTCCACATGCATGTTTTAGCTGAAGGAAGAATACCTTAAACCTGGGTAGTTGAAACCCGTGGAATGGGTACCATGCAATATGACTTCAAAGGGTCTTCATTTGCTCACCGAACCTCTCCAATCCTATCACTGCTGCGTTTATGCCCCTGTACACATGCTTGATTCTCTTTCGGAGACATAGCAATCCATAGGTTTTAAGATACTTACTAGTCAGGTACATTCTTAGGCGTTTAATATGCGGTGTTGAGTCCATTTCGTTGAGCAAGGAGTAGCTCTTGTCTATTCCATATTTGACTTAAGGAACTTTATCTGTGCTCATTTCAATCTCTGGTTTTATGCAGCACCCCAACTCACCTTTACCCTTAAGCAAGCATAAGTTGCTTTTCTAAATTTGAGACCCTGTTCTGTTCTGTAATTCAGTTCCTGTGTAGCCAAGTTTACATTCCGTGTATTACTGATATCTTATGATGTTTCTTTTTCTGTGTGACTTATTTCAGTTAGAATCATCATACCTGAATCCACTCATTGTGCTGCTAAGGGCCTGATGACACAGATTTCATTGCTGAGTGATATTGCTTTGTAAGTAAATACCACAACTTCTTTCTCCATTTTTCACTTTCTGCGATGTTGAACTTGTACTGTAAACGAGGTTCTTGTAAACAGAGCCGTTCCAAACTTTGGGGTGGCTGTGTCTTTTTGATTTTAAATTCCCTAAGCTATAGGACCATAAGTGGAAGTGCCCTAGGCTCTGTTTCTTTGTTTTTTAGATGTTTCAGGAAACACCATACACTACTCTCCAGTGGTTGTTGGCAATTTACATCCCGCCCATCAGCATAACAAGGCTCCCAGTTCTCCATGGCCTGTCCTGCCTTTCTGGATTTTACACTTTTTTCAGATGTCCCTTTTGACCGAGGGGAAGTGAGACTTCATTGTAGTGCAGATTTCATTTGCAAGCTTGCTTGGTTGGCCAAAAAGGGCGTATGCGTTTTTTCCTGAATATATTCAGGAAAAAACGCATACGCCCTTTTTGGCCAAGTGCATCATTGTGGACGTTCTGCCTCTTTTCCTATGCTTTCAATGCAATTCCAGTCTACCTCCTGAAATCGGTTTCCTGCAATGCTGCCCCGCTTTCAAGTCCTCTTGGCAGCCTTACTTCAGTCTATTTTTGGACGATAGCTGTCATTTATAACTCTGCAGGTTTGTGAATTACAGTGCCCCTGAGCTCCTTTCTTCAACTCGCTTTCTTGTGACCTGGCCGCAACACCGCAGGATGGCTTCAGGCCCTAATCTGGTTCTGGCACGGCACGCTGAGCCTTTGGTTAATTCCTCTTCCTGGTGGGAAATGAGAGTTAAATTTGCCCGTCCAGACACCTCCAGCTAGTCTCTCATTGGTTCTCGCTATTCCTGTTCATCTTCCGTAGAAATTGCAAACTGGGCCAAACAGGAGGTTAAAGGGACTGACACTCCAAGTCGGGAGAGTGTTAGTAAAGCGTCTGGAATGTTGCACCCGAGTACCAGGGTACGAAAACTGAGACATATTTGAACATGTCTCCCGATCACATGGTTGATCATACTCTGGGTTCCACATGCATGTTTTAGCTGAAGGAAGAATACCTTAAACCTGGGTAGTTGAAACCCGTGGAATGGGTACCATGCAATATGACTTCAAAGGGTCTTCATTTGCTCACCGAACCTCTCCAATCCTATCACTGCTGCGTTTATGCCCCTGTACACATGCTTGATTCTCTTTCGGAGACATAGCAATCCATAGGTTTTAAGATACTTACTAGTCAGGTACATTCTTAGGCGTTTAATATGGGGTGTTGAGTCCATTTCGTTGAGCAAGGAGTAGCTCTTGTCTATTCCATATTTGGCTTAAGGAACTTTATCTGTGCTCATTTCAATCTCTGGTTTTATGCAGCACCCCAACTCACCTTTCCCCTTAAGCAAGCATAAGTTGGTTTTCTAAATTTGAGACCCTGTTCTGTTTTGGAATGCAGTTCCTGTGTAGCTAAGTTTACATTCCGTGTATTACTGATATCTTATGATGTTTCTTTTTCCGTGTGACTTATTTCAGTTAGAATCATCGTACCTGAATCCACTCATTATGCTGCTACGGGCCTGATGACATAGATTTCATTGCTGAGTGATACTGCATTGTACGTAAGTACCACAAGTTCCTTATCCATTTTTCACTTTTGTGATATTGAACTTGTACAGTAAACGAGGTTCTTGTAAACGGAGGCGTCCCAAACTTTGGGGTGGCTGTGTCTTTTTGATTTTAATTTCCCTAAGCTATAGGACCATAAGTGGAAGTGCCCTAGGCTCTGTTGCTTTGTTTTTTAGATGTTTCAGGAAACACCATACACTTCTCCTGAGTGTCTGTTGGCAATTTACATCCCGCCCATCAGCATAACAAGGCTCCCAGTTCTCCATGGCCTGTCCTGCCTTTTTGGATTTTACACTTTTTTCTGATGGCCCTTTTAACCGGGGAGAAGTGAGACTTCATTGTAGTGCAGATTTCCTTTGCAAGTTTGCTTGGTTGGCCAAAAAGTGCGTATGCGTTTTTTCCTGAATATATTCAGGAAAAAACGCATACGCACTTTTTGGCCAAGTGCATCATTGTGGACGTTCTGCCTCTTTTCCTATGCTTTCAATGCAATTCCCGTCTACCTCCTGAAATCGGTTTCCTGCAATTCTGCCCCGCTTTCAAGTCCTCTTGGCAGCCTTACTTCAGTATATTTTTGGACGATAGCTGTCATTTATAACTCTGCAGGTTTGTGAATTACAGTGCCCCTGAGCTCCTTTCTTCAACTCGCTTTCTTGTGACCTGGCCGCAACACTGCAGGATGTCTTCAGGCCCTAATCTGATTCTGGCATGGCATGCTGAGCCTTTGGTTATTTCCTCTTTCTGGTGGGAAATGAGAGTTAAATTTGCCCGTCCAGACACCTCCAGCTAGTCTCTCATTGGTTCTCCCTATTCCTGTTCATCTTCCGCAGAAATTGCAAACGGGGCCAAATAGGAGGTTAAAGGTGCTGACTCTCCAAGTGGGGAGAGTGTTAGTAAAGCGTCTGGAATGTTGCACCCGAGTACCAGGGGAGGAAAACTGAGACATATTTGAACACGTCTCCCGTTCACACGGTTGATCATACTCTGGGTTCCACATGCATGTTTTAGCTGAAGGAAGAATACCTTAAACCTGGAGAGTTGAGACCCGTGGAATGGGTACCATGCAATATGACTTCAAAGGGTCTTCATTTGCTCACCGAACATCTCCAATCCTATCACTGCTGCGTTTATGCCCCTGTACACACGCTTGATTCTCTTTTGGAGACATAGCAATCCATAGGTTTTAAGATACTTACTAGTCAGGTACATTCTTAGGCGTTTAATATGGGGTGTTGAGTCCATTTCGTTGAGCAAGGAGTAGCTCTTGTCTATTCCATATTTGGCTTAAGGAACTTTATCTGTGCTCATTTCAATCTCTGGTTTTATGCAGCACCCCAACTCACCTTCCCCCTTAAGGAAGCATAAGTTGGTTTTCTAAACTTGAGACACTGTTCTGTTTTGTAATTCAGTTCATGTGTAGCCAAGTTCACATTCTGTGTATTAGTGATACCTTATGATGTTTCTTTTTCTGTGTGACTTACTTCAGTTCGAATCATCATACCTGAATCCACTCATTATGCTGTTACGGGCCTGATGACATAGATTTCATTGCTGAGTGATATTGCATTGTACGTAAGTACCACAAGTTCTTTATCCATTTTTCACTTTCTGCGATATTGAACTTGTACTGTAAACGAGGTTCTTGTAAACAGAGCCGTCCCAAACTTTGGGGTGGCTGTGTCTTTTTGATTTTAATTTCCCTAAGCTATAGGACCATAAGTGGAAGTGCCCTAGGTTCTGTTGCTTTGTTTTTTAGATGTTTCAGGAAACACCATACACTTCTCCAGAGTGGCTGTTGGCAATTTACATCCCGCCCATCAGCATAACAAGGCTCCCAGTTCTCCATGGCCTGTCGTGCCTTTATGGATTTTACACTTTTTTCAGATGGCCCTTTTGACCAGGTGGAAATGAGACTTCATTGTAGTGCAGATTTCCTTTGCAAGCTTGCTTGGTTGGCCAAAAAGTGCGTATGCGTTTTTTCCTGAATATATTCAGGAAAAAACACATACGCCCTTTTTGGCCAAGTGCATCATTGTCGAGTTTCTGACTCTCTTCATATGCTTTCAATGCAATTCCAGTCTACCTCCTGAAATCGGTTTCCTGCAATTCTGCCTTGCTTTCAATGCCTCTTCATAGCCTTACCTCAATATATTTTTTAAAAATAGTTGGCCTTTATAACTCTGCAGGTTTTTGAATTGCAGTGGCCCTTAGCTCCATTTTTTAGCTCTTATTTTTGTGGTATTGCCCCATATCCACAGGATTCCTTGAAGCCCTATTTTTCTTCTGGGGCACCTGCTGTGCCTTTGGTTAATTCTTCTTACTGATGTGATATTAGAGTGACATGTGCCCATTGAAACCGCTACAGCTAGTTTCTCACTGGTTCCCCCTATTCCCATTCATCCTCTGCACTAACTGCAGACTGTGCGATACCAGAACTTAAAGGCATTGACTCCATGTGGGGATGTTGTTAGTAAAGCGGCTGGAATGTCGATCCGGAGCCCCAGGAGAGGAAAAATGAGGTGCGTTTTAGAAACCTTTCCCGATCATATGGTATACCAGTCGCTGGGTTTCCCAAGCATGGTTTAGCTGTAGGAAGATTCCCTTCAACCTGGAGTGTTGGGACCCTTGGACTGAGTAGCATGAAGTATTGCATTAAACTTTCGGCAGTTGCTCACCAAAGCTCACCAATCCTGTCAGCCCCAAGTGTCCAGCCTTATGTCTTATCCAGCTGTGGGTTTATATGTGGTCAATCCAGGTTGCATCACAGCCCCTGAGCGAATTTTGTAAGAATTTTTCTCTCTTTCATTGTTTCAGCGTTTTGTTTTTAAAATTTATTTCTATAATGGGGTTTAGCTCCTTTTCACTGCTGTGTTTGTGCCGCTCTGCACACACTTGATTCCCTTATGGAGATATATCAATACATGGGTTTTAAGATTCTTATTCCTCAGATATATTTCTCTGCGGTGTATAGGGTGTGTTGAGGCCTGTTCATTGAGCAAGGTGTAGATCTTGTCTAATACCTATTTGGTTTATTGAACGGTATCTGTGCTAATTTCAAACTCTGGTTTTATGCATCACCCCACCTCTCCTTTCCCCTTAAGCTGACATAAGTGTGTTTTCTAAATGTGAGACACTGTTCTGTTCTGTAATTCATTTCTTGTGCAGCCATATTTACCCTCCCTCTATAAGTGATATCTTATGATATGTTTCTTTTTCTGTTTGACTTATTTCAAGTAGTATTATCGGACCTAAATCCACTCTTTATCCTTCTACTAGCCTTATTACATTGATTTCATGGTGAAGAGATATTCCATTGTACATAAGTACCACATCTTCTTTATCCATTGTTCTCTTTCCTGGGATATTTAAGGTGTACTGAAGTTGAGGTTCTTGTAAACAGAGTAGCCCTAAACTGTGGTGTGCTTGTGTCTTGTTGATTTTTAGACTTCCCTAGATATACTCCCATGATTGGAAGTGTCCTATGCTCTGTAGCTCTGTTTTTTAGATGATTTAGGAACCACCATACACTTCTCCAGAGTGGCTCTCGGCAGTTCACACACTGCCCATCAGCGTATAAAGGCTCCCTGTTCTCCATGGCCTGTCCTGCATTTCTGGTTTTTACAATTTTTTAGGATGGCCCTTTTGACCGGTGGGAAGTGAGACTTCTTTGTTGTGCACATTTGCATTGCTTGCTTGCTTCGTTGCCCATAAAGTGCGTATGCGTTTTTTCCTGGATATAATCAGGAAAAAACGCATACGCCCTTTTGGGCCAACTGCATCATTGTCGAAATTCTGCCGCTTTTCATGTGCGTTAAAGACGAGTCCAATCTATCTCTTGAAATCTGTTTCTTGCAATTCTGTCTTGCATTCAGATCCTCTTCTTTGCCTTACCTCAACATATTTTTGGACGTTAGTTTTCATTTATAACTCTGCAGGTTTGTGAATTGCAGTGACCCTGAGCTCCATTTTTTAAGTTGCTCTTTTGTGAGCTGGCCTCAAACCCGCAGGATTGCTTCAGGCCCTATTTTGGCTCCGGCGAGGCAGGCTGAGCCTTTCTTTAATTCTTATTCTTAATGGGAAATTAGAGTGATATGTGCCCGTCCAAACCCCTACAACTCTTCTCTCATTGGTTCCCCCTCTTCCCGTTCATCCTCCTCACAATTTGCAAAATGTGTGAAACAGAAGTTTAAATGTGCTGATTCTCCAAGTGGGGAGATTCTAAGTAGCGTGGCTGGAATGGTGAACAGGAGCACCAGGAGAGGATAAATGAGGTGCATTTTAGACACATCTCCCGATCACATGGTGTACAGTCCTCTGGGTTTTCCATGCATGTTTTAGCTGTAGGAAGATCCCTTGAACCTGCAGATTTGGGACCCATTGAATGGGTACCAGGTAGTATTACTTTAAAGGGTGTGCATTTCCTCACCCAACCTCACATTTCTCTTAGCGCAAACAGTTTCCAGCCTTATGTCTCATCCTGCTGTGGGTCTAGATGTGTTCAATCCATGTTGCATCACCGTCCCTGAGGAAAAGTTGTAAGAGGTTTTCTCTGTCTCTCTGTCGTTTATTTTTTTCAATTTATTACTATATTGGTTACAGCTGATTTTCAAAGCTCTGTTTCTTGCTGCTGTACATCCACTTGATTCGCGTACAGAGAGACATCAATAAATTCTTTTTCAGATTCTTACCAGTCGTATATATTCTTTTCCGGTGACTTGAGTGTGCTGAGTGCAGTTCTTTTAGCTACCGTGTAGGCCTTGTTGATTATCAGTTTGGTATTTGGAATGGTATCTTTGCTAATTTCAACCTCCTGGATGATGCCTCACCCCTCCCCACCTTTCCCATTTAGCAGCCTTATGCGTGTTTTCTACATATTTGACTATGTTTTTGTTTTGTAATTTATTTCATGTGTAGCCATTTTGGATTCCACCTTTAAGTGATATCTTATGATATGTGTCTTTTTCTTTTTGAATTCTGTCACTTAGAATGATCATACGTAACTCCTCCGGAGTTGTTACAACTGGCCATATTTCATTGATTTCCAGGCTGAATAATATTCCACTCTACCTAAGTACCACATCTCTATCCATTTTTTCCCTCCAGAGACATTTAAGTTATATCCTAGTCGAGGATCTTTTAAACAGAGAGGGGGTAAACATTGGGGTGCCTGTGTCCTCTCGATTTTTGTTTTTCCCAAGATATACGCCCATGAGTGCAAGTGCCCTATGCTCTGTAGCTCATTTTTTAGATGCTTTAGTAAACACAATACACTTCTCCAGAATGGCCGTTGGCAATATACATTTCCACTATAAGTCTCACAGGGCTCCCTCTTCTCGTTGCCCTGTCCTGCATTTCTGTTGTTTACGCTTTATGAGGATGGCTCTTCTGACTGATGCGAAGTGATATCTTTTGTAGTATTGACTTCCAGTGCCCACCTGTTTGGTTGGCTAAAAAAGTGTATGCCCTTTTCTTGAATATATACAGAAAAGAACGCATACACCCTTTTTGGCCAACTGCAATGTTGGCAATGTTCAGCTCCTTTTCTTGTGCTTAATGGCGAGTCCTTTCTACCTCCTCAAATCCCTTTCCTGCCATTCTCCCTTGCTTACAAGTCCTTTTCTCTGACTTTCCTCAAGACATTTTTCAGTGATGGATATTTTCAACTCTGCAGTTTTGTGAATTTTACTGCCCCTGAGTTCCATTGTTCAACTCGTGTTTATGGGAACTGGCCACAAAGCAGCGGGATTTCCTCAAGCCCTATACTGTTTCCATGGGCAACCCTAGCCTTTGGTCAATTCGTCTTCCTGATTGGAAATTAGAGTGACATGTGCCTGTCTGAACACCTAGGACTTGTCTCTCATTGTTCCTCATCCTTCCGCTTCATCCTCTGGACAAATTCCAAACTGTACGCAACAGGATGTTGACAGTGCTGACATCTCCAAGTGGGGAGACTGTTAGTAAAGACGCTGGAGGGGTGAACCCGAGCACCAGGAGATGAGGAGATGAGATGCCTTTTCCAAACTCTTCCCGATCAGACGGTATACCATCCTCTGGGTGTGACAGACATGTTTTAGCAGTAGGAAGAGTCCCATTCATGTAAGGAGAACACCAGGGCTTTTTCAAAATCAGTGTCTCCCCGAAACCCAAACTGGGGAAGTTTTTAAGCTACGGCTACACATATGTTCATTAAGGGCCTTGGGGAGTAGGCAGAGTCCAAACTTTAGATGATTGAAGTCTTCAGGGTCAGAAGCACTCACCACCAGCTTCCCTTAGGCTACACTTTAACTGTCATTGATAGATGATGTCAATAAAAATATCTATTCTTTTTCAGATTATTTCCCCTTATAGGTTATTGCAAAATGTTGAGTGTAGTTCCCTGTGCTATACAGTAGTTCCTTGTTGATGATCTATTTTATACATAGCAGTGTGTATGTGTTCATTCCAAACTGTTAATTTATCCCTCCTCCCACCTTTCCCCTTTGGTAATAATAAATTATAAGATTTTATACTTCTCAGAAATGGGGGAGCTGAAAGAGAGGTATCATTTTCAATGGAAAAGCATTTAAAACAAGATTGAAGGTTTAACCAAGATTATTAGCTGTACATCCTTGGAAAGAAATCACTTCGTTTCTCTAATATTGACCTGACAAATAAGACAAACCTTTTCACTGAACTTGCTTATAAAAAGTGATGGAAATATCAAATGGAAGTGTTAAAAACATCTTATTTTACCCGAGCCTTATACACTGTTCTATGTTAACTACAGTTTGGCTCACACATCTGTTCATTGAGGTTACAATAGTCTCAATTTCTGTTATTGATCCTCCAGAGTGGACCCCAACAAGTGTCCCCCTGCCCAGTGTCATTGGGGCCAAGAGATCGAGACTGAGTTTGGTTCACAAGCAAAGGAAACTTTATATTTTGATCAGAGAATGGAGAGGTGAGAGCATGCACTACCCCGTGGGCTGTGGGCTGGGCTGCTGTGTAGAGATCCTGTCAGAGTCAGTGGGAGGGAGGGAGGCGGCGGAGCTCTCGAGGGCCGGGTTGGCTGTAGCTCAGGCTCTATATCGTGGAGTCTGCACTGGGCCCCAGGAGCTGAGGTGTCGACCCAGCCATTCTGCACTAGGAAATCTGGTCTGAAGTGCCGGGTGTAGAACCTCTGCATGCGGGACCCTAGGAGCACGTGAAATTAGACAAAGCACAAAGGATAAAAAAGGTTAGACTTGACTTTATTGCCCAGATTCTATTTTTATCTCCCAGGGATTTTTAATGGGCTTTGCTGGGGACAAACCCCTCCTCTGCCTTTTGTCCCGTTCCTCATTCTTGGAGTGCTGAGGGTGCAGACCCTTCTTCTGTAACTGCTGAGTGCTGAGTTGGGAGCCCTCATACCCTGGGGCGAGGGTCAGAGCTTCTCCCCAGCAGCCTCCCGGTGACGTTGATTGTCCCCAGGACCCCTGCCTCCCTGCTCGTCCACCTGAGCACCAGCATTGGAAGTGTTATAGATTCTAATGACCTTTAAGGGTCCAGGAAAGAGATGTGCAGAGACGCTGTGGGGGCCGGTTTCACCCCGCCCCACATTTGTTCGGCCACCTTAGGCTGACCGTCTCTGCCAGCCTAGATGCTCTGACCAGTAGTCTGCGCTTTCTTCAGTTAGGCCCCTGAATTAACGTACAAACAGCACCAGGTGTCAGAGCCCTGCCCGCTCAACTCCCAGACAGTCCAGGGTCAGTGGTGATCAAGGACCATGATGGCTACTGAGTCAACAGCCTTTTGAAGTAAACAGGAGTCCAGCCGGTCTTATTGGCCACCATCATCACGGTGTCTGTAGGCTTTTCTATGGTGACAGTGTGGTATACTGTTCCCCCGCCAAGATTATTAGCTCCCCTCTGGGTGCAGTAAGTCCTGCAAGCAGTAGTCTACTCTTTTGGGACACACTCTTGTTGTTTTATGAGAGAAACTCCAGGTCAAGTGATGTTCACACGAGTCGTCATGGTGCCCTGTTGCCCCCGGTTATCTCTCTGGATGTTGGAGTTGGAGGGCCTCCTCACTCGAGGTCGGTGTGCCCACGGAGCGAACCCTGCAACTTCAGGGCATGGTTGGTGGTTAGGATCACCACGTGGGGTCCTTTTCCCTTAGGAGGGAGGTGGCCTTTTGGGCTGCTGATTTCCAGGTTTTTAGATACCGCCAGTATCTTGGCCAGATGTGGCAGTGGGCCAAGCCCCTTAGTGACCGTAGTTTATCCTACCTGGATGGCATTCTTGCATTGTTCCATTTCAAGTGGTCCCAGTTTTTGCACTAATTCTCCAATGGCGATTCACCTTTCACCGGGAATGTAAAGGTCAAAGGGTTTAGCTAAATTAGGGAGTTCCAGGGCAAGGGTCTGAATTGACTGCTCTTTCCATTCTTGAAAGGCCACTTCTGGATTCTATTCAAAAGGAGCATCATCTTTTCCTTTCAGTGTTTCATATAGAGGCCCAGCTAGTAGACTGTAGTTAGGGATCCAGAAGCAGCAAACCCTGGCCTCCCCAGGAACCCCTAAGCTGTCTTCTAGTTTTAGAAAGGGGTAAGGCTGAAAATGGTTTCTTCCCTTTCCTGGGATGGGCTTCTCTGACCTTCTGTGAGAATGAAGCCCAGGCAGGTCACCGCAGTCTGTGATATTTGAGCTTTTTCTTGGACAACTTCTATCCTTTATTGGCTTGGTAGTTCAGAGGCCTCCTTAGTAGGGCTGGTGATCAGAATGTCGTCTGCATATTGAAGGAGGGTTTCCTTTTCCAGAGGTAGAACTTTTAGGTCTTTAGCTAAGCTTTCCCCAAAGATGGTGTGGGAATTTTTGCACCCTTGGGGCCAGACGGCCCGGAAGTATTGTTTTAGTTGTATGTTGAGTCCTGCCACTCACAAGCCAAAATTTCTTGTGACTCTGGGACTAATGGAATACAAAAGAAGGCATCATTGAAGACTAATACAGAATACCATGTCCTGGTGGTTGGTAGAATGACCAGCAGGGTGTAGGAATTAGGAGCAACTGGAGGTATATCCTCAGTGGCTTCACTGACTGTCCTGACATCCTTTACCAGGTCCCCAGCAGCCCATGGGGCTCTCGTGGTCAGACCAATCCCAGAATATGGAGCTCACCTGGGCAGGTACCCCACCCCCACCCCAGCCCACGGGGCTCTCGTGGTCAGGCCCCTCCCAGGATACAGAGCTACCCTTGCAGGTACCGTGGCAGGGCTGGGCACACAGGAACCGTGCACATAGCCCTCATTGCAGAGCACCCCCAGCTCACCTGTCGCTCAGAGCTGACACAGAGCACCTCAGAGCAGGACTTGAACTAACAAACAGCAGCTGCGACAGGTCTGTGACCCTGGGCATCACTCCGTGAGGCCTCCCTCCACCTGGTCTTCCAGAGACTTCCACTGCACCCGGGGCACCAGGCCTCTGTCTCCAACCACCACCCACCCCTCCTCTGCCTGACTCCTGGGTTCCTCTCATTAGGAGAGGGTTTTCTTGAAGTTGTCTCCCACTCATGGGCCAGATAAAATGATTAGAAAACAAGCCAAAGCTGCAGCCCCTTGTCTATCCTGACTCTCAGGAGCCCACACCTGTTCCTTGGACCTGGCCGGTTCAGCAAGTTCCATTTTCTGCAACTGTGAGCCCCTGAGGGGTGATGATTGGCTGACCTGGGCAGCCTTACCGTGCCGGCCAGCCCTCCCCAGGTGTGCCTGGGTTGAGATCAATATAAATACCACTCCAGGCAGCAAGAGCCCCTGCAGCCATGCCTGACGCCATTTTCTCTGCCCTGTCAGCAGTCTCGGGGCTGGGCTGGTGGGAGGGAGTGAGAGGCCACGGCTTTGTGGGTGGCCCAGTGTGAGTGGGGCTCTGCTGGACTTTCTGCAGCAGTTGCCAGGCTGCCACCTGCTAAAGAAGAGGATGTGTCACCCATACCTGCTGCTGGAATTTCTCCCTGGGCAGAGGTGAGGAAGGAAAAAAGCAGTGGGGGCAGGGACAGGACGGGTATCTCAGGCAGGGAAATGGAAATCTTCCAGAAGAGCACCCAGGGCCAGGACCATCCTGGCTGGCCTGCAGGCACCAAGTCGGCCGGCATGCTGTCACTCGTGTGGCTCTATGGCCCTTCCTCTAGGCTTTCAAGTCCTTGTATATATTCAGGTGTTTTACCTGGGACGGGTGGGAATAGTTCAGCAGCAACTGGCCTGGGGCTCAGCTCACGTTTACTCACAGATGCCTCGGCACGGTGCCCCAGCTTTGCAATGAGGACGCTTGTTGCGTGGGGGCTGCTGGCTGAATGGGAGACGATTCCCCACCACTGACCAACTTCAGAATTGTTTACAACTGGAGCAAGTGCCCTGATACGGTTTTCCTCTGTGGAACTGGTGGGTTCTGTGTTTTTTTTCTCTTTTTCGTTTTTGGTTCAAGGTAGATTTTATTCCTCTTTTTTGTATTTACAGATATAAGCATGGAAATAATTTATTCATATAAATACATGTATGTGCAGGGAATAATTGTTTTTTCTGTTTTATTTTTTAAATTTTACTTCTTTTTAATTTTGAATTTTATTTTATATTTTTATACAGCAGGTTCTTATTGGTTATCTATTTTATACATATAAATGTATACATGCCAATCCCAGTCTCTCAACTCCTCCCACCACCACCCCCCCAACAGCTTTCCCCCCTTGTTGTCCATACGTTTGTTGTCTACATCTGTTGCTCTGTTTATGCCTTGCAAAATGGTTAATCTGTACAGTTTTTCTAGGTTCCACATATATGCATGAATATACAAGATTTGTTTTTCTCTTTCTGACTTACTTCACTCTGTATGACAGTCTCTAGATCCATCGACGTCTCTACAAATGACCCAATTTCATTCCTTTTCATGGCTTAGTAATATTCCATTTTATATATGTACCACAGCTTTATGCATTCGTCTGTCTGTGGGCATTTAGGTTGCTTCCATTACCTCGATATTGTAAATAGTGATGCAATGAACATTGCGGTGAATGACTCTTTTTGATTTATGGTTTTGTCTGGGTATATGTCCAGTACTGGGATTGCTGTATCATATGGTAATTCTATTGTTAGTTTCTTAAGAAATTCCATATTGTTCTCCATAATGACTGTATCAATTTATATTCCCAACAATAGTGGAAGAGGGTTCCTTTTCTCCACACCCTTTCCAGCATTTTTTGTTTGTAGATTTTCAATGATGCCTATTCTACCAGGTGTGAGGTGATACCTCATTGTTGAATCCATTTCGTTGAGCAAGGGGTAGCTCTTGTCTATTACATATTTGGCTTATGGAATGGTATCTGTGCTAATTTCAAACTCTGCTTTTATGCAGCACCCCAACTCACCTTCCCCCTTAAGCAGGCATAAGTTGGTTTTCTAAACTTGAGACCCTGTTCTGTTTTGTAATTCAGTTCATGTGTAGCCAAGTTCACATTCCGTGTATTAGTGATACCTTATGATGTTTCTTTTTCTGTGTGACTTATTTCACTTAGAATCATCGTGCCTCAATCCACTCATTATGCTGGTACGGGCCTGGTGACATAGATTTCATTGCTGAGTGGTATTCTGTTGTACAGAAGTACCGCAACTTCTTTATCCATTATTTGCTCTCTGGGATATTTAACTTGTGCCGTAGAAGAGATTCCTGTAAAAAGAGCCGTCCCAAATTTTGGGGTTGCTGTGTCTTTTTGATATTAATTTCCCTAAGCTATAGGACCATAAGTGGAAGTGCCCTAGGCTCTGTTGCTTTGTTTTTTAGATGTTTCAGGAAACACCATACACTTCTCCCGAGTGTCTGTTGGCAATTTACATCCCGCCCATCAGCATAACAAGGCTCCCAGTTCTCCATGGCCTGTCCTGCCTTTCTGGATTTTACACTTTATTCTGATGGCCCTTTTGACCGGGGGGAAGTGAGACTTCATTGTAGTGCAGATTTCCTTTGCAAGCTTGCTTGGTTGGCCAAAAAGGGCGTATGCGTTTTTTCCTGAATATATTCAGGAAAAAACGCATATGCCCTTTTGGCAAAGTGCATCATTGTGGACGTTCTGCCTCTTTTCCTACGCTTTCAATGCAATTCCAGTCTACCTCCTGAAATCGGTATCCTGCAATTCTGCCCCGCTTTCAAGTCCTCTTGGCAGCCTTACTTCAGTATATTTTTGGACGATAGCTGTCATTTATAACTCTGCAGGTTTGTGAATTACAGAGCCCCTGAGCTCCTTTCTTCAACTCACTTTCTTGTGAGCTGGCCGCAACACTGCAGGATGGCTTCAGGCCCTAATCTGTTTCCGCCACGGCACGCTGAGCCTTTGGTTAATTCCTCTTCCTAGTGGGAAATGAGAGTTAAATTTGCCCGTCCAGACACCTCCAGCTAGTCTCTCATTGGTTCTCCCTATTCCTGTTCATCTTCCGCAGAAATTGCAAACTGGGCCAAACAGGAGGTTAAAGGCACTGACTGTCGAAGTCGGGAGAGTGTTAGTAAAGCGTCTGGAATGTTGCACCCGAGTACCAGGGTATGAAAACTGAGACATATTTGAACACGTCTCCCGTTCACATGGTTGATCATACTCTGGGTTCCACATGCATGTTTTAGCTGAAGGAAGAATACCTTAAACCTGGAGAGTTGAGACCCATGGAATGGGTACCATGCAATATGACTTCAAAGGGTCTTCATTTGCTCACCGAACCTCTCCAATCCTATCACTGCTGCATTTATGCCCCAGTACACACGCTTGATTCTCTTTCGGAGACATAGCAATCCCTAGGTTTTAAGATACTTACTAGTCAGGTACATTCTTAGGCGTTTAATATGGGGTGTTGAGTCCATTTCGTTGAGCAAGGAGTAGCTCTTGTCTATTCCATATTTGGCTTAAGGAACTTTATCTGTGCTCATTTCAATTTCTGGTTTTATGCAGCACCCCAACTCACCTTTCCCCTTAAGCAAGCAGAAGTTGGTTTTCTAAATTTGAGACACTGTTCTGTTTTGGAATTCAGTTCCTGTGTAGCCAAGTTTACATTCCGTGTATTAGTGATATCTTTTGATGTTTCTTTTTCTGTGTGACTTATTTCAGTTAGAATCATCGTACCTGAATCCACTCATTATGCTGCTACGGGCCTGATGACATAGATTTCATTGCTGAGTGATATTGCATTGTACGTAAGTACCACAAGTTCTTTATCCATTTTTCACTTTCTGTGATATTGAACTTGTACGGTAAACGAGGTTCTTGTAAACAGAGGCGTCCCAAACTTTGGGGTGGCTGTGTCTTTTTGATTTTAATTTCCCTAAGCTATAGGACCATAAGTGGCAGTGCCCTAGGCTCTGTTGCTTTGTTTTTTAGATGTTTCAGGAAACACCATACACTTCTCCCGAGTGGTTGTTGGCAATTTACATCCCGCCCATCAGCATAACAAGGCTCCCAGTTCTCCATGGCCTGTCCTGCCTTTCTGGATTTTACACTTTTTTCAGATGGCCCTTTTGACCGGGGAGAAGTGAGACTTCATTGTAGTGCAGATTTCCTTTGCAAGCTTGCTTGGTTGGCCAAAAAGGGCGTATGCGTTTTTTCCTGAATATATTCAGGAAAAAACGCATACGCACTTTTTGGCCAAGTGCATCATTGTGGACGTTCTGCCTCTTTTCCTATGCTTTCAATGCAATTCCAGTCTACCTCCTGAAATCGGTTTCCTGCAATTCTGCCCCGCTTTCAAGTCCTCTTGGCAGCCTTACTTCAGTATATTTTTGGACGATAGCTGTCATTTATAACTCTGCAGGTTTGTGAATTACAGTGCCCCTGAGCTCCTTTCTTCAACTCGCTTTCTTGTGACCTGGCCGCAACACCGCAGGATGGCTTCAGGCCCTAATCTGGTTCCGGCATGGCACGCTGAGCCTTTGGTTAATTCCTCTTCCTGGTGGGAAATTAGAGTTAAATTTGCCAATCCAGACACCTCTCGCTTGTCTCTCATTGATTCTCCCTATTCCTGTACATCTTCCGCAGAAATTGCAAACTGGGCCAAACAGGAGGTTAAAGGCACTGACTCTCCAAGTGGGGAGAGTGTTAGTAAAGCGTCTGGAATGTTGCACCGAAGTACCAGGGGATGAAAACTGAGACATATTTGAACATGTCTCCCGATCACACGGTTGATCATACTCTGGGTTCCACATGCATGTTTTAGCTGAAGAAAGAATACCTTAAACCTGGAGAGTTGAGACCCGTGGAATGGGTACCATGCAATATGACTTCAAAGGGTCTTCATTTGCTCACCGAATCTCTCCAATCCTATCACTGCTGCGTTTATGACCCTTGTACACACGCTTGATTCTCTTTTGGAGACATAGCAATCCATAGGTTTTAAGATACTTACTAGTCAAGTATATTCTTAGGCGTTTAATATGGGGTGTGGAGTCCATTTCGTTGAGCAAGGAGTAGCTCTTGTCTATTCCATATTTGGCTTAAGGAACTTTATCTTTGCTCATTTCAGTCTCTGGTTTTATGCAGCACCCCAGCTCACCTTTCCACTTAAGCAAGCATAAGTTGGTTTTCTAAATTTGAGACCCTGTTCTGTTCTGTAATTCAGTTCCTGTGTAGCCAAGTTTCCATTCCGTGTATTACTGTTATCTTATGATGTTTCTTTTTCTGTGTGACTTATTTCGGTTAGAATCATCATACCTGAATCCACTCATTGTGCTGCTAAGGGCCTGATGACACAGATTTCATTGCTGAGTGATATTGCTTTGTAAGTAAATACCACAACTTCTTTATCCATTTTTCACTTTCTGCGATGTTGAACTTGTACTGTAAACGAGGTTCTTGTAAACAGAGCCGTTCCAAACATTGGGGTGGCTGTGTCTTTTTGATTTTAATTTCCCTAAGCTATAGGACCATAAGTGGAAGTGCCCTAGGTTCTGTTGCTTTGTTTTTTAGATGTTTCAGGAAACACCATACACTTCTCCCGAGAGGTTGTTGGCAATTTACATCCCGCCCATCAGCATAACAAGGCTCCCAGTTCTCCATGGCCTGTCCTGCCTTTCTGGATTTTACACTTTTTTCAGATGGCCCTTTTGACCGGGGGGAAGTGAGACTTCATTGTAGTGCAGATTTCCTTTGCAAGCTTGCTTGGTTGGCCAAAAAGGGCGTATGCGTTTTTTCCTGAATATATTCAGGAAAAAACGCATACGCCCTTTTTGGCCAAGTGCATCATTGTGGACGTTCTGCCTCTTTTCCTATGCTTTCAATGCAATTCCAGTCTACCTCCTGAAATCGGTTTCCTGCAATTCTGCCCCGCTTTCAAGTCCTCTTGGCAGCCTTACTTCAGTCTATTTTTGGACGATAGCTGTCATTTATAACTCTGCAGGTTTGTGAATTACAGTGCCCCTGAGCTCCTTTCTTCAACTCGCTTTCTTGTGACCTGGCCGCAACACCGCAGGATGGCTTCAGGCCCTAATCTGGTTCCGGCACGGCACGCTGAGCCTTTGGTTAATTCCTCTTCCTGGTGGGAAATGAGAGTTAAATTTGCCCGTCCAGACACCTCCAGCTAGCCTCTCATTGGTTCTCGCTATTCCTGTTCATCTTCCGCAGAAATTGCAAACTGGGCCAAACAGGAGGTTAAAGGGACTGACTCTCCAAGTGGGGAGAGTGTTAGTAAAGCGTCTGGAATGTTGCACCCGAGTACCAGGGGAGGAAAACTGAGACATATTTGAACACGTCTCCCGATCACATGGTTGATCATACTCTAGGTTCCACATGCATGTTTTAGCTGAAGGAAGAATACCTTAAACCTGGGTAGTTGAAACCCGTGGAATGGGTACCATGCAATATGACTTCAAAGGGTCTTCATTTGCTCACCGAACCTCTCCAATCCTATCACTGCTGCGTTTATGCCCGTGTACACATGCTTGATTCTCTTTCGGAGACATAGCAATCCATAGGTTTTAAGATACTTACAAGTCAGGTACATTCTTAGGCGTTTAATATGCGGTGTTGAGTCCATTTCGTTGAGCAAGGAGTAGCTCTTGTCTATTCCATATTTGGCTTAAGGAACTTTATCTGTGCTCATTTCAATCTCTGGTTTTATGCAGCACCCCAACTCACCTTTACCCTTAAGCAAGCATAAGTTGGTTTTCTAAATTTGAGACCCTGTTCTGTTCTGTAATTCAGTTCCTGTGTAGCCAAGTTTACATTCCGTGTATTACTGATATCTTATGATGTTTCTTTTTCTGTGTGACTTACTTCAGTTAGAATCATCATACCTGAATCCACTCATTGTGCTGCTAAGGGCCTGATGACACAGATTTCATTGCTGAGTGATATTGCTTTGTAAGTAAATACCACAACTTCTTTATCCATTTTTCACTTTCTGCGATGTTGAACTTGTACTGTAAACGAGGTTCTTGTAAACAGAGCCGTTCCAAACTTTGGGGTGGCTGTGTCTTTTAGATTTTAATTTCCCTAAGCTATAGGACCATAAGTGGAAGTGCCCTAGGTTCTGTTGCTTTGTTTTTTAGATGTTTCAGGAAACACCATACACTTCTCCCGAGTGGTTGTTGGCAATTTACATCCCGCCCATCAGCATAACAAGGCTCCCAGTTCTCCATGGCCTGTCCTGCCTTTCTGGATTTTACACATTTTTCAGATGGCCCTTTTGACCGGGGGGAAGTGAGACTTCATTGTAGTGCAGATTTCCTTTGCAAGCTTGCTTGGTTGGCCAAAAAGGGCGTATGCGTTTTTTCCTGAATATATTCAGGAAAAAACGCATACGCCCTTTTTGGCCAAGTGCATCATTGTGGACGTTCTGCCTCTTTTCCTATGCTTTCAATGCAATTCCAGTCTACCTCCTGAAATCGGTTTCCTGCAATTCTGCCCCGCTTTCAAGTCCTCTTGGCAGCCTTACTTCAGTCTATTTTTGGACGATAGCTGTCATTTATAACTCTGCAGGTTTGTGAATTACAGTGCCCCTGAGCTCCTTTCTTCAACTCGCTTTCTTTTGAGCTGGCCGCAACACCGCAGGATGGCTTCAGGCCCTAATCTGGTTCTGGCACGGCACGCTGAGCCTTTGGTTATTTCCTCCTCATGGTGGGAAATGAGAGTTAAATTTGCCCGTCCAGACACCTCCAGCTAGCCTCTCATTGGTTCTCACTATTCCTGTTCATCTTCCGAAGAAATTGCAAACTGGGCCAAACAGGAGGTTAAAGGCGCTGACTCTCCAAGTGGGGAGAGTGTTAGTAAAGCGTCTGGAATGTTGCACCCGAGTACCAGGGGAGGAAAACTGAGACATATTTGAACACGTCTCCCGTTCACATGGTTGATCATACTTGGGTTCCACATGCATGTTTTAGCTGAAGGAAGAATACCTAAAACCTGGGTAGTTGAAACCCGTGGAATGGGTACCATGCAATATGACTTCAAAGGGTCTTCATTTGCTCACCGAACCTCTCCAATCCTATCACTGCTGCGTTTATGCCCCTGTACACATGCTTGATTCTCTTTCGGAGACATAGCAATCCATAGGTTTTAAGATACTTACTAGTCAGGTACATTCTTAGGCGTTTAATATGCGGTGTTGAGTCCATTTCGTTGAGCAAGGAGTAGCTCTTGTCTATTCCATATTTGGCTTAAGGAACTTTATCTGTGCTTATTTCAATCTCTGGTTTTATGCAGCACCCCAACTCACCTTTCCCCTTAAGCAAGCATAAGTTGGTTTTCTAAATTTGAGACCCTGTTCTGTTCTGTAATTCAGTTCCTGTGTAGCCAAGTTTACATTCCGTGTATTAGTGATATCTTATGATGTTTCTGTTTCTGTGTGACTTATTTCAGTTAGAATCATCATACCTGAATCCACTCATTGTGCTGCTAAGGGCCTGATGACACAGATTTCATTGCTGAGTGATATTGCTTTGTAAGTAAATACCACAACTTCTTTATCCATTTTTCACTTTCTGCGATGTTGAACTTGTACTGTAAACGAGGTTCTTGTAAACAGAGCCGATCCAAACTTTGGGGTGGCTGTGTCTTTTTGATTTTAATTTCCCTAAGCTATAGGACCATAAGTGGAAGTGCCCTAGGTTCTGTTGCTTTGTTTTTTAGATGTTTCAGGAAACACCATACAGTTCTCCCGAGTGGTTGTTGGCAATTTACATCCCGCCCATCAGCATAACAAGGCTCCCAGTTCTCCATGGCCTGTCCTGCCTTTCTGGATTTTACCCTTTTTTCAGATGGCCCTTTTGACCGGGGGGAAGTGAGACTTCATTGTAGTTCAGATTTCCTTTGCAAGCTTGCTTGGTTGGCCAAAAAGGGCGTATGCGTTTTTTCCTGAATATATTCAGGAAAAAACGCATACGCCCTTTTTGGCCAAGTGCATCATTGTGTATGTTCTGCCTCTTTTCCTATGCTTTCAATGCAATTCCAGTCTACCTCCTGAAATCGGTTTCCTGCAATTCTGCTCCGCTTTCAAGTCCTCTTGGCAGCCTTACTTCAGTCTATTTTTGGACGATAGCTCTCATTTATAACTCTGCAGGTTTGTGAATTACAGTGCCCCTGAGCTCCTTTCCTCAACTCGCTTTCTTGTGACCTGGCCACAACACCGCAGGATGGCTTCAGGCCCTAATCTGGTTCCGGCCCGGCATGCTGAGCCTTTGGTTAATTCCTCTTCCTGGTGGGAAATGAGAGTTAAATTTGCCCGTCCAGACACCTCCAGCTAGCCTCTCATTGGTTCTCGCTATTCCTGTTCATCTTCCACAGAAATTGCAAACTGGGCCAAACAGGAGGTTAAAGGGACTGACTCTCCAAGTCGGGAGAGTGTTAGTAAAGAGTCTGGAATGTTGCACCCGAGTACCAGGGGAGGAAAACTGAGACATATTTGAACACGTCTCCCGTTCACATGGTTGATCATACTCTGGGTTCCACATGCATGTTTTAGCTGAAGGAAGAATACCTTAAACCTGGAGAGTTGAGACCCGTGTAATGGGTACCATGCAATATGACTTCAAAGGGTCTTCATATGCTCACCGAACCTCTCCAATCCTATCACTGCTGCGTTTATGCCCCTGTACACATGCTTGATTCTCTTTCGGAGACATAGCAATCCATAGGTTTTAAGATACTTACAAGTCAGGTACATTTTTAGGCGTTTAATATGGGGTGTTGAGTCCATTTCGTTGAGCAAGGAGTAGCTCTTGTCTATTCCATATTTGGCTTAAGGAACTTTATCTGTGCTCATTTCAATCTCTGGTTTTATGCAGCACCCCAACTCACCTTTCCCCTTAAGCAAGCATAAGTTGGTTTTCTAAATTTGAGACCCTGTTCTGTTCTGTAATTCAGTTCCTGTGTAGCCAAGTTTACATTCCGTGTATTACTGATATCTTATGATGTTTCTGTTTCTGTGTGACTTATTTCAGTTAGAATCATCATACCTGAATCCACTCATTGTGCTGCTAAGGGCCTGATGACACAGATTTCATTGTTGAGTGATATTGATTTGTAAGTAAATACCACAACTTCTTTATCCATTTATCACTTTCTGCGATGTTGAACTTGTACTGTAAACGAGGTTCTTGTAAACAGAGCCGTTCGAAATTTTGGGGTGGCTGTGTCTTTTTGAATTTAAATTCCCTAAGCTATAGGACCATAAGTGGAAGTGCCCTAGGCTCTGTTGCTTTGTTTTTTAGATGTTTCAGGAAACACCATACACTTCTCCCGAGTGTTTGTTGGCAATTTACATCCCGCCCTTCAGCATAACAAGGCTCCCAGTTCTCCATGGCCTGTCCTGCCTTTCTGGATTTTACACTTTTTTCAGATGGCCCTTTTGACCGGGGGAAGTGAGACTTCATTGTAGTGCAGATTTCCTTTGCAAGCTTGCTTGGTTGGCCAAAAAGTGCGTATGCGTTTTTTCCTGAATATATTCAGGAAAAAACACATACGCCCTTTTTGGCCAAGTGCATCATTGTGGACGTTCTGCCTCTTTTCCTATGCTTTCAATGCAATTCCAGTCTACCTCCTGAAATCGGTTTCCTGCAATTCTGCCCCGCTTTCAAGTCCTCTTGGCAGCCTTACTTCAGTCTATTTTTGGACGATAGCTCTTATTTATAACTCTGCAGGTTTGTGAATTACAGTGCCCCTGAGCTCCTTTCTTCAACTTGCTTTCTTGTGACCTGGCCGCAACACCGCTGGATGGCTTCAGTCCCTAATCTGGTTCCGGCCCGGCACGCTGAGCCTTTGGTTATTTCCTCTTCCTGGTGGGAAATGAGAGTCAAATTTGCCCGTCCAGACACCTCCAGCTAGCCTCTTATTGGTTCTCGCTATTCCTGTTCATCTTCCACAGAAATTGCAAACTGGGCCAAACAGGAGGTTAAAGGCGCTGACTCTCCAAGTGGGGAGAGTGTTAGTAAAGCGTCTGGAATGTTGCACCCGAGTACCAGGGGAGGAAAACTGAGACATATTTGAACACGTCTCCCGTTCACATGGTTGATCATACTCTGGGTTCCACATGCATGTTTTAGCTGAAGGAAGAATACCTTAAACCTGGAGAGTTGAGACCCGTGTAATGGGTACCATGCAATATGACTTCAAAGGGTCTTCATTTGCTCACCGAACCTCTCCAATCCTATCACTGCTGCGTTTATGCCCCTGTACACACGCTTGATTCTCTTTTGGAGACATAGCAATCCATAGGTTTTAAGATACTTACTAGTCAGGTACATTCTTAGGCGTTTAATATGGGGTGTTGAGTCCATTTCGTTGAGCAAGGAGTAGCTTTTGTCTATTCCATATTTGGCTTAAGGAACTTTATCTGTGCTCATTTCAATCTCTGGTTTTATGCAGCACCCCAACTCACCTTTCCCCTTAAGCAAGCATAAGTTGGTTTTCTAAATTTGAGACCCTTTTCTGTTTTGGAATGCAGTTCCTGTGTAGCCAAGTTTACATTCCGTGTATTAGTGATATCTTATGATGTTTCTTTTTCTGTGTGACTTATTTCAGTTAGAATCATCGTACCTGAATCCACTCATTATGCTGCTACGGGCCTGATGACATAGATTTCATTGCTGAGTGATACTGCATTGTACGTAAGTACCACAAGTTCTTTATCCATTTTTCACTTTCTGTGATATTGAACTTGTACGGTAAACGAGGTTCTTGTAAACGGAGGCGTCCCAAACATTGGGGTGGCTGTGTCTTTTTGATTTTAATTTCCCTAAGCTATAGGACCATAAGTGGAAGTGCCCTAGGCTCTGTTGCTTTGTTTTTTAGATGTTTCAGGAAACACCATACACTTCTCCTGAGTGTCTGTTGGCAATTTACATCCCGCCCATCAGCATAACAAGGCTCCCAGTTCTCAATGGCCTGTTGCCTTTCTGGATTTTACACTTTTTTCAGATGGCCCTTTTGACCAGGGGGAAGTGAGACTTCATTGTAGTGCAGATTTCCTTTGCAAGCCTGCTTGGTTGGCCAAAAAGGGCGTATGCGTTTTTTCCTGAATATATTCAGGAAAAAACGCATACGCCCTTTTTGGCCAAGTGCATCATTGTGGACGTTCTGCCTCTTTTCCTATGCTTTCAATGCAATTCCAGTGTACCTCCTGAAATCGGTTTCCTGCAATTCTGCCCCGCTTTCAAGTCCTCTTGGCAGCCTTACTTCAGTCTATTTTTGGACGATAGCTCTCATTTATAACTCTGCAGGTTTGTGAATTACAGTGCCCCTGAGCTCGTTTCTTCAACTCGCTTTCTTGTGACCTGGCCGCAACACCGCAGGATGGCTTCAAGCCCTAATCTGGTTCCGGCACGGCACGCTGAGCCTTTGGTTATTTCCTCTTCCTGGTGGGAAATGAGAGTTAAATTTGCCCGTCCAGACACCTCCAGCTAGTCTCTCATTGGTTCTCCCTATTCCTGTTCATCTTCCACAGAAATTGCAAACTGGGCCAAACAGGAGGTTAAAGGCGCTGACTCTCCAAGTGGGGAGAGTGTTAGTAAAGCGTCTGGAATGTTGCACCCGAGGACCAGGGTACAAAAGCTGAGACATATTTGAACACGTCTCCCAATCACATGGTTGATCATACTCTAGGTTCCACATGCATGTTTTAGCTGAAGGAAGAATACCTTAAACCTGGGTATTTGAAACCCGTGTAATGGGTACCATGCAATATGACTTCAAAGGGTCTTCATTTGCTCACCGAACCTCTCCAATCCTATCACTGCTGCGTTTATGCCCCTGTACACATGCTTGATTCTCTTTCGGAGACATAGCAATCTATAGGTTTTATGATACTTACTAGTCAGGTACATTCTTAGGCGTTTAATATGCGGTGTTGAGTCCATTTCGTTGAGCAAGGAGTAGCTCTTGTCTATTCCATATTTGGCTTAAGGAACTTTATCTGTGCTCATTTCAATCTCTGGTTTTATGCAGCACCCCAACTCACCTTTCCCCTTAAGCAAGCATAAGTTGGTTTTCTAAATTTGAGACCCTGTTCTGTTTCGGAATGCAGTTCCTGTGTAGCCAAGTTTACATTCCGTGTATTAGTGATATCTTATGATGTTTCTTTTTCTGTGTGACTTATTTCAGTTAGAATCATCGTACCTGAATCCACTCATTATGCTGCTACGGGCCTGATGACATAGATTTCATTGCTGAGTGATACTGCATTGTACGTAAGTACCACAAGTTCTTTATCCATTTTTCACTTTCTGTGATATTGAACTTGTACGGTAAACGAGGTTCTTGTAAACAGAGGCGTCGCAAACTTTGGGGTGGCTGTGTCTTTTTGATTTTAATTTCCCGAAGCTATAGGACCATAAGTGGAAGTGCCCTAGGCTCTGTTGCTTTGTTTTTTAGATGTTTCAGGAAACACCATACACTTCTCCTGAGTGTCTGTTGGCAATTTACATCCCGCCCATCAGCATAACAAGGCTCCCAGTTCTCAATGCCTGTTGCCTTTCTGGATTTTACACTTTTTTCAGATGTCCCTTTTGACCGGGGGGAAGTGAGACTTCATTGTAGAGCCGATTTCCTTTGCAAGCTTGCTTGGTTGGCCAAAAAGGGCCTATGCGTTTTTTCCTGAATATATTCAGGAAAAAACGCATACGCCCATTTTGGCCAAGTGCATCATTGTGGACGTTCTGCCTCTTTTCCTATGCTTTCAATGCAATTCCAGTCTACCTCCTGAAATCGGTTTCCTGCAATTCTGCCCCGCTTTCAAGTCCTCTTGGCAGCCTTACTTCAGTCTATTTTTGGACGATAGCTCTCATTTATAACTCTGCAGGTTTGTGAATTACAGTGCCCCTGAGCTCCTTTCTTCAACTCGCTTTCTTGTGACCTGGCCGCAACACCGCAGGATGGCTTCAGGCCCTAATCTTGTTCCGGCCCGGCATGCTGAGCCTTTGGTTAATTCCTCTTCCTGGTGGGAAATGAGACTTAAATTTGCCCGTCCAGACACCTCCAGCTAGCCTCTCATTGGTTCTCGCTATTCCTGTTCATCTTCCACAGAAATTGCAAACTGGGCCAAACAGGAGGTTAAAGGGACTGACTCTCCAAGTCGGGAGAGTGTTAGAAAAGCGTCTGGAATGTTGCACCCGAGTACCAGGGGAGGAAAACTGAGACATATTTGAACACGTCTCCCGATCACATGGTTGATCATACTTGGGTTCCACATGCATGTTTTAGCGGAAGGAAGAATACCTTAAACCTGGAGAGCTGAGACCCCTGTAATGGGTACCATGCAATATGACTTCAAAGGGTCTTCATTTGCTCACCGAACCTCTCCAATCCTATCACTGCTGCGTTTATGCCCCTTTACACACGCTTGATTCTCTTTTGGAGACATAGCAATCCATAGGTTTTAAGATACTTACTAGTCAGGTACATTCTTAGGCGTTTAATATGGGGTTTTGTGTCCATTTTGTTGAGCAAGGAGTAGCTCTTGTCTATTCCATATTTGGCTTAAGGAACTTTATCTGTTCTCATTTCAATCTCTGGTTTTATGCAGCACCCCAACTCACCTTTCCCCTTAAGCAAGCATAAGTTGGTTTTCTAAATTTGAGACCCTGTTCTGTTTTGGAATGCAGTTCCTGTGTAGCCAAGTTTACATTCCGTGTATTAGTGATATCTTATGATGTTTCTTTTTCTGTGTGACTTATTTCAGTTAGAATCATCGTACCTGAATCCACTCATTATGCTGCTACGGGCCTGATGACATAGATTTCATTGCTGAGTGATACTGCATTGTACGTAAGTACCACAAGTTCTTTATCCATTTTTCACTTTCTGTGATATTGAACTTGTACGGTAAACGAGGTTCTTGTAAACGGAGGCGTCCCAAACTTTGGGGTGGCTGTGTCTTTTTGATTTTAATTTCCCTAAGCTATAGGACCATAAGTGGAAGTGCCCTAGGCTCTGTTGCTTTGTTTTTTAGATGTTTCAGGAAACACCATACACTTCTCCTGAGTGTCTGTTGGCAATTTACATCCCGCCCATCAGCATAACAAGGCTCCCAGTTCTCCATGGCCTGTCCTGCCTTTCTGGATTTTACACTTTTTTCAGATGGCCAATTTGACCCGGGGGAAGTGAGACTTCATTGTAGTGCAGATTTCCTTTGCAAGCTTGCTTGGTTGGCCAAAAAGGGCGTATGCGTTTTTTCCTGAATATATTCAGGAAAAAATGCATACGCCCTTTTTGGCCAAGTGCATCATTGTGGACGTTCTGCCTCTTTTCCTATGCTTTCAATGCAATTCCAGTCTACCTCCTGAAATCGGTTTCCTGCAATTCTGCCCCGCTTTCAAGTCCTCTTGGCAGCCTTACTTCAGTCTATTTTTGGACGATAGCTCTCATTTATAACTCTGCAGGTTTGTGAATTACAGTGCCCCTGAGCTCGTTTCTTCAACTCGCTTTCTTGTGACCTGGCCGCAACACCGCAGGATGGCTTCAGGCCCTAATCTGGTTCCGGCACGGCACGCTGAGCCTTTGGTTATTTCCTCTTCCTGGTGGGAAATGAGAGTTAAATTTGCCCGTCCAGACACCTCCAGCTATTCTTTCATTGGTTCTCGCTATTCCTGTTCATCTTCCACAGAAATTGCAAACTGGGCCAAACAGGAGGTTAAAGGGACTGACTCTCCAAGTCGGGAGAGTGTTAGTAAAGCGTCTGGAATGTTGCACCTGAGTACCAGGGTACGAAAACTGAGACATATTTGAACACGTCTCCCGATCACATGGTTGATCATACTCTAGGTTCCACATGCATGTTTTAGCTGAAGGAAGAATACCTTAAACCTGGGTAGTTGAAACCCGTGGAATGGGTACCATGCAATATGACTTCAAAGGGTCTTCATTTGCTCACGAACCTCTCCAATCCTATCACTGCTACGTTTATGCCCCTGTACACATGCTTGATTCTCTTTCGGATACATAGCAATCCATAAGTTTTAAGATACTTACTAGTCAGGTACATTCTTAGGCGTTTAATATGGGGTGTTGAGTCCATTTCGTTGAGCAAGGAGTAGCTCTTGTCTATTCCATATTTGGCTTAAGGAACTTTATCTGTGCTCATTTCAATCTCTGGTTTTATGCAGCACCCCAACTCACCTTTCCCCTTAAGCAAGCATAAGTTAGTTTTCTAAATTTGAGACCCTGTTCTGTTCTGTAATTCTGTTCCTGTGTAGCCAAGTTTACATTCTGTGTATTAGTGATATCTTATGATGTTTCTTTTTCTGTGTGACTTATTTCAGTTAGAATCACCGTACCTGAATCCACTCATTATGCTGCTACGGGCCTGATGACATAGATTTCATTGCTGAGTGATACTGCATTGTACGTAAGTACCACAAGTTCTTTATCCATTTTTCACTTTCTGTGATATTGAACTTGTACGGAAAACGAGGTTCTTGTAAACGGAGGCATCCCAAACTTTGGGGTGGCTGTGTCTTTTTGATTTTAATTTCCCTAAGCTATAGGACCATAAGTGGAAGTGCCCTAGGTTCCGTTGCTTTGTTTTTTAGATGTTTCAGGAAACACCATACACTTCTCCCGAGTGGTTGTTGGCAATTTACATCCCGCCCATCAGCATAACAAGGCTCCCAGTTCTCCATGGCCTGTCCTGCCTTTCTGGATTTTACACTTTTTTCAGATGGCCCTTTTGACCGGGGGGAAGTGAGACTTCATTGTAGTGCAGATTTCCTTTGCAAGCTTGCTTGGTTGGCCAAAAAGTGTGTATGCGTTTTTTCCTGAATATATTCAGGAAAAAACGCATACGCCCTTTTTGGCCAAGTGCATCATTGTGGACGTTCTGCCTCTTTTCCTATGCTTTCAATGCAATTCCAGTCTACCTCCTGAAATCGGTTTCCTGCAATTCTGCCCCGCTTTCAAGTCCTCTTGGCAGCCTTTCTTCAGTCTATTTTTGGACGATAGCTGTCATTTATAACTCTGCAGGTTTGTGAATTACAGTGCCCCTGAGCTCCTTTCTTCAACTCGCTTTCTTGTGACCTGGCCGCAACACCGCAGGATGGCTTCAGGCCCTAATCTGTTTCCGGCACGGCATGCTGAGCCTTTGGTTAATTCCTCTTCCTGGTGGGAAATGAGAGTTAAATTTGCCCATGCAGACACCTCCAGCTAGTCTCTCATTGGTTCTCGCTATTCCTGTTCATCTTCCACAGAATTTGCAAACTGGGCCAAACAGGAGGTTAAAGGGAATGACTCTCCAAGTCGGGAGAGTGTTAGAAAAGCGTCTGGAATGTTGCACCCGAGTACCAGGGGAGGAAAATTGAGACATATTTGAACACGTCTCCCGATCACATGGTTGATCATACTTGGGTTCCACATGCATGTTTTAGCTGAAGGAAGAATACCTTAAACCTGGGTAGTTGAAACCCGTGGAATGGGTACCATGCAATATGACTTCAAAGGGTCTTCATTTGCTCACGAACCTCTCCAATCCTATCACTGCTGCGTTCATGCCCCTGTACACATGCTTGATTCTCTTTCGGAGACATAGCAATCCATAGGTTTTAAGATACTTACTAGTCAGGTACATTCTTAGGCGTTTAATATGCGGTGTTGAGTCCATTTCGTTGAGCAAGGAGTAGCTCTTGTCTATTCCATATTTGGCTTAAGGAACTTTATCTGTGCTCATTTCAATCTCTGGTTTTATGCAGCACCCCAACTCACCTTTCCCCTTAAGCAAGCATAAGTTGGTTTTCTAAATTTGAGACCCTGTTCTGTTCTGTAATTCAGTTCCTGTGTAGCCAAGTTTACATTCCGTGTATTACTGATATCTTATGATGTTTCTTTTTCTGTGTGACTTATTTCAGTTAGAATCATCATACCTGAATCCACTCATTGTGCTGCTAAGGGCCTGATGACATAGATTTCATTGCTGAGTGATATTGCTTTGTAAGTAAATACCACAACTTCTTTATCCATTTTTCACTTTCTGCGATGTTGAACTTGTACTGTAAACGAAGTTCTTGTAAACAGAGGCATCCCAAACTTTGGGGTGGCTGTGTCTTTTTGATTTTAATTTCCCTAAGCTATAGGACCATAAGTGGCAGTGCCCTAGGCTCTGTTGCTTTGTTTTTTAGATGTTTCAGGAAACACCATACACTTCTCCTGAGTGTCTGTTGGTAATTTACATCCCGCCCATCAGCATAACAAGGCTCCCAGTTCTCCATGGCCTGTACTGCCTTTCTGGATTTTACACTTTTTTCAGATGGCCCTTTTGACCGGGGGGAAGTCAGACTTCATTGTAGTGCAGATTTCCTTTGCAAGCTTGCTTGGTTGGCCAAAAAGGGCATATGCGTTTTTTCCTGAATATATTCAGGAAAAAACGCATACGCCCTTTTTGGCCAAGTGCATCATTGTGGACGTTCTGCCTCTTTTCCTATGCTTTCAATGCAATTCCAGTCTACCTCCTGAAATCGGTTTCCTGCAATTCTGCCCCGCTTTCAAGTCCTCTTGGCAGCCTTACTTCAGTCTATTTTTGGACGATAGCTGTCATTTATAACTCTGCAGGTTTGTGAATTACAATGCCCCTGAGCTCCTTTCTTCAACTCGCTTTCTTGTGAGCTGGCCGCAACACCGCAGGATGGCTTCAGGCCCTAATCTGTTTCCGGCCCGGCACGCTGAGCCTTTGGTTAATTCCTCTTCCTAGTGGGAAATGAGAGTTAAATTTGCCCATCCAGACACCTCCAGCTAGTCTCTCATTGGTTCTTGCTATTCCTGTTCATCTTCCACAGAAATTGCAAACTGGGCCAAACAGGAGGTTAAAGGGACTGACTCTCCAAGTCGGGAGAGTGTTAGTAAAGCATCTGGAATGTTGCACCCGAGTACCAGGGTACGAAAACTGAGACATATTTGAACACGTCTCCCGATCACATGGTTGATCATACTCTGGGTTCCACATGCATGTTTTAGCTGAAGGAAGAATACCTAAAACCTGGGTAGTTGAAACCCGTGGAATGGGTACCATGCAATATGACTTCAAAGGGTCTTCATTTGCTCACCGAACCTCTCCAATCCTATCACTGCTGCGTTTATGCCCCTGTACACATGCTTGATTCTCTTTCGGAGACATAGCAATCCATAGGTTTTAAGATACTTACTAGTCAGGTACATTCTTAGGCGTTTAATATGGGGTGTTGAGTCCATTTCGTTGAGCAAGGAGTAGCTCTTGTCTATTCCATATTTGGCTTAAGGAACTTTATCTGTGCTCATTTCAATCTCTGGTTTTATGCAGCACCCCAACTCACCTTTCCCCTTAAGCAAGCATAAGTTGGTTTTCTAAATTTGAGACCCTGTTCTGTTCTGTAATTCAGTTCCTGTGTAGCCAAGTTTACATTCCGTGTATTACTGATATCTTATGATGTTTCTTTTTCTGTGTGACTTATTTCAGTTAGAATCATCATACCTGAATCCACTCATTGTGCTGCTAAGGGCCTGATGACACAGATTTCATTGCTGAGTGATATTGCTTTGTAAGTAAATACCACAACTTCTTTATCAATTTTTCACTTTCTGCGATGTTGAACTTGTACTGTAAACGAGGTTCTTGTAAACAGAGCCGTTCCAAAATTTGGGGTGGCTGTGTCTTTTTGATTTTAATTTCCCTAAGCTATAGGACCATAAGTGGAAGTGCCCGAGGTTCTGTTGCTTTGTTTTTTAGATGTTTCAGGAAACACCATACACTTCTCCCGAGTGGTTGTTGGCAATTTACATCCCGCCCATCAGCATAACAAGGCTCCCAGTTCTCCATGGCCTGTCCTGCCTTTCTGGATTTTACACTTTTTTCAGATGGCCCTTTTGACCGGGGGGAAGTGAGACTTCATTGTAGTGCAGATTTCCTTTGCAAGCTTGCTTGGTTGGCCAAAAAGTGCGTATGCGTTTTTTCCTGAATATATTCAGGAAAAAACGCATACGCCCTTTTTGGCCAAGTGCATCATTGTGGACGTTCTGCCTCTTTTCCTATGCTTTCAATGCAATTCCAGTCTACCTCCTGAAATCGGTTTCCTGCAATTCTGCCCCGCTTTCAAGTCCTCTTGGCAGCCTAACTTCAGTCTATTTTTGGACGATAGCTGTCATTTATAACTCTGCAGGTTTGTGAATTACAGTGCCCCTGAGCTCCTTTCTTCAACTCGCTTTCTTGTGAGCTGGCCGCAACACCGCAGGATGGCTTCAGGCCCTAATCTGGTTCCGGCCCGGCACACTGAGCCTTTGGTTAATTCCTCTTCCTGGTGGGAAATGAGAGTTAAATTTGCCCGTCCAGACACCTCCAGCTAGCCTCTCATTGGTTCTCGCTATTCCTGTTCATCTTCCACAGAAATTGCAAACTGGGCCAAACAGGAGGTTAAAGGGACTGACTCTCCAAGTCGGGAGAGTGTTAGTAAAGCGTCTGGAATGTTGCACCCGAGTACCAGGGGAGGAAAACTGAGACATATTTGAACACGTCTCCCGTTCACATGGTTGATCATACTCTGGGTTCCACATGCATGTTTTAGCTGAAGAAAGAATACCTTAAACCTGGAGAGTTGAGACCCGTGGAATGGGTACCATGCAATATGACTTCAAAGGGTCTTCATTTGCTCACCGAACCTCTCCAATCCTATCACTGCTGCGTTTATGCCCCTGTACACACGCTTGATTCTCTTTTGGAGACATAGCAATCCATAGGTTTTAAGATACTTACTAGTCAGGTACATTCTTAGGCGTTTAATATGGGGTTTTGAGTCCATTTCGTTGAGCAAGGAGTAGCTCTTGTCTATTCCATATTTGGCTTAAGGAACTTTATCTGTGCTCATTTCAATCTCTGGTTTTATGCAGCACCCCAACTCACCTTTCCCCTTAAGCAAGCATAAGTTGGTTTTCTAAATTTGAGACCCTGTTCTGTTTTGGAATGCAGTTCCTGTGTAGCCAAGTTTACATTCCGTGTATTAGTGATATCTTATGATGTTTCTTTTTCTGTGTGACTTATTTCAGTTAGAATCATCATACCTGAATCCACTCATTGTGCTGCTAAGGGCCTGATGACACAGATTTCATTGCTGAGTGATATTGCTTTGTAAGTAAATACCACAACTTCTTTATCCATTTTTCACTTTCTGCGATGTTGAACTTGTACTGTAAACGAGGTTCTTGTAAACAGAGCCGTTCCAAACTTTGGGGTGGCTGTTTCTTTTTCATTTTAATTTCCGTAATCTATCGGACCATAAGTGGAAGTGCCCTAGGTTCTGTTGCTGTGTTTTTTAGTTGTTTCAGGAAACACCATACACTTCTCCCAAGTGGTTCTTGGCAATTTACATCCCGCCCATCAGCATAACAAGGCTCCCAGTTCTCCATGGCCTGTCCTGCCTTTCTGGATTTTACACTTTTTTCAGATGGCCCTTTTGACCGGGGGGAAGTGAGACTTCATTGTAGTGCAGATTTCCTTTGCAAGCTTGCTTGGTTGGCCAAAAAGGGCGTATGCGTTTTTTCCTGAATATATTCGGGAAAAAACGCATACGCCCTTTTTGGCCAAGTGCATCATTGTGGACGTTCTGCCTCTTTTCCTATGCTTTCAATGCAATTCCCGTCTACCTCCTGAAATCGGTTTCCTGCAATTCTGCCCCGCTTTCAAGTCCTCTTGGCAGCCTTACTTCAGTCTATTTTTGGACGATAGCTCTCATTTATAACTCTGCAGGTTTGTGAATTACAGTGCCCCTGAGCTCCTTTCTTCAACTCGCTTTCTTGTGAGCTGGCCGCAACACCGCAGGATGGCTTCAGGCCCTAATCTGGTTCCGGCCCGGCATGCTGAGCCTTTGGTTAATTCCTCTTCCTGGTGGGAAATGAGAGTTAAATTTGCCCATCCAGACACCTCCAGCTAGCCTCTCATTGGTTCTCGCTATTCCTGTTCATCTTCCACAGAAATTGCAAACTGGGCCAAACAGGAGGTTAAAGGCGCTGACTCTCCAAGTGGGGAGAGTGTTAGTAAAGCGTCTGGAATGTTGCACCCGAGTACCAGGGGAGGAAAACTGAGACATATTTGAACACGTCTCCCGATCACATGGTTGATCATACTCTGGGTTCCACATGCATGTTTTAGCTGAAGGAAGAATACCTAAAACCTGGGTAGTTGAAACCCGTGGAATGGGTACCATGCAATATGACTTCAAAGGGTCTTCATTTGCTCACCGAACCTCTCCAATCCTATCACTGCTGCGTTTATGCCCCTGTACACATCCTTGATTCTCTTTCGGAGAGATAGCAATCCATAGGTTTTAAGATACTTACTAGTCAGGTACATTCTTAGGCATTTAATATGCGGTGTTGAGTCCATTTCGTTGAGCAAGGAGTAGCTCTTGTCTATTCCATATTTGGCTTAAGGAACTTTATCTGTGCTCATTTCAATCTCTGGTTTTATGCAGCACCCCAACTCACCTTTACCCTTAAGCAAGAATAAGTTGGTTTTCTAAATTTGAGACCCTGTTCTGTTCTGTAATTCAGTTCCTGTGTAGCCAAGTTTACATTCCGTGTATTACTGATATCTTATGATGTTTCTTTTTCTGTGTGACTTATTTCAGTTAGAATCATCATACCTGAATCCACTCATTGTGCTGCTAAGGGCCTGATGACACAGATTTCATTGCTGAGTGATATTGCTTTGTAAGTAAATACCACAACTTCTTTATCCATTTTTCACTTTCTGCGATGTTGAACTTGTAGTGTAAACGAGGTTCTTGTAAACAGAGCCGTTCCAAACTTTGGGGTGGCTGTGTCTTTTTGATTTTAATTTCCCTAAGCTATAGGACCATAAGTGGAAGTGCCCAAGTTCTGTTGCTTTGTTTTTTAGATGTTTCAGGAAACACCATACACTTCTCCCGAGTGGTTGTTGGCAATTTACATCCCGCCCATCAGCATGACAAGGCTCCCAGTTCTCCATGGCCTGTCCTGCCTTTCTGGATTTTACACTTTTTTCAGATGGCCCTTTTGACCGGGGGGAAGTGAGACTTCATTGTAGTGCAGATTTCCTTTGCAAGCTTGCTTGGTTGGCCAAAAAGGGCGTATGCGTTTTTTCCTGAATATATTCAGGAAAAAACGCATACGCCCTTTTTGGCCAAGTGCATCATTGTGGACGTTCTGCCTCTTTTCCTATGCTTTCAATGCAATTCCAGTCTACCTCCTGAAATCGGTTTCCTGCAATTCTGCCCCGCTTTCAAGTCCTCTTGGCAGCCTTACTTCAGTCTATTTTTGGACGATAGCTGTCATTTATAACTCTGCAGGTTTGTGAATTACAGTGCCCCTGAGCTCCTTTCTTCAACTCGCTTTCTTGTGACCTGGCCACAACACCGCAGGATGGCTTCAGGCCCTAATCTGGTTCCGGCCCGGCATGCTGAGCCTTTGGTTAATTCCTCTTCCTGGTGGGAAATGAGAGTTAAATTTGCCCGTCCAGACACCTCCAGCTAGCCTCTCATTGGTTCTCGCTATTCCTGTTCATCTTCCGCAGAAATTGCAAAGTGGGCCAAACAGGAGGTTAAAGGTGCTGACTCTCCAAGTGGGGAGAGTGTTAGTAAAGCGTCTGGAATGTTGCACCCGAGTACCAGGGGAGGAAAACTGAGACATATTTGAACACGTCTCCCGATCACATGGTTGATCATACTCTAGGTTCCACATGCATGTTTTAGCTGAAGGAAGAATACCTTAATCCTGGGTAGTTGAAACCCGTGGAATGGGTACCATGCAATATGACTTCAAAGGGTCTTCATTTGCTCACTGAACCTCTCCAATCCTATCACTGCTGCGTTTATGCCCCTGTACACATGCTTGATTCTCTTTCGGAGACATAGCAATCCATAGGTTTTAAGATACTTACTAGTCAGGTACATTCTTAGGCGTTTAATATGGGGTGTTGAGTCCATTTCGTTGAGCAAGGAGTATCTCTTGTCTATTCCATATTTGGCTTAAGGAACTTTATCTGTGCTCATTTCAATCTCTGGTTTTATGCAGCACCCCAACTCACCTTTACCCTTAAGCAAGAATAAGTTGGTTTTCTAAATTTGAGACCCTGTTCTGTTCTGTAATTCAGTTCCTGTGTAGCCAAGTTTACATTCCGTGTATTACTGATATCTTATGATGTTTCTTTTTCTGTGTGACTTATTTCAGTTAGAATAATCATACCTGAATCCACTCACTGTGCTGCTAAGGGCCTGATGACACAGATTTCATTGCTGAGTGATATTGCTTTGTAAGTAAATACCACAACTTCTTTATCCATTTTTCACTTTCTGCGATGTTGAACTTGTACTGTAAACGAGGTTCTTGTAAACAGAGCCTTTCCAAACTTTGGGGTGGCTGTGTCTTTTTGATTTTAATTTCCCTAAGCTATAGGACCATAAGTGGAAGTGCCCTAGGCTCTGTTGCTTTGTTTTTTAGATGTTTCAGGAAACACCATACACTTCTCCCGAGTGTCTGTTGGCAATTTACATCCCGCCCATCAGCATAACAAGGCTCCCAGTTCTCAATGGCCTGTTGCCTTTCTGGATTTTACACTTTTTTCAGATGGCCCTTTTGACTGGGGGGAAGTGAGACTTCATTGTAGTGCAGATTTCCTTTGCAAGCTTGCTTGGTTGGCCAAAAAGGGCGTATGTGTTTTTTCCTGATTATATTCAGGAAAAAACGCATACGCCCTTTTTGGCCAAGTGCATCATTGTGGACGTTCTGCCTCTTTTCCTATGCTTTCAATGCAATTCCAGTCTACCTCCTGAAATCGGTTTCCTGCAATTCTGCCCCGCTTTCAAGTCCTCTTGGCAGCCTTACTTCAGTTTATTTTTGGACGATAGCTGTCATTTATAACTCTGCAGGTTTGTGAATTACAGTGCCCCTGAGCTCCTTTCTTCAACTCGCTTTCTTGTGACCTGGCCGCAACACCGCAGGATGGCTTCAGGCCCTAATCTGGTTCCGGTACGGCACGCTGAGCCTTTGGTTATTTCCTCTTCCTGGTGGGAAATGAGAGTTAAATTTGCCCGTCCAGACACCTCCAGCTAGCCTCTCATTGGTTCTCGCTATTCCTGTTCATCTTCCACAGAAATTGCAAACTGGGCCAAACAGGAGGTTAAAGGCGCTGACTCTCCAAGTGGGGAGAGTGTTAGTAAAGCGTCTGGAATGTTGCACCCGAGTACCAGGGGAGGAAAACTGAGACATATTTGAACACGTCTCCCGATCACATGGTTGATCATACTCTGGGTTCCACATGCATGTTTTAGCTGAAGGAAGAATACCTAAAACCTGGGTAGTTGAAACCCGTGGAATGGGTACCATGCAATATGACTTCAAAGGGTCTTCATTTGCTCACCGAACCTCTCCAATCCTATCACTGCTGCGTTTATGCCCCTGTACACATCCTTGATTCTCTTTCGGAGAGATAGCAATCCATAGGTTTTAAGATACTTACTAGTCAGGTACATTCTTAGGCGTTTAATATGCGGTGTTGAGTCCATTTCGTTGAGCAAGGAGTAGCTCTTGTCTATTCCATATTTGGCTTAAGGAACTTTATCTGTGCTCATTTCAATCTCTGGTTTTATGCAGCACCCCAACTCACCTTTACCCTTAAGCAAGAATAAGTTGGTTTTCTAAATTTGAGACCCTGTTCTGTTCTGTAATTCAGTTCCTGTGTAGCCAAGTTTACATTCCGTGTATTACTGATATCTTATGATGTTTCTTTTTCTGTGTGACTTATTTCAGTTAGAATCATCATACCTGAATCCACTCATTGTGCTGCTAAGGGCCTGATGACACAGATTTCATTGCTGAGTGATATTGCTTTGTAAGTAAATACCACAACTTCTTTATCCATTTTTCACTTTCTGCGATGTTGAACTTGTAGTGTAAACGAGGTTCTTGTAAACAGAGCCGTTCCAAACTTTGGGGTGGCTGTGTCTTTTTGATTTTAATTTCCCTAAGCTATAGGACCATAAGTGGAAGTGCCCTAGGTTCTGTTGCTTTGTTTTTTAGATGTTTCAGGAAACACCATACACTTCTCCCGAGTGGTTGTTGGCAATTTACATCCCGCCCATCAGCATGACAAGGCTCCCAGTTCTCCATGGCCTGTCCTGCCTTTCTGGATTTTACACTTTTTTCAGATGGCCCTTTTGACCGGGGGGAAGTGAGACTTCATTGTAGTGCAGATTTCCTTTGCAAGCTTGCTTGGTTGGCCAAAAAGGGCGTATGCGTTTTTTCCTGAATATATTCAGGAAAAAACGCATACGCCCTTTTTGGCCAAGTGCATCATTGTGGACGTTCTGCCTCTTTTCCTATGCTTTCAATGCAATTCCAGTCTACCTCCTGAAATCGGTTTCCTGCAATTCTGCCCCGCTTTCAAGTCCTCTTGGCAGCCTTACTTCAGTCTATTTTTGGACGATAGCTGTCATTTATAACTCTGCAGGTTTGTGAATTACAGTGCCCCTGAGCTCCTTTCTTCAACTCGCTTTCTTTTGAGCTGGCCGCAACACCACAGGATGACTTCAGGCCCTAATCTGATTCTGGCATGGCACGCTGAGCCTTTGGTTAATTCCTCTTCCTGGTAGGAAATGAGAGTTAAATTTGCCCGTCCAGACACCTCCAGCTAGTCTCCATTGGTTCTCGCTATTCCTGTTCATCTTCCGCAGAAATTGCAAACTGGGCCAAACAGGAGGTTAAAGGGACTGACTCTCCAAGTCGGGAGAGTGTTAGTAAAGAGTCTGGAATGTTGCACCCGAGTACCAGGGTACGAAAACTGAGACATATTTGAACACGTCTCCCGATCACATGGTTGATCATACTCTAGGTTCCACATGCATGTTTTAGCTGAAGGAAGAATACCTAACACCTGGGTAGTTGAAACCCGTGGAATGGGTACCATGCAATATGATTTCAAAGGGTCTTCATTTGCTCACCGAACCTCTCCAATCCTATCACTGCTGCGTTTATGCCCCTGTACACATGCTTGATTCTCTTTTGGAGACATAGCAATCCATAGGTTTTAAGATACTTACAAGTCAGGTACATTCTTAGGCGTTTAATATGCAGTGTTGAGTCCATTTCGTTGAGCAAGGAGTAGCTCTTGTCTATTCCATATTTGGCTTAAGGAACTTTATCTGTGCTCATTTCAATCTCTGGTTTTATGCAGCACCCCAACTCACCTTTACCCTTAAGCAAGCATAAGTTGGTTTTCTAAATTTGAAACCCTGTTCTGTTCTGTAATTCAGTTCCTGTGTAGCCAAGTTTACATTCCGTGTATTACTGATATCTTATGATGTTTCATTTTCTGTGTGACTTATTTCAGTTAGAATCATCATACCTGCATCCACTCATTGTGATGCTAAGGGCCTGATGACACAGATTTCATTGCTGAGTGATATTGCTTTGTAAGTAAATACCACAACTTCTTTATCCATTTTTCACTTTCTGCGATTTTGAACTTGTACTGTAAACGAGGTTCTTGTAAACAGAGGCGTCCCAAACTTTGGGGTGGCTGTGTCTTTTTGATTTTAATTTCCCTAAGCTATAGGACCATAAGTGGAAGTGCCCTAGGTTCTGTTGCTTTGTTTTTTAGATGTTTCAGGAAACACCATACAATTCTCCCGAGTGTCTGTTGGCAATTTACATCCCGCCCATCAGCATAACAAGGCTCCCAGTTCTCCATGGCCTGTCCTGCCTTTCTGGATTTTACACTTTTTTCTGATGGCCCTTTGGACCGGGGGGAAGTGAGACTTCATTGTAGTGCAGATTTCCTTTGCAAGCTTGCTTGGTTGGCCAAAAAGGGCGTATGCGTTTTTTCCTGAATATATTCAGGAAAAAACGCATACGCCCTTTTTGGCCAAGTGCATCATTGTGGACGTTCTGCCTCTTTTCCTATGCTTTCAATGCAATTCCAGTCTACCTCCTGAAATCGGTTTCCTGCAATTCTGCCCCGCTTTCAAGTCCTCTTGGCAGCCTTACTTCAGTATATTTTTGGACGATAGCTGTCATTTATAACTCTGCAGGTTTGTGAATTACAGTGCCCCTGAGCTCCTTTCTTCAACTCGCTTTCTTTTGAGCTGGCCGCAACACCGCAGGATGGCTTCAGGCCCTAATCTGGTTCCGGTACGGCACGCTGAGCCTTTGGTTATTTCCTCTTCCTGGTGGGAAATGAGAGTTAAATTTGCCCGTCCAGACACCTCCAGCTAGCCTCTCATTGGTTCTCGCTATTCCTGTTCATCTTCCGCAGAAATTGCAAACTGGGCCAAACAGGAGGTTAAAGGCGCTGACTCTCCAAGTGGGGAGAGTGTTAGTAAAGCGTCTGGAATGTTGCACCCGAGTACCAGGGGAGGAAAACTGAGACATATTTGAACACGTCTCCCGTTCACATGGTTGATCATACTTGGGTTCCACATGCATGTTTTAGCTGAAGGAAGAATACCTAAAACCTGGAGAGTTGAGACCCGTGGAATGGGTACCATGCAATATGACTTCAAAGGGTCTTCATTTGGTCACCGAACCTCTCCAATCCTATCACTGCTGCGTTTATGCCCCTGTACACATGCTTGATTCTCTTTCGGAGACATAGCAATCCATAGGTTTTAAGATACTTACTAGTCAGGTACATTCTTAGACGTTTAATATGCGGTGTTGAGTCCATTTCGTTGAGCAAGGAGTAGCTCTTGTCTATTCCATATTTGACTTAAGGAACTTTATCTGTGCTCATTTCAATCTCTGGTTTTATGCAGCACCCCAACTCACCTTTACCCTTAAGCAAGCATAAGTTGGTTTTCTAAATTTGAGTCCCTGTTCTGTTCTGTAATTCAGTTCCTGTGTAGCCAAGTTTACATTCCGTGTATTACTGATATCTTATGATGTTTCTTTTTCTGTGTGACTTACTTCAGTTAGAATCATCATACCTGAATCCACTCATTGTGCTGCTAAGGGCCTGATGACACAGATTTCATTGCTGAGTGATATTGCTTTGTAAGTAAATACCACAACTTCTTTATCCATTTTTCACTTTCTGTGATGTTGAACTTGTACTGTAAACGAGGTTCTTGTAAACAGAGCCATTCCAAACTTTGGGGTGGCTGTGTCTTTTTGATTTTAATTTCCCTAAGCTATAGGACCATAAGTGGAAGTGCCCTAGGTTCTGTTGCTTTGTTTTTTAGATGTTTCAGGAAACACCATACACTTCTCCCGAGTGGTTGTTGGCAATTTACATCCCGCCCATCAGCATAACAAGGCTCCCAGTTCTCCATGGCCTGTCCTGCCTTTCTGGATTTTACACTTTTTTCAGATGGCCCTTTTGACCGGGGGGAAGTGAGACTTCATTGTAGTGCAGATTTCCTTTGCAAGCTTGCTTGGTTGGCCAAAAAGGACGTATGCGTTTTTTCCTGAATATATTCAGGAAAAAACGCATACGCCCTTTTTGGCCAAGTGCATCATTGTGGACGTTCTGCCTCTTTTCCTATGCTTTCAATGTAATTCCAGTCTACCTCCTGAAATCGGTTTCCTGCAATTCTGCCCCGCTTTCAAGTCCTCTTGGCAGCCTTACTTCAGTCTATTTTTGGACGATAGCTGTCATTTATAACTCTGCAGGTTTGTGAATTACAGTGCCCCTGAGCTCCTTTCTTCAACTTGCTTTCTTGTGACCTGGCCGCAACACCGCAGGATGGCTTCAGGCCCTAATCTGGTTCCGGTACGGCACGCTGAGCCTTTGGATATTTCCTCTTCGTGGTGGGAAATGAGAGTTAAATTTGCCCGTCCAGACACCTCCGCTAGCCTCTCATTGGTTCTCGCTATTCCTGTTCATCTTCCGCAGAAATTGCAAACTGGGCCAAACAGGAGGTTAAAGGCGCTGACTCTCCAAGTGGGGAGAGTGTTAGTAAAGCGTCTGGAATGTTGCACCCGAGTACCAGGGGAGGAAAACTGAGACATATTTGAACACGTCTCCCGTTCACATGGTTGATCATACTTGGGTTCCACATGCATGTTTTAGCTGAAGGAAGAATACCTTAAACCTGGAGAGTTAAGACCCGTGTAATGGGTACCATGCAATATGACTTCAAAGGGTCTTCATTTGCTCACCGAACCTCTCCAATCCTATCACTGCTGCGTTTATGCCCCTGTACACATGCTTGATTCTCTTTCGGAGACATAGCAATCCATAGGTTTTAAGATACTTACTAGTCAGGTACATTCTTAGGCGTTTAATATGCGGTGTTGAGTCCATTTCGTTGAGCAAGGAGTAGCTCTTGTCTATTCCATATTTGACTTAAGGAACTTTATCTGTGCTCATTTCAATCTCTGGTTTTATGCAGCACCCCAACTCACCTTTACCCTTAAGCAAGCATAAGTTGGTTTTCTAAATTAGAGACCCTGTTCTGTTCTGTAATTCAGTTCCTGTGTAGCCAAGTTTACATTCCGTGTATTACTGATATCTTATGATGTTTCTTTTTCTGTGTGACTTATTTCAGTTAGAATCATCATACCTGAATCCACTCATTGTGCTGCTAAGGGCCTGATGACACAGATTTCATTGCTGAGTGATATTGCTTTGTAAGTAAATACCACAACTTCTTTCTCCATTTTTCACTTTCTGCGATGTTGAACTTGTACTGTAAACGAGGTTCTTGTAAACAGAGCCGTTCCAAACTTTGGGGTGGCTGTGTCTTTTTGATTTTAAATTCCCTAAGCTATAGGACCATAAGTGGAAGTGCCCTAGGCTGTGTTGCTTTGTTTTTTAGATGTTTCAGGAAACAGCATACACTTCTGCCGAGTGGTTGTTGGCAATTTACATCCCGCCCATCAGCATAACAAGGCTCCCAGTTCTCCATGGCCTGTCCTGCCTTTCTGGATTTTACACTTTTTTCAGATGGCCCTTTTGACCAGGGGGAAGTGAGACTTCATTGTAGTGCAGATTTCCTTTGCAAGCTTGCTTGGTTGGCCAAAAAGGGCGTATGCGTTTTTTCCTGAATATATTCAGGAAAAAACGCATACGCCCTTTTTGGCCAAGTGCATCATTGTGGACGTTCTGCCTCTTTTCCTATGCTTTCAATGCAATTCCAGTCTACCTCCTGAAATCGGTTTCCTGCAATTCTGCCCCGCTTTCAAGTCCTCTTGGCAGCCTTACTTCTGTCTATTTTTGGATGATAGCTGTCATTTATAACTCTGCAGGTTTGTGAATTACAGTGCCCCTGAGCTCCTTTCTTCAACTTGCTTTCTTGTGCCCTGGCCGCAACACCGCAGGATGGCTTCAGGCACTAATCTGGTTCCGGCACGGCACGCTGAGCCTTTGGTTAATTCCTCTTCCTGGTGGGAAATGAGAGTTAAATTTGCCCGTCCAGACACCTCCAGCTAGTCTCTCATTGGTTCTCGCTATTCCTGTTCATCTTCCGCAGAAATTGCAAATTGGGCCAAACAGGATGTTAAAGGCGCTGACTCTCCAAGTGGGGAGAGTGTTAGTAAAGCATCTGGAATGTTGCACCCGAGTACCAGGGGAGGAAAACTGAGACATATTTCAACACGTCTCCCGTTCACATGGTTGATCATACTTGGGTTCCACATGCATGTTTTAGCTGAAGGAAGAATACCTTAAACCTGGAGAGTTAAGACCCGTGTAATGGGTACCATGCAATATGACTTCAAAGGGTCTTCATTTGCTCACCGAACCTCTCCAATCCTATCACTGCTGCGTTTATGCCCCTGTACACATGCTTGATTCTCTTTCGGAGACATAGCAATCCATAGGTTTTAAGATACTTACTAGTCAGGTACATTCTTAGGCGTTTAATATGCGGTGTTGAGTCCATTTCGTTGAGCAAGGAGTAGCTCTTGTCTATTCCATATTTGACTTAAGGAACTTTATCTGTGCTCATTTCAATCTCTGGTTTTATGCAGCACCCCAACTCACCTTTACCCTTAAGCAAGCATAAGTTGGTTTTCTAAATTTGAGACCCTGTTCTGTTCTGTAATTCAGTTCCTGTGTAGCCAAGTTTCCATTCCGTGTATTACTGATATCTTATGATGTTTCTTTTTCTGTGTGACTTACTTCAGTTAGAATCATCATACCTGAATCCACTCATTGTGCTGCTAAGAGCCTGATGACACAGATTTCATTGCTGAGTGATATTGCTTTGTAAGTAAATACCACAATTTCTTTATCCATTTTTCACTTTCTGCGATGTTGAACTTGTACTGTAAACGAGGTTCTTGTAAACAGAGCCGTTCCAAACTTTGGGGTGGCTGTGTCTTTTTGATTTTAATTTCCCTAAGCTATAGGACCATAAGTGGCAGTGCCCTAGGCTCTGTTGCTTTGTTTTTTAGATGTTTCAGGAAACACCATACACTTCTCCCGAGTGGTTGTTGGCAATTTACATCCCGCCCATCAGCATAACAAGGCTCCCAGTTCTCCATGGCCTGTCCTGCCTTTCTGGATTTTACACTTTTTTCAGATGGCCCTTTTGACCGGGGGGAAGTGAGACTTCATTGTAGTGCAGATTTCCTTTGCAAGCTTGCTTGGTTGGCCAAAAAGGGCGTATGCGTTTTTTCCTGAATATATTCAGGAAAAAACGCATACGCCCTTTTTGGCCAAGTGCATCATTGTGGACGTTCTGCCTCTTTTCCTATGCTTTCAATGCAATTCCAGTCTACCTCCTGAAATTGGTTTCCTGCAATTCTGCCCCGCTTTGAAGTCCTCTTGGCAGCCTTACTTCAGTATATTTTTGGACGATAGCTGTCATTTATAACTCTGCAGGTTTGTGAATTATAGTGCCCCTGAGCTCCTTTCTTCAACTCGGTTTCTTTTGAGGTGGCCGCAACACCGCAGAATGGCTTCAGGCCCTAATCTGGTTCCGGTACGGCACGCTGAGCCTTTGGTTATTTCCTCTTCCTGTTGGGAAATGAGAGTTAAATTTGCCCGTCCAGACACCTCCAGCTAGCCTCTCATTGGTTCTCGCTATTCCTGTTCATCTTCCGCAGAAATTGCAAACTGGGCCAAACAGGAGGTTAAAGGGACTGACTCTCCAAGTGGGGAGAGTGTTCGTAAAGCGTCTGGAATGTTGCACCCGAGTACCAGGGGAGGAAAACTGAGACATATTTGAACACGTCTCCCGATCACATGGTTGATCATACTCTGGGTTCCACATGCATATTTTAGCTGAAGGAAGAATACCTTAAACCTGGGTAGTTGAAACCCGTGGAATGGGTACCATGCAATATGACTTCAAAGGGTCTTCATTTGCTCACCGAACCTCTCCAATCCTATCACTGCTGCGTTTATGCCCCTGTACACATGCTTGATTCTCTTTCGGAGACATAGCAATCCATAGGTTTTAAGATACTTACTAGTCAGGTACATTCTTAGACGTTTAATATGGGGTGTTGAGTCCATTACATTGAGCAAGGAGTAGCTCTTGTCTATTCCATATTTGACTTAAGGAACTTTATCTGTGCTCATTTCAATCTCTGGTTTTATGCAGCACCCCAACTCACCTTTACCCTTAAGCAAGCATATGTTGGTTTTCTAAATTTGAGAACCTGTTCTGTTCTGTAATTCAGTTCCTGTGTAGCCAAGTTTCCATTCCGTGTATTACTGATATCTTATGATGTTTCTTTTTCTGTGTGACTTATTTCAGTTAGAATCATCATACCTGAATCCACTCATTGTGCTGCTAAGGGCCTGATGACACAGATTTCATTGCTGAGTGATATTGCTTTGTAAGTAAATACCACAACTTCTTTATCCATTTTTCACTTTCTGCGATGTTGAACTTGTACTGTAAACGAGGTTCTTGTAAACAGAGCTTTTCCAAACTTTGGGGTGGCTGTGTCTTTTTGATTTTAAATTCCCTAAGCTATAGGACCATAAGTGGAAGTGCCCTAGGCTCTGTTGCTTTGTTTTTTAGATGTTTCAGGAAACACCATACACTTCTCCCGAGTGGTTGTTGGCAATTTACATCCCGCCCATCAGCATAACAAGGCTCCCAGTTCTCCATGGCCTGTCCTGTCTTTCTGGATTTTACACTTTTTTCAGATGGCCCTTTTGACCGGGGGGAAGTGAGACTTCATTGTAGTGCAGATTTCCTTTGCAAGCTTGCTGGGTTGGCCAAAAAGGGCGTATGCGTTTTTTCCTGAATATATTCAGGAAAAAACGCATACGCCCTTTTTGGCCAAGTGCATCATTGTGGACGTTCTGCCTCTTTTCCTATGCTTTCAATGCAATTCCAGTCTACCTCCTGAAATCGGTTTCCTGCAATTCTGCCCCGCTTTCAAGTCCTCTTGGCAGCCTTACTTCAGTCTATTTTTGGACGATAGCTGTCATTTATAACTCTGCAGGTTTGTGAATTACAGTGCCCCTGAGCTCCTTTCTTCAACTCGCTTTCTTGTGACCTGGCCGCAACACCGCAGGATGGCTTCAGGCCCTTATCTGGTTCCGGCACGGCACGCTGAGCCTTTGGTTATTTCCTCTTCCTGGTGGGAATTGAGAGTTAAATTTGCCCGTCCAGACACCTCCAGCTAGTCTCTCATTGGTTCTCGCTATTCCTGTTCATCTTCCGCAGAAATTGCAAACTGGGCCAAACAGGAGGTTAAAGGCGCTGACTCTCCAAGTCGGGAGAGTGTTAGTAAAGCGTCTGGAATGTTGCACCCGAGTACCAGAGTTCGAAAACTGAGACATATTTGAACACATCTCCCGTTCACACGGATGATCATACTCTTGGTTCCACATGCATGTTTTAGCTGAAGGAAGAATACCTTAAACCTGGGTAGTTGAAACCCGTGGAATGGGTACCATGCAATATGACTTCAAAGGGTCTTCATTTGCTCACCGAACCTCTCCAATCCTATCACTGCTGCGTTTATGCCCCTGTACACATGCTTGATTCTCTTTCGGAGACATAGCAATCCATAGGTTTTAAGATACTTACTGGTCAGGTACATTCTTAGGCGTTTAATATGCGGTGTTGAGTCCATTTCGTTGAGCAAGGAGTAGCTCTTGTCTATTCCATATTTGACTTAAGGAACTTTATCTGTGCTCATTTCAATCTCTGGTTTTATGCAGCACCCCAACTCACCTTTACCCTTAAGCAAGCATAAGTTGCTTTTCTAAATTTGAGACCCTGTTCTGTTCTGTAATTCAGTTCCTGTGTAGCCAAGTTTACATTCCGTGTATTACTGATATCTTATGATGTTTCTTTTTCTGTGTGACTTATTTCAGTTAGAATCATCATACCTGAATCCACTCATTGTGCTGCTAAGGGCCTGATGACACAGATTTCATTGCTGAGTGATATTGCTTTGTAAGTAAATACCACAACTTCTTTCTCCATTTTTCACTTTCTGCGATGTTGAACTTGTACTGTAAACGAGGTTCTTGTAAACAGAGCCGTTCCAAACTTTGGGGTGGCTGTGTCTTTTTGATTTTAAATTCCCTAAGCTATAGGACCATAAGTGGAAGTGCCCTAGGCTCTGTTTCTTTGTTTTTTAGATGTTTCAGGAAACACCATACACTACTCTCCAGTGGTTGTTGGCAATTTACATCCCGCCCATCAGCATAACAAGGCTCCCAGTTCTCCATGGCCTGTCCTGCCTTTCTGGATTTTACACTTTTTTCAGATGTCCCTTTTGACCGAGGGGAAGTGAGACTTCATTGTAGTGCAGATTTCTTTGCAAGCTTGCTTGGTTGGCCAAAAAGGGCGTATGCGTTTTTTCCTGAATATATTCAGGAAAAAACGCATACGCCCTTTTTGGCCAAGTGCATCATTGTGGACGTTCTGCCTCTTTTCCTATGCTTTCAATGCAATTCCAGTCTACCTCCTGAAATCGGTTTCCTGCAATGCTGCCCCGCTTTCAAGTCCTCTTGGCAGCCTTACTTCAGTCTATTTTTGGACGATAGCTGTCATTTATAACTCTGCAGGTTTGTGAATTACAGTGCCCCTGAGCTCCTTTCTTCAACTCGCTTTCTTGTGACCTGGCCGCAACACCGCAGGATGGCTTCAGGCCCTAATCTGGTTCTGGCACGGCACGCTGAGCCTTTGGTTAATTCCTCTTCCTGGTGGGAAATGAGAGTTAAATTTGCCCGTCCAGACACCTCCAGCTAGTCTCTCATTGGTTCTCGCTATTCCTGTTCATCTTCCGTAGAAATTGCAAACTGGGCCAAACAGGAGGTTAAAGGGACTGACACTCCAAGTCGGGAGAGTGTTAGTAAAGCGTCTGGAATGTTGCACCCGAGTACCAGGGTACGAAAACTGAGACATATTTGAACATGTCTCCCGATCACATGGTTGATCATACTCTGGGTTCCACATGCATGTTTTAGCTGAAGGAAGAATACCTTAAACCTTGGTAGTTGAAACCCGTGGAATGGGTACCATGCAATATGACTTCAAAGGGTCTTCATTTGCTCACCGAACCTCTCCAATCCTATCACTGCTGCGTTTATGCCCCTGTACACATGCTTGATTCTCTTTCGGAGACATAGCAATCCATAGGTTTTAAGATACTTACTAGTCAGGTACATTCTTAGGCGTTTAATATGGGGTGTTGAGTCCATTTCGTTGAGCAAGGAGTAGCTCTTGTCTATTCCATATTTGGCTTAAGGAACTTTATCTGTGCTCATTTCAATCTCTGGTTTTATGCAGCACCCCAACTCACCTTTCCCCTTAAGCAAGCATAAGTTGGTTTTCTAAATTTGAGACCCTGTTCTGTTTTGGAATGCAGTTCCTGTGTAGCTAAGTTTACATTCCGTGTATTACTGATATCTTATGATGTTTCTTTTTCCGTGTGACTTATTTCAGTTAGAATCATCGTACCTGAATCCACTCATTATGCTGCTACGGGCCTGATGACATAGATTTCATTGCTGAGTGATACTGCATTGTACGTAAGTACCACAAGTTCCTTATCCATTTTTCACTTTTGTGATATTGAACTTGTACAGTAAACGAGGTTCTTGTAAACGGAGGCGTCCCAAACTTTGGGGTGGCTGTGTCTTTTTGATTTTAATTTCCCTAAGCTATAGGACCATAAGTGGAAGTGCCCTAGGCTCTGTTGCTTTGTTTTTTAGATGTTTCAGGAAACACCATACACTTCTCCTGAGTGTCTGTTGGCAATTTACATCCCGCCCATCAGCATAACAAGGCTCCCAGTTCTCCATGGCCTGTCCTGCCTTTTTGGATTTTACACTTTTTTCTGATGGCCCTTTTAACCGGGGAGAAGTGAGACTTCATTGTAGTGCAGATTTCCTTTGCAAGTTTGCTTGGTTGGCCAAAAAGTGCGTATGCGTTTTTTCCTGAATATATTCAGGAAAAAACGCATACGCACTTTTTGGCCAAGTGCATCATTGTGGACGTTCTGCCTCTTTTCCTATGCTTTCAATGCAATTCCCGTCTACCTCCTGAAATCGGTTTCCTGCAATTCTGCCCCGCTTTCAAGTCCTCTTGGCAGCCTTACTTCAGTATATTTTTGGACGATAGCTGTCATTTATAACTCTGCAGGTTTGTGAATTACAGTGCCCCTGAGCTCCTTTCTTCAACTCGCTTTCTTGTGACCTGGCCGCAACACTGCAGGATGTCTTCAGGCCCTAATCTGATTCTGGCATGGCATGCTGAGCCTTTGGTTATTTCCTCTTTCTGGTGGGAAATGAGAGTTAAATTTGCCCGTCCAGACACCTCCAGCTAGTCTCTCATTGGTTCTCCCTATTCCTGTTCATCTTCCGCAGAAATTGCAAACGGGGCCAAATAGGAGGTTAAAGGTGCTGACTCTCCAAGTGGGGAGAGTGTTAGTAAAGCGTCTGGAATGTTGCACCCGAGTACCAGGGGAGGAAAACTGAGACATATTTGAACACGTCTCCCGTTCACACGGTTGATCATACTCTGGGTTCCACATGCATGTTTTAGCTGAAGGAAGAATACCTTAAACCTGGAGAGTTGAGACCCGTGGAATGGGTACCATGCAATATGACTTCAAAGGGTCTTCATTTGCTCACCGAACATCTCCAATCCTATCACTGCTGCGTTTATGCCCCTGTACACACGCTTGATTCTCTTTTGGAGACATAGCAATCCATAGGTTTTAAGATACTTACTAGTCAGGTACATTCTTAGGCGTTTAATATGGGGTGTTGAGTCCATTTCGTTGAGCAAGGAGTAGCTCTTGTCTATTCCATATTTGGCTTAAGGAACTTTATCTGTGCTCATTTCAATCTCTGGTTTTATGCAGCACCCCAACTCACCTTCCCCCTTAAGGAAGCATAAGTTGGTTTTCTAAACTTGAGACACTGTTCTGTTTTGTAATTCAGTTCATGTGTAGCCAAGTTCACATTCTGTGTATTAGTGATACCTTATGATGTTTCTTTTTCTGTGTGACTTACTTCAGTTCGAATCATCATACCTGAATCCACTCATTATGCTGTTACGGGCCTGATGACATAGATTTCATTGCTGAGTGATATTGCATTGTACGTAAGTACCACAAGTTCTTTATCCATTTTTCACTTTCTGCGATATTGAACTTGTACTGTAAACGAGGTTCTTGTAAACAGAGCCGTCCCAAACTTTGGGGTGGCTGTGTCTTTTTGATTTTAATTTCCCTAAGCTATAGGACCATAAGTGGAAGTGCCCTAGGTTCTGTTGCTTTGTTTTTTAGATGTTTCAGGAAACACCATACACTTCTCCAGAGTGGCTGTTGGCAATTTACATCCCGCCCATCAGCATAACAAGGCTCCCAGTTCTCCATGGCCTGTCGTGCCTTTATGGATTTTACACTTTTTTCAGATGGCCCTTTTGACCAGGTGGAAATGAGACTTCATTGTAGTGCAGATTTCCTTTGCAAGCTTGCTTGGTTGGCCAAAAAGTGCGTATGCGTTTTTTCCTGAATATATTCAGGAAAAAACACATACGCCCTTTTTGGCCAAGTGCATCATTGTCGAGTTTCTGACTCTCTTCATATGCTTTCAATGCAATTCCAGTCTACCTCCTGAAATCGGTTTCCTGCAATTCTGCCTTGCTTTCAATGCCTCTTCATAGCCTTACCTCAATATATTTTTTAAAAATAGTTGGCCTTTATAACTCTGCAGGTTTTTGAATTGCAGTGGCCCTTAGCTCCATTTTTTAGCTCTTATTTTTGTGGTATTGCCCCATATCCACAGGATTCCTTGAAGCCCTATTTTTCTTCTGGGGCACCTGCTGTGCCTTTGGTTAATTCTTCTTACTGATGTGATATTAGAGTGACATGTGCCCATTGAAACCGCTACAGCTAGTTTCTCACTGGTTCCCCCTATTCCCATTCATCCTCTGCACTAACTGCAGACTGTGCGATACCAGAACTTAAAGGCATTGACTCCATGTGGGGATGTTGTTAGTAAAGCGGCTGGAATGTCGATCCGGAGCCCCAGGAGAGGAAAAATGAGGTGCGTTTTAGAAACCTTTCCCGATCATATGGTATACCAGTCGCTGGGTTTCCCAAGCATGGTTTAGCTGTAGGAAGATTCCCTTCAACCTGGAGTGTTGGGACCCTTGGACTGAGTAGCATGAAGTATTGCATTAAACTTTCGGCAGTTGCTCACCAAAGCTCACCAATCCTGTCAGCCCCAAGTGTCCAGCCTTATGTCTTATCCAGCTGTGGGTTTATATGTGGTCAATCCAGGTTGCATCACAGCCCCTGAGCGAATTTTGTAAGAATTTTTCTCTCTTTCATTGTTTCAGCGTTTTGTTTTTAAAATTTATTTCTATAATGGGGTTTAGCTCCTTTTCACTGCTGTGTTTGTGCCGCTCTGCACACACTTGATTCCCTTATGGAGATATATCAATACATGGGTTTTAAGATTCTTATTCCTCAGATATATTTCTCTGCGGTGTATAGGGTGTGTTGAGGCCTGTTCATTGAGCAAGGTGTAGATCTTGTCTAATACCTATTTGGTTTATTGAACGGTATCTGTGCTAATTTCAAACTCTGGTTTTATGCATCACCCCACCTCTCCTTTCCCCTTAAGCTGACATAAGTGTGTTTTCTAAATGTGAGACACTGTTCTGTTCTGTAATTCATTTCTTGTGCAGCCATATTTACCCTCCCTCTATAAGTGATATCTTATGATATGTTTCTTTTTCTGTTTGACTTATTTCAAGTAGTATTATCGGACCTAAATCCACTCTTTATCCTTCTACTAGCCTTATTACATTGATTTCATGGTGAAGAGATATTCCATTGTACATAAGTACCACATCTTCTTTATCCATTGTTCTCTTTCCTGGGATATTTAAGGTGTACTGAAGTTGAGGTTCTTGTAAACAGAGTAGCCCTAAACTGTGGTGTGCTTGTGTCTTGTTGATTTTTAGACTTCCCTAGATATACTCCCATGATTGGAAGTGTCCTATGCTCTGTAGCTCTGTTTTTTAGATGATTTAGGAACCACCATACACTTCTCCAGAGTGGCTCTCGGCAGTTCACACACTGCCCATCAGCGTATAAAGGCTCCCTGTTCTCCATGGCCTGTCCTGCATTTCTGGTTTTTACAATTTTTTAGGATGGCCCTTTTGACCGGTGGGAAGTGAGACTTCTTTGTTGTGCACATTTGCATTGCTTGCTTGCTTCGTTGCCCATAAAGTGCGTATGCGTTTTTTCCTGGATATAATCAGGAAAAAACGCATACGCCCTTTTGGGCCAACTGCATCATTGTCGAAATTCTGCCGCTTTTCATGTGCGTTAAAGACGAGTCCAATCTATCTCTTGAAATCTGTTTCTTGCAATTCTGTCTTGCATTCAGATCCTCTTCTTTGCCTTACCTCAACATATTTTTGGACGTTAGTTTTCATTTATAACTCTGCAGGTTTGTGAATTGCAGTGACCCTGAGCTCCATTGTTTAAGTTGCTCTTTTGTGAGCTGGCCTCAAACCCGCAGGATTGCTTCAGGCCCTATTTTGGCTCCGGCGAGGCAGGCTGAGCCTTTCTTTAATTCTTATTCTTAATGGGAAATTAGAGTGATATGTGCCCGTCCAAACCCCTACAACTCTTCTCTCATTGGTCCCCCCTCTTCCCGTTCATCCTCCTCACAATTTGCAAAATGTGTGAAACAGAAGTTTAAATGTGCTGATTCTCCAAGTGGGGAGATTCTAAGTAGCGTGGCTGGAATGGTGAACAGGAGCACCAGGAGAGGATAAATGAGGTGCATTTTAGACACATCTCCCGATCACATGGTGTACAGTCCTCTGGGTTTTCCATGCATGTTTTACTGTAGGAAGATCCCTTGAACCTGCAGATTTGGGACCCATTGAATGGGTACCAGGTAGTATTACTTTAAAGGGTGTGCATTTCCTCACCCAACCTCACATTTCTCTTAGCGCAAACAGTTTCCAGCCTTATGTCTCATCCTGCTGTGGGTCTAGATGTGTTCAATCCATGTTGCATCACCGTCCCTGAGGAAAAGTTGTAAGAGGTTTTCTCTGTCTCTCTGTCGTTTATTTTTTTCAATTTATTACTATATTGGTTACAGCTGATTTTCAAAGCTCTGTTTCTTGCTGCTGTACATCCACTTGATTCGCGTACAGAGAGACATCAATAAATTCTTTTTCAGATTCTTACCAGTCGTATATATTCTTTTCCGGTGACTTGAGTGTGCTGAGTGCAGTTCTTTTAGCTACCGTGTAGGCCTTGTTGATTATCAGTTTGGTATTTGGAATGGTATCTTTGCTAATTTCAACCTCCTGGATGATGCCTCACCCCTCCCCACCTTTCCCGTTTAGCAGCCTTATGCGTGTTTTCTACATATTTGACTATGTTTTTGTTTTGTAATTTATTTCATGTGTAGCCATTTTGGATTCCACCTTTAAGTGATATCTTATGATATGTGTCTTTTTCTTTTTGAATTCTGTCACTTAGAATGATCATACGTAACTCCTCCGGAGTCGTTACAACTGGCCATATTTCATTGATTTCCAGGCTGAATAATATTCCACTCTACCTAAGTACCACATCTCTATCCATTTTTTCCCTCCAGAGACATTTAAGTTATATCCTAGTCGAGGATCTTTTAAACAGAGAGGGGGTAAACATTGGGGTGCCTGTGTCCTCTCGATTTTTGTTTTTCCCAAGATATACGCCCATGAGTGCAAGTGCCCTATGCTCTGTAGCTCATTTTTTAGATGCTTTAGTAAACACAATACACTTCTCCAGAATGGCCGTTGGCAATATACATTTCCACTATAAGTCTCACAGGGCTCCCTCTTCTCGTTGCCCTGTCCTGCATTTCTGTTGTTTACGCTTTATGAGGATGGCTCTTCTGACTGATGCGAAGTGATATCTTTTGTAGTATTGACTTCCAGTGCCCACCTGTTTGGTTGGCTAAAAAAGTGTATGCCCTTTTCTTGAATATATACAGAAAAGAACGCATACACCCTTTTTGGCCAACTGCAATGTTGGCAATGTTCAGCTCCTTTTCTTGTGCTTAATGGCGAGTCCTTTCTACCTCCTCAAATCCCTTTCCTGCCATTCTCCCTTGCTTACAAGTCCTTTTCTCTGACTTTCCTCAAGACATTTTTCAGTGATGGATATTTTCAACTCTGCAGTTTTGTGAATTTTACTGCCCCTGAGTTCCATTGTTCAACTCGTGTTTATGGGAACTGGCCACAAAGCAGCGGGATTTCCTCAAGCCCTATACTGTTTCCATGGGCAACCCTAGCCTTTGGTCAATTCGTCTTCCTGATTGGAAATTAGAGTGACATGTGCCTGTCTGAACACCTAGGACTTGTCTCTCATTGTTCCTCATCCTTCCGCTTCATCCTCTGGACAAATTCCAAACTGTACGCAACAGGATGTTGACAGTGCTGACATCTCCAAGTGGGGAGACTGTTAGTAAAGACGCTGGAGGGGTGAACCCGAGCACCAGGAGATGAGGAGATGAGATGCCTTTTCCAAACTCTTCCCGATCAGACGGTATACCATCCTCTGGGTGTGACAGACATGTTTTAGCAGTAGGAAGAGTCCCATTCATGTAAGGAGAACACTAGGGCTTTTTCAAAATCAGTGTCTCTCCAAAACCCAAACTGGGGAAGTTTTTAAGCTACGGCTACACATATGTTCATTAAGGGCCTTGGGGAGTAGGCAGAGTCCAAACTTTAGATGATTGAAGTCTTCAGGGTCAGAAGCACTCACCACCAGCTTCCCTTAGGCTACACTTTAACTGTCATTGATAGATGATGTCAATAAAAATATCTATTCTTTTTCAGATTATTTCCCCTTATAGGTTATTGCAAAATGTTGAGTGTAGTTCCCTGTGCTATACAGTAGTTCCTTGTTGATGATCTATTTTATACATAGCAGTGTGTATGTGTTCATTCCAAACTGTTAATTTATCCCTCCTCCCACCTTTCCCCTTTGGTAATAATAAATTATAAGATTTTATACTTCTCAGAAATGGGGGAGCTGAAAGAGAGGTATCATTTTCAATGGAAAAGCATTTAAAACAAGATTGAAGGTTTAACCAAGATTATTAGCTGTACATCCTTGGAAAGAAATCACTTCGTTTCTCTAATATTGACCTGACAAATAAGACAAACCTTTTCACTGAACTTGCTTATAAAAAGTGATGGAAATATCAAATGGAAGTGTTAAAAACATCTTATTTTACCCGAGCCTTATACACTGTTCTATGTTAACTACAGTTTGGCTCACACATCTGTTCATTGAGGTTACAATAGTCTCAATTTCTGTTATTGATCCTCCAGAGTGGACCCCAACAAGTGTCCCCCTGCCCAGTGTCATTGGGGCCAAGAGATCGAGACTGAGTTTGGTTCACAAGCAAAGGAAACTTTATATTTTGATCAGAGAATGGAGAGGTGAGAGCATGCACTACCCCGTGGGCTGTGGGCTGGGCTGCTGTGTAGAGATCCTGTCAGAGTCAGTGGGAGGGAGGGAGGCGGCGGAGCTCTCGAGGGCTGGGTTGGCTGTAGCTCAGGCTCTATATCGTGGAGTCTGCACTGGGCCCCAGGAGCTGAGGTGTCAACCCAGCCATTCTGCACTAGAAAATCTGGTCTGAAGTGCCGGGTGTGGAACCTCTGCATGCGGGACCCTAGGAGCACGTGAAATTAGACAAAGCACAAAGGATAAAAAAGGTTAGACTTGACTTTATTGCCCAGATTCTATTTTTATCTCCCAGGGATTTTTAATGGGCTTTGCTGGGGACAAACCCCTCCTCTGCCTTTTGTCCCGTTCCTCATTCTTGGAGTGCTGAGGGTGCAGACCCTTCTTCTGTAACTGCTGAGTGCTGAGTTGGGAGCCCTCATACCCTGGGGCGAGGGTCAGAGCTTCTCCCCAGCAGCCTCCCGGTGACGTTGATTGTCCCCAGGACCCCTGCCTCCCTGCTCGTCCACCTGAGCACCAGCATTGGAAGTGTTATAGATTCTAATGACCTTTAAGGGTCCAGGAAAGAGATGTGCAGAGACGCTGTGGGGGCCGGTTTCACCCCGCCCCACATTTGTTCGGCCACCTTAGGCTGACCGTCTCTGCCAGCCTAGATGCTCTGACCAGTAGTCTGCGCTTTCTTCAGTTAGGCCCCTGAATTAACGTACAAACAGCACCAGGTGTCAGAGCCCTGCCTGCTCAACTCCCAGACAGTCCAGGGTCAGTGGTGATCAAGGACCATGATGGCTACTGAGTCAACAGCCTTTTGAAGTAAACAGGAGTCCAGCCGGTCTTATTGGCCACCATCATCATGGTGTCTGTAGGCTTTTCTATGGTGACAGTGTGGTATACTGTTCCCCCGCCAAGATTATTAGCTCCCCTCTGGGTGCAGTAAGTCCTGCAAGCAGTAGTCTACTCTTTTGGGACACACTCTTGTTGTTTTATGAGAGAAACTCCAGGTCAAGTGATGTTCACACGAGTCGTCATGGTGCCCTGTTGCCCCCGGTTATCTCTCTGGATGTTGGAGTTGGAGGGCCTCCTCACTCGAGGTCGGTGTGCCCACGGAGCGAACCCTGCAACTTCAGGGCATGGTTGGTGGTTAGGATCACCACGTGGGGTCCTTTTCCCTTAGGAGGGAGGTGGCCTTTTGGGCTGCTGATTTCCAGGTTTTTAGATACCGCCAGTATCTTGGCCAGATGTGGCAGTGGGCCAAGCCCCTTAGTGACCGTAGTTTATCCTACCTGGATGGCATTCTTGCATTGTTCCATTTCAAGTGGTCCCAGTTTTTGCACTAATTCTCCAATGGCGATTCACCTTTCACCGGGAATGTAAAGGTCAAAGGGTTTAGCTAAATTGGGAGTTCCAGGGCAAGGGTCTGAATTGACTGCTCTTTCCATTCTTGAAAGGCCACTTCTGGATTCTATTCAAAAGGATCATCATCTTTTCCTTTCAGTGTTTCATATAGAGGCCCAGCTAGTAGACTGTAGCTAGGGATCCAGAAGCAGCAAACCCTGGCCTCCCCAGGAACCCCTAAGCTGTCTTCTAGTTTTAGAAAGGGGTAAGGCTGAAAATGGTTTCTTCCCTTTCCTGGGATGGGCTTCTCTGACCTTCTGTGAGAATGAAGCCCAGGCAGGTCACCGCAGTCTGTGATATTTGAGCTTTTTCTTGGACAACTTCTATCCTTTATTGGCTTGGTAGTTCAGAGGCCTCCTTAGTAGGGCTGGTGATCAGAATGTCGTCTGCATATTGAAGGAGGGTTTCCTTTTCCAGAGGTAGAACTTTTAGGTCTTTAGCTAAGCTTTCCCCAAAGATGGTGTGGGAATTTTTGCACCCTTGGGGCCAGACGGCCCGGAAGTATTGTTTTAGTTGTATGTTGAGTCCTGCCACTCACAAGCCAAAATTTCTTGTGACTCTGGGACTAATGGAATACAAAAGAAGGCATCATTGAAGACTAATACAGAATACCATGTCCTGGTGGTTGGTAGAATGACCAGCAGGGTGTAGGAATTAGGAGCAACTGGAGGTATATCCTCGGTGGCTTCACTGACTGTCCTGACATCCTTTACCAGGTCCCCAGCAGCCCATGGGGCTCTCGTGGTCAGACCAATCCCAGAATATGGAGCTCACCTGGGCAGGTACCCCACCCCCACCCCAGCCCACGGGGCTCTCGTGGTCAGGCCCCTCCCAGGATACAGAGCTACCCTTGCAGGTACCGTGGCAGGGCTGGGCACACAGGAACCGTGCACATAGCCCTCATTGCAGAGCACCCCCAGCTCACCTGTCGCTCAGAGCTGACACAGAGCACCTCAGAGCAGGACTTGAACTAACAAACAGCAGCTGCGACAAGTCTGTGACCCTGGGCATCACTCCGTGAGGCCTCCCTCCACCTGGTCTTCCAGAGACTTCCACTGCACCCGGGGCACCAGGCCTCTGTCTCCAACCACCACCCACCCCTCCTCTCCCTGACTCCTGGGTTCCTCTCATTAGGAGAGGGTTTTCTTGAAGTTGTCTCCCACTCATGGGCCAGATAAAATGATTAGAAAACAAGCCAAAGCTGCAGCCCCTTGTCTATCCTGACTCTCAGGAGCCCACACCTGTTCCTTGGACCTGGCCGGTTCAGCAAGTTCCATTTTCTGCAACTGTGAGCCCCTGAGGGGTGATGATTGGCTGACCTGGGCAGCCTTACCGTGCCGGCCAGCCCTCCCCAGGTGTGCCTGGGTTGAGATCAATATAAATACCACTCCAGGCAGCAAGAGCCCCTGCAGCCGTGCCTGATGCCATTTTCTCTGCCCTGTCAGCAGTCTCGGGGCTGGGCTGGTGGGAGGGAGTGAGAGGCCACGGCTTTGTGGGTGGCCCAGTGTGAGTGGGGCTCTGCTGGACTTTCTGCAGCAGTTGCCAGGCTGCCACCTGCTAAAGAAGAGGATGTGTCACCCATACCTGCTGCTGGAATTTCTCCCTGGGCAGAGGTGAGGAAGGAAAAAAGCAGTGGGGGCAGGGACAGGACGGGTATCTCAGGCAGGGAAATGGAAATCTTCCAGAAGAGCACCCAGGGCCAGGACCATCCTGGCTGGCCTGCAGGCACCAAGTCGGCCGGCATGCTGTCACTCGTGTGGCTCTATGGCCCTTCCTCTAGGCTTTCAAGTCCTTGTATATATTCAGGTGTTTTACCTGGGACGGGTGGGAATAGTTCAGCAGCAACTGGCCTGGGGCTCAGCTCACGTTTACTCACAGATGCCTCGGCACGGTGCCCCAGCTTTGCAATGAGGACGCTTGTTGCGTGGGGGCTGCTGGCTGAATGGGAGACGATTCCCCACCACTGACCAACTTCAGAATTGTTTACAACTGGAGCAAGTGCCCTGATATGGTTTTCCTCTGTGTAACTGGTGGGTTCTGTGTTTTTTTTCTCTTTTTCGTTTTTGGTTCAAGGTAGATTTTATTCCTCTTTTTTGTATTTACAGATATAAGCATGGAAATAATTTATTCATATAAATACATGTATGTGCAGGGAATAATTGTTTTTTCTGTTTTATTTTTTAAATTTTACTTCTTTTTAATTTTGAATTTTATTTTATATTTTTATACAGCAGGTTCTTATTGGTTATCTATTTTATACATATAAATGTATACATGCCAATCCCAGTCTCTCAACTCCTCCCACCACCACCCCCCCAACAGCTTTCCCCCCTTGTTGTCCATACGTTTGTTGTCTACATCTGTTGCTCTATTTATGCCTTGCAAAATGGTTAATCTGTACAGTTTTTCTAGGTTCCACATATATGCATGAATATACAAGATTTGTTTTTCTCTTTCTGACTTACTTCACTCTGTATGACAGTCTCTAGATCCATCGACGTCTCTACAAATGACCCAATTTCATTCCTTTTCATGGCTGAGTATTATTCCATTTTATATATGTACCACAGCTTTATGCATTCGTCTGTCTGTGGGCATTTAGGTTGCTTCCATTACCTCGATATTGTAAATAGTGATGCAATGAACATTGCGGTGAATGACTCTTTTTGATTTATGGTTTTGTCTGGGTATATGTCCAGTACTGGGATTGCTGTATCATATGGTAATTCTATTGTTAGTTTCTTAAGAAATTCCATATTGTTCTCCATAATGACTGTATCAATTTATATTCCCAACAATAGTGGAAGAGGGTTCCTTTTCTCCACACCTTTTCCAGCATTTTTTGTTTGTAGATTTTCAATGATGCCTATTCTACCAGGTGTGAGGTGATACCTCATTGTTGAATCCATTTCGTTGAGCAAGGGGTAGCTCTTGTCTATTACATATTTGGCTTATGGAACGGTATCTGTGCTAATTTCAAACTCTGCTTTTATGCAGCACCCCAACTCACCTTCCCCCTTAAGCAGGCATAAGTTGGTTTTCTAAACTTGAGACCCTGTTCTGTTTTGTAATTCAGTTCATGTGTAGCCAAGTTCACATTCCGTGTATTAGTGATACCTTATGATGTTTCTTTTTCTGTGTGACTTATTTCACTTAGAATCATCGTGCCTCAATGCACTCATTATGCTGGTACGGGCCTGGTGACATAGATTTCATTGCTGAGTGGTATTCTGTTGTACATAAGTACCGCAACTTCTTTATCCATTATTTGCTCTCTGGGATATTTAACTTGTGCCGTAGAAGAGATTTCTGTAAAAAGAGCCATCCCAAATTTTGGGGTTGCTGTGTCTTTTTGATATTAATTTCCCTAAGCTATAGGACCATAAGTGGAAGTGCCCTAGGCTCTGTTGCTTTGTTTTTTAGATGTTTCAGGAAACACCATACACATCTCCCGAGTGTCTGTTGGCAATTTACATCCCGCCCATCAGCATAACAAGGCTCCCAGTTCTCCATGGCCTGTCCTGCCTTTCTGGGTTTTACACTTTTTTCAGATGGCCCTTTTGACCGGGGGGAAGTGAGACTTCATTGTAGTGCAGATTTCCTTTGCAAGCTTGCTTGGTTGGCCAAAAAGGGCGTATGCGTTTTTTCCTGAATATATTCAGGAAAAAACGCATACGCCCTTTTGGCAAAGTGCATCATTGTGGACGTTCTGCCTCTTTTCCTATGCTTTCAATGCAATTCCAGTCTACCTCCTGAAATCGGTATCCTGCAATTCTGCCCCGCTTTCAAGTCCTCTTGGCAGCCTTACTTCAGTATATTTTTGGACGATAGCTGTCATTTATAACTCTGCAGGTTTGTGAATTACAGAGACCCTGAGCTCCTTTCTTCAACTCGCTTTCTTTTGAGCTGGCCGCAACACCGCAGGATGGCTTCAGGCCCTAATATGGTTCCGGCACGGCACGCTGAGCCTTTGGTTATTTCCTCTTCCTGGTGGGAAATGAGAGTTAAATTTGCCCGTCCAGACACCTCCAGCTAGTCTCTCATTGGTTCTCCCTATTGCTGTTCATCTTCCGCAGAAATTGCAAACTGGGCCAAACAGGAGGTTAAAGGCGCTGACTCTCCAAGTCGGGAGAGTGTTAGTAAAGGGTCTGGAATGTTGCACCCGAGTACCAGGGGAGGAAAACTGAGACATATTTGAACACGTCTCCCGTTCACACGGTTGATCATACTCTGGGTTCCACATGCATGTTTCAGCTGAAGGAAGAATACCTTAAACCTGGAGAGTTGAGACCCGTGTAATGGGTACCATGCAATATGACTTCAAAGGGTCTTCATTTGCTCACCGAACCTCTCCAATCCTATCACTGCTGCGTTCATGCCCCTGTACACATGCTTGATTCTCTTTCGGAGACATAGCAATCCATAGGTTTTAAGATACTTACTAGTCAGGTACATTCTTAGGCGTTTAATATGCGGTGTTGAGTCCATTTCGTTGAGCAAGGAGTAGATCTTGTCTATTCCATATTTGGCTTAAGGAACTTTATCTGTGCTCATTTCAATCTCTGGTTTTATGCAGCACCCCAACTCACCTTTACCCTTAAGCAAGCATAAGTTGGTTTTCTAAATTTGAGACCCTGTTCTGTTCTGTAATTCAGTTCCTGTGTAGCCAAGTTTACATTCCGTGTATTACTGATATCTTATGATGTTTCTTTTTCTGTGTGACTTATTTCAGTTAGAATCATCATACCTGAATCCACTCATTGTGCTGCTAAGGGCCTGATGACCTAGATTTCATTGCTGAGTGATATTGCTTTGTAAGTAAATACCACAAATTCTTTATCCATTTTTCACTTTCTGCGATGTTGAACTTGTACTGTAAACGAGGTTCTTGTAAACAGAGGCGTCCCAAACTTTGCCGTGCCTGTGTCTTTTTGATTTTAATTTCCCTAAGCTATAGGACCATAAGTGGCAGTGCCCTAGGCTCTGTTGCTTTGTTTTTTAGATGTTTCAGGAAACACCATACACTTCTCCGGAGTGTCTGTTGGCAATTTACATCCCGCCCATCAGCATAACAAGGCTCCCAGTTCTCCGTGGCCTGTCCTGCCTTTCTGGATTTTACACTTTTTTCAGATGGCCCTTTTGACTGGGGGGAAGTGAGACTTCATTGTAGTGCAGATTTCCTTTGCAAGCTTGCTTGGTTGGCCAAAAAGGGCGTATGCGTTTTTTCCTGAATATATTCAGGAAAAAACGCATACGCCCTTTTTGTCCAAGTGCATCATTGTGGACGTTCTGCCTCTTTTCCTATGCTTTCAATGCAATTCCAGTCTACCTCCTGAAATCGGTTTCCTGCAATTCTGCCCCGTTTTCAAGTCCTTTTGGCAGCCTTACTTCAGTGTATTTTTGGACGATAGCTGTCATTTATAAGTCTGCAGGTTTGTGAATTACAGTGCCCCTGAGCTCCTTTCTTCAACTCGCTTTCTTGTGACCTGGCCGCAACACCGCAGGATGGCTTCAGGCCCTAATCTGGTTCCGGCACGGCACGCTGAGCCTTTGGTTATTTCCTCTTCCTGGTGGGAAATGAGAGTTAAATTTGCCCGTCCAGACACCTCCAGCTAGCCTCTCATTGGTTCTCGCTATTCCTGTTCATCTTCCGCAGAAATTGCAAACTGGGCCAAACAGGAGGTTAAAGGCGCTGACTCTCCAAGTGGGGAGAGTGTTAGTAAAGTGTCTGGAATGTTGCACCCGAGGACCAGGGGAGGAAATCTAAGACATATTTGAACACGTCTCCCGTTCACATGGTTGATCATACTTGGGTTCCACATGCATGTTTTAGCTGAAGGAAGAATACCTTAAACCTGGAGAGTTAAGACCCGTGTAATAGGTACCATGCAATATGACTTCAAAGGGTCTTCAATTGCTCACCAAACCTCTCCAATCTTATCACTGCTGCGTTTATGCCCCTGTACACATGCTTGATTCTCTTTCGGAGACATAGCAATCCATAGGTTTTAAGATACTTACTAGTCAGGTACATTCTTAGGCTTTTAATATGGAGTGTTGAGTCCATTTCGTTGAGCAAGGAGTAGCTCTTGTCTATTCCATATTTGGCTTAAGGAACTTTATCTGTGCTCATTTCAATCTCTTGTTTTATGCAGCACCCCAACTCACCTTTCCCCTTAAGCAAGCATAAGTTGGTTTTCTAAATTTGAGACCCTGTTCTGTTCTGTAATTCAGTTCCTGTGTAGCCAAGTTTACATTCCGTGTATTACTGATATCTTATGATGTTTCTTTTTCTGTGTGACTTATTTCAGTTAGAATCATCATACCTGAATCCACTTATTGTGCTGCTAAGGGCCTGATGACACAGATTTCATTGCTGAGTGATATTGCTTTGTAAGTAAATACCACAACTTCTTTCTCCATTTTTCACTTTCTGCGATGTTGAACTTGTACTGTAAACGAGGTTCTTGTAAACAGAGCCGTTCCAAACTTTGGGGTGGCTGTGTCTTTTTGATTTTAATTTCCCTAAGCTATAGGACCATAAGTGGAAGTGCCCTAGGTTCTGTTGCTTTGTATTTTAGATGTTTCAGGAAACACAATACACTTCTCCCGAGTGGTTGTTGGCAATTTACATCCCGCCCATCAGCATAACAAGGCTCCCAGTTCTCCATGGCCTGTCCTGCCTTTCTGGATTTTACACTTTTTTCAGATGGCCCTTTTGACCGGGGGGAAGTGAGACTTCATTGTAGTGCAGATTTCCTTTGCAAGCTTGCTTGGTTGGCCAAAAAGGGCGTATGCGTTTTTTCCTGAATATATTCAGGAAAAAATGCATACGCCCTTTTTGGCCAAGTGCATCATTGTGGACGTTCTGCCTCTTTTCCTATGCTTTCAATGCAATTCCAGTCTACCTCCTGAAATCGGTTTCCTGCAATTCTGCCCCGCTTTCAAGTCCTCTTGGCAGCCTTACTTCAGTCTATTTTTGGACGATAGCTGTCATTTATAACTCTGCAGGTTTGTGAATTACAGTGCCCCTGAGCTCCTTTCTTCAACTCGCTTTCTTGTGACCTGGCCGCAACACCGCAGGATGGCTTTAAGCCCTAATCTGGTTCCGGCCCGGCATGGTGAGCCTTTGGTTAATTCCTCTTCCTGGTGGCAAATGAGAGTTAAATTTGCCCGTCCAGACACCTCCAGCTAGCCTCTCATTGGTTCTCGCTATTCCTGTTCATCTTCCGCAGAAATTGCAAACTGGGCCAAACAGGAGGTTAAAGGGACTGACTCTCCAAGTGGGGAGAGTGTTAGTAAAGCGTCTGGAATGTTGCACCTGAGTACCAGGGGAGGAAAACTGAGACATATTTGAACACGTCTCCCGATCACATGGTTGATCATACTCTAGGTTCCACATGCATGTTTTAGCTGAAGGAAGAATACCTTAAACCTGGGTAGTTGAAACCCGTGGAATGGGTACCATGCAATATGACTTCAAAGGGTCTTCATTTGCTCACCGAACCTCTCCAATCCTATCACTGCTGCGTTTATGCCCCTGTACACATGCTTGATTCTCTTTCGGAGACATAGCAATCCATAGGTTTTAAGATACTTACTAGTCAGGTACATTCTTAGGCGTTTAATATGGGGTTTTGAGTCCATTTCGTTGAGCAAGGAGTAGCTCTTGTCTATTCCATATTTGGCTTAAGGAACTTTATCTGTGCTCATTTCAATCTCTGGTTTTCTGCAGCACCCCAACTCACCTTTCCCCTTAAGCAAGCATAAGTTGGTTTTCTAAATTTGAGACCCTGTTCTGTTTTGGAATGCAGTTCCTGTGTAGCCAAGTTTACATTCCGTGTATTAGTGATATCTTATGATGTTTCTTTTTCTGTGTGACTTATTTCAGTTAGAATCATCGTACCTGAATCCACTCATTATGCTGCTACGGGCCTGATGACATAGATTTCATTGCTGAGTGATACTGCATTGTACGTAAGTACCACAAGTTCTTTATCCATTTTTCACTTTCTGTGATATTGAACTTCTACGGTAAACGAGGTTCTTGTAAACAGAGGCGTCCCAAACTTTGGGGTGGCTGTGTCTTTTTGATTTTAATTTCCCTAAGCTATAGGACCATAAGTGGAAGTGCCCTAGGTTCTGTTGCTTTGTATTTTAGATGTTTCAGGAAACACAATACACTTCTCCCGAGTGGTTGTTGGCAATTTACATCCCGCCCATCAGCATAACAAGGCTCCCAGTTCTCCATGGCCTGTCCTGCCTTTCTGGATTTTACACTTTTTTCAGATGGCCCTTTTGACCGGGGGGAAGTGAGACTTCATTGTAGTGCAGATTTCCTTTGCAAGCTTGCTTGGTTGGCCAAAAAGGACGTATGCGTTTTTTCCTGAATATATTCAGGAAAAAACGCATACGCCCTTTTTGGCCAAGTGCATCATTGTGGACGTTCTGCCTCTTTTCCTATGCTTTCAATGCAATTCCAGTCTACCTCCTGAAATCGGTTTCCTGCAATTCTGCCCCGCTTTCAAGTCCTCTTGGCAGCCTTACTTCAGTCTATTTTTGGACGATAGCTGTCATTTATAACTCTGCAGGTTTGTGAATTACAGTGCCCCTGAGCTCCTTTCTTCAACTCGCTTTCTTGTGACCTGGCCGCAACACCGCAGGATGGCTTTAAGCCCTAATCTGGTTCCGGCCCGGCATGGTGAGCCTTTGGTTAATTCCTCTTCCTGGTGGGAAATGAGAGTTAAATTTGCCCGTCCAGACACCTCCAGCTAGCCTCTCATTGGTTCTCGCTATTCCTGTTCATCTTCCGCAGAAATTGCAAACTGGGCCAAACAGGAGGTTAAAGGGACTGACTCTCCAAGTGGGGAGAGTGTTAGTAAAGCGTCTGGAATGTTGCACCTGAGTACCAGGGGAGGAAAACTGAGACATATTTGAACACGTCTCCCGATCACATGGTTGATCATACTTGGGTTCCACATGCATGTTTTAGCTGAAGGAAGAATACCTTAAACCTGGAGAGTTAAGACCCGTGTAATGGGTACCATGCAATATGACTTCAAAGGGTCTTCATTTGCTCACCGAACCTCTCCAATCCTATCACTGCTGCGTTTATGCCCCTGTACACATGCTTGATTCCCCTTCGGAGACATAGCAATCCATAGGTTTTAAGATACTTACTAGTCAGGTACATTCTTAGGCGTTTAATATGCGGTGTTGAGTCCATTTCGTTGAGAAAGGAGTAGCTCTTGTCTATTCCATATTTGGCTTAAGGAACTTTATCTGTGCTCATTTCAATCTCTGGTTTTATGCAGCACCCCAACTCACCTTTCCCCTTAAGCAAGCATAAGTTGGTTTTCTAAATTTGAGACCCTGTTCTGTTCTGTAATTCAGTTCCTGTGTAGCCAAGTTTACATTCCGTGTATTACTGATATCTTATGATGTTTCCTTTTCTGTGTGACTTATTTCAGTTAGAATCATCATACCTGAATCCACTCATTGTGCTGCTACGGGCCTGATGACATAGATTTCATTGCTGAGTGATATTGCTTTCTAAGTGAATACCACAACTTCTTTCTCCATTTTTCACTTTCTGCGATGTTGAACTTGTACTGTAAACGAGGTTCTTGTAAACAGAGCCGTTCCAAACTTTGGGGTGGCTGTGTCTTTTTGATTTTAATTTCCCTAAGCTATAGGACCATAAGTGGAAGTGCCCTAGGTTCTGTTGCTTTGTATTTTAGATGTTTCAGGAAACACAATACACTTCTCCCCAGTGGTTGTTGGCAATTTACATCCCGCCCATCAGCATAACAAGGCTCCCAGTTCTCCATGGCCTGTCCTGCCTTTCTGGATTTTACACTTTTTTCAGATGGCCCTTTTGACCGGGGGGAAGTGAGACTTCATTGTAGTGCAGATTTCCTTTGCAAGCTTGCTTGGTTGGCCAAAAAGGGCGTATGCGTTTTTTCCTGAATATATTCAGGAAAAAACGCATACGCCCTTTTTGGCCAAGTGCATCATTGTGGACGTTCTGCCTCTTTTCCTATGCTTTCAATGCAATTCCAGTCTACCTCCTGAAATCGGTTTCCTGCAATTCTGCCCCGCTTTCAAGTCCTCTTGGCAGCCTTACTTCAGTCTATTTTTGGACGATAGCTGTCATTTATAACTCTGCAGGTTTGTGAATTACAGTGCCCCTGAGCTCCTTTCTTCAACTCGCTTTCTTGTGACCTGGCCGCAACACCGCAGGATGGCTTTAAGCCCTAATCTGGTTCCGGCCCGGCATGGTGAGCCTTTGGTTAATTCCTCTTCCTGGTGGGAAATGAGAGTTAAATTTGCCCGTCCAGACACCTCCAGCTAGCCTCTCATTGGTTCTCGCTATTCCTGTTCATCTTCCGCAGAAATTGCAAACTGGGCCAAACAGGAGGTTAAAGGGTCTGACTCTCCAAGTGGGGAGAGTGTTAGTAAAGCGTCTGGAATGTTGCACCTGAGTACCAGGGGAGGAAAACTGAGACATATTTGAACACGTCTCCCGATCACATGGTTGATCATACTCTAGGTTCCACATGCATGTTTTAGCTGAAGGAAGAATACCTTAAACCTGGGTAGTTGAAACCCGTGGAATGGGTACCATGCAATATGACTTCAAAGGGTCTTCATTTGCTCACCGAACCTCTCCAATCCTATCACTGCTGCGTTTATGCCCCTGTACACATGCTTGATTCTCTTTCGGAGACATAGCAATCCATAGGTTTTAAGATACTTACTAGTCAGGTACATTCTTAGGCGTTTAATATGGGGTTTTGAGTCCATTTCGTTGAGCAAGGAGTATCTCTTGTCTATTCCATATTTGGCTTAAGGAACTTTATCTGTGCTCATTTCAATCTCTGGTTTTATGCAGCACCCCAACTCACCTTTCCCCTTAAGCAAGCATAAGTTGGTTTTCTAAATTTGAGACCCTGTTCTGTTTTGGAATGCAGTTCCTGTGTAGCCAAGTTTACATTCCGTGTATTAGTGATATCTTATGATGTTTCTTTTTCTGTGTGACTTATTTCAGTTAGAATCATCGTACCTGAATCCACTCATTATGCTGCTATGGGCCTGATGACATAGATTTCATTGCTGAGTGATACTGCATTGTACGTAAGTACCACAAGTTCTTTATCCATTTTTCACTTTCTGTGATATTGAACTTGTACGGTAAACGAGGTTCTTGTAAACGGAGGAGTCCCAAATTTGGGGTGGCTGTGTCTTTTTGATTTTAATTTCCCTAAGCTATAGGACCATAAGTGGAAGTGCCCTAGGCTCTGTTGCTTTGTTTTTTAGATGTTTCAGGAAACACCATACACTTCTCCGGAGTGTCTGTTGGCAATTTACATCCCGCCCATCAGCATAACAAGGCTCCCAGTTCTCAATGGCCTGTTGCCTTTCTGGATTTTACACTTTTTTCAGATGGCCCTTTTGACCGGGGGGAAGTGAGACTTCATTGTAGTGCAGATTTCCTTTGCAAGCTTGCTTGGTTGGCCAAAAAGGGCGTATGCGTTTTTTCCTGAATATATTCAGGAAAAAACGCATACGCCCTTTTTGGCCAAGTGCATCATTGTGGACGTTCTGCCTCTTTTCCTATGCTTTCAATGCAATTCCAGTCTACCTCCTGAAATCGGTTTCCTGAAATTCTGCCCCGCTTTCAAGTCCTCTTGGCAGCCTTACTTCAGTCTATTTTTGGACGATAGCTGTCATTTATAACTCTGCAGGTTTGTGAATTACAGTGCCCCTGAGCTCCTTTCTTCAACTCACTTTCTTGTGAGCTGGCCGCAACACCGCAGGATGGCTTCAGGCCCTAATCTAGTTCCGGCACGGCACGCTGAGCCTTTGGTTAATTCCTCTTCCTGGTGGGAAATGAGAGTTAAATTTGCCTGTCCAGACACCTCCAGCTAGTCTCTCATTGGTTCTCGCTATTCCTGTTCATCTTCCGCAGAAATTGCAAACTGGGCCAAACAGGAGGTTAAAGGGACTGACTCTCCAAGTGGGGAGAGTGTTAGTAAAGCGTCTGGAATGTTGCACCCGAGTACCAGGGTACGAAAACTGAGACATATTTGAACACGTCTCCCGATCGCATGGTTGATCATACTCTAGGTTCCACATGCATGTTTTAGCTGAAGGAAGAATACCTTAAACCTGGAGAGTTAAGACCCGTGTAATGGGTACCATGCAATATGACTTCAAAGGGTCTTCATTTGCTCACCGAACCTCTCCAATCCTATCACTGCTGCGTTTATGCCCCTGTACACATGCTTGATTCTCTTTCGGAGACATAGCAATCCATAGGTTTTAAGATACTTACTAGTCAGGTACATTCTTAGGCGTTTAATATGCGGTGTTGAGTCCATTTCGTTGAGCAAGGAGTAGTTCTAGTCTATTCCATATTTGACTTAAGGAACTTAATCTGTGCTCATTTCAATCTCTGGTTTTATGCAGCACCCCAACTCACCTTTACCCTTAAGCAAGCATAAGTTGGTTTTCTAAATTTGAGACCCTGTTCTGTTCTGTAATTCAGTTCCTGTGTAGCCAAGTTTCCATTCCGTGTATTACTGATATCTTATGATGTTTCTTTTTCTGTGTGACTTACTTCAGTTAGAATCATCATACCTGAATCCACTCATTGTGCTGCTACGGGCCTGATGACATAGATTTCATTGCTGAGTGATATTGCTTTGTAAGTGAATACCACAACTTCTTTATCCATTTTTCACTTTCTGCGATGTTGAACTTGTACTGTAAACGAGGTTCTTGTAAACAGAGCCGTCCCAAACTTTGGGGTGGCTGTGTCTTTTTGATTTTAATTTCCCTAAGCTATAGGACCATAAGTGGCAGTGCCCTAGGCTCTGTTGCTTTGTTTTTTAGATGTTTCAGGAAACACCATACACTTCTCCTGAGTGTCTGTTGGTAATTTACATCCCGCCCATCAGCATAACAAGGCTCCCAGTTGTCCATGGCCTGTCCTGCCTTTCTGGATTTTACACTTTTTTCAGATGGCCCTTTTGACCGGGGGGAAGTGAGACTTCATTGTAGTGCAGATTTCCTTTGCAAGCTTGCTTGGTTGGCCAAAAAGGGCGTATGCGTTTTTTCCTGAATATATTCAGGAAAAAACGCATACGCCCTTTTTGGCCAAGTGCATCATTGTGGACGTTCTGCCTCTTTTCCTATGCTTTCAATGCAATTCCAGTCTACCTCCTGAAATCGGTTTCCTGCAATTCTGCCCCGCTTTCAAGTCCTCTTGGCAGCCTTACTTCAGTCTATTTTTGGACGATAGCTGTCATTTATAACTCTGCAGGTTTGTGAATTACAGTGCCCCTGAGCTCCTTTCTTCAACTCGCTTTCTTGTGAGCTGGCCGCAACACCGCAGGATGGCTTCAGGCCCTAATCTGGTTCCGGCACGGCACGCTGAGCCTTTGGTTATTTCCTCTTCCTGGTGGGAAATGAGAGTTAAATTTGCCCGTCCAGACACCTCCAGCTAGCCTCTCATTGGTTCTCGCTATTCCTGTTCATCTTCCGCAGAAATTGCAAACTGGGCCAAACAGGAGGTTAAAGGTGCTGACTCTCCAAGTGGGGAGAGTGTTAGTAAAGCGTCTGGAAATTTGCACCCGAGTACCAGGGTACGAAAACTGAGACATATTTGAACACGTCTCCCAATCACATGGTTGATCATACTCTGGGTTACACATGCATGTTTTAGCTGAAGGAAGAATACCTAAAACCTGGGTAGTTGAAACCCGTGGAATGGGTACCATGCAATATGACTTCAAAGGGTCTTCATTTGCTCACCGAACCTCTCCAATCCTATCACTGCTGCGTTTATGCCCCTGTACACATGCTTGATTCCCCTTCGGAGACATAGCAATCCATAGGTTTTAAGATACTTACTAGTCAGGTACATTCTTAGGCGTTTAATATGCGGTGTTGAGTCCATTTCGTTGAGAAAGGAGTAGCTCTTGTCTATTCCATATTTGGCTTAAGGAACTTTATCTGTGCTCATTTCAATCTCTGGTTTTATGCAGCACCCCAACTCACCTTTCCCCTTAAGCAAGCATAAGTTGGTTTTCTAAATTTGAGACCCTGTTCTGTTTTGGAATGCAGTTCCTGTGTAGCCAAGTTTACATTCCGTGTATTAGTGATATCTTATGATGTTTCTTTTTCTGTGTGACTTATTTCAGTTAGAATCATCGTACCTGAATCCACTCATTATGCTGCTACGGGCCTGATGACATAGATTTCATTGCTGAGTGATACTGCATTGTACGTAAGTACCACAAGTTCTTTATCCATTTTTCACTTTCTGTGATATTGAACTTGTACGGTAAACGAGGTTCTTGTAAACGGAGGAGTCCCAAATTTGGGGTGGCTGTGTCTTTTCGATTTTAATTTCCCTAAGCTATAGGACCATAAGTGGAAGTGCCCTAGGCTCTGTTGCTTTGTTTTTTAGATGTTTCAGGAAACACCATACACTTCTCCCGAGTGGTTGTTGGCAATTTACATCCCGCCCATCAGCATAACAAGGCTCCCAGTTCTCCATGGCCTGTCCTGCCTTTCTGGATTTTACACTTTTTTCAGATGGCCCTTTTGACCGGGGGGAAGTGAAACTTCATTGTAGTGCAGATTTCCTTTGCAAGCTTGCTTGGTTGGCCAAAAAGGGCGTATGCGTTTTTTCCTGAATATATTCAGGAAAAAACGCATACGCCCTTTTTGGCCAAGTGCATCATTGTGGACGTTCTGCCTCTTTTCCTATGCTTTCAATGCAATTCCAGTCTACCTCCTGAAATCGGTTTCCTGCAATTCTGCCCCGCTTTCAAGTCCTCTTGGCAGCCTTACTTCAGTCTATTTTTGGTCGATAGCTGTCATTTATAACTCTGCAGGTTTGTGAATTACAGTGCCCCTGAGCTCCTTTCTTCAACTCGCTTTCTTGTGAGCTGGCCGCAACACCGCAGGATGGCTACAGGCCCTAATCTGGTTCCGGCACGGCACGCTGAGCCTTTGGTTAATTCCTCTTCCTGGTGGGAAATGAGAGTTAAATTTGCCTGTCCAGACACCTCCAGCTAGTCTCTCATTGGTTCTCGCTATTCCTGTTCATCTTCCGCAGAAATTGCAAACTGGGCCAAACAGGAGGTTAAAGGGACTGACTCTCCAAGTGGGGAGAGTGTTAGTAAAGCGTCTGGAATGTTGCACCCGAGTACCAGGGTACGAAAACTGAGACATATTTGAACACGTCTCCCGATCGCATGGTTGATCATACTCTAGGTTCCACATGCATGTTTTAGCTGAAGGAAGAATACCTTAAACCTGGAGAGTTAAGACCCGTGTAATGGGTACCATGCAATATGACTTCAAAGGGTCTTCATTTGCTCACCGAACCTCTCCAATCCTATCACTGCTGCGTTTATGCCCCTGTACACATGCTTGATTCTCTTTCGGAGACATAGCAATCCATAGGTTTTAAGATACTTACTAGTCAGGTACATTCTTAGGCGTTTAATATGCGGTGTTGAGTCCATTTCGTTGAGCAAGGAGTAGTTCTAGTCTATTCCATATTTGACTTAAGGAACTTTATCTGTGCTCATTTCAATCTCTGGTTTTATGCAGCACCCCAACTCACCTTTACCCTTAAGCAAGCATAAGTTGGTTTTCTAAATTTGAGACCCTGTTCTGTTCTGTAATTCAGTTCCTGTGTAGCCATTTTTACATTCCGTGTATTACTGATATCTTATGATGTTACTTTTTCTGTGTGACTTATTTCAGTTAGAATCATCATACCTGAATCCACTCATTGTGCTGCTAAGGGCCTGATGACACAGATTTCATTGCTGAGTGATATTGCTTGGTAGGTAAATACCACAACTTCTTTATCCATTTTTCACTTTCTGCGATGTTGAACTTGTACTGTAAACGAGGTTCGTGTAAACAGAGCCGTTCCAAACTTTGCGGTGGCTGTGTCTTTTTGATTTTAATTTCCCTAAGCTATAGGACCATAAGTGGAAGTGCCCTAGGTTCTGTTGCTTTGTTTTTTAGATGTTTCAGGAAACACCATACACTTCTCCCCAGTGGTTGTTGGCAATTTACATCCCGCCCATCAGCATAACAAGGCTCCCAGTTCTCAATGGCCTGTTGCCTTTCTGGATTTTACACTTTTTTCAGATGGCCCTTTTGACCGGGGGGAAGTGAAACTTCATTGTAGTGCAGATTTTCTTTGCAAGCTTGCTTGGTTGGCCAAAAAGGGCGTATGCGTTTTTTCCTGAATATATTCAGGAAAAAACGCATACGCCCTTTTTGGCCAAGTGCATCATTGTGGACGTTCTGCCTCTTTTCCTATGCTTTCAATGCAATTCCAGTCTACCTCCTGAAATCGGTTTCCTGCAATTCTGCCCCGCTTTCAAGTCCTCTTGGCAGCCTTACTTCAGTCTATTTTTGGACGATAGCTGTCATTTATAAGTCTGCAGGTTTGTGAATTACAGTGCCCCTGAGCTCCTTTCTTCAACTCGCTTTCTTGTGAGCTGGCCGCAACACCGCAGGATGGCTTCAGGCCCTAATCTGGTTCCGGCACGGCACGCTGAGCCTTTGGTTAATTCCTCTTCCTGGTGGGAAATGAGAGTTAAATTTCCCCGTCCAGACACCTCCAGCTAGTCTCTCATTGGTTCTCGCTATTCCTGTTCATCTTCCGCAGAAATTGCAAACTGGGCCAAACAGGAGGTTAAAGGTGCTGACTCTCCAAGTGGGGAGAGTGTTAGTAAAGCGTCTGGAATGTTGCACCCGAGTACCAGGGTACGAAAACTGAGACATATTTGAACACGTCTCCCGATCACATGGTTGATCATACTCTGGGTTCCACATGCATGTTTTAGCTGAAGGAAGAATACCTAAAACCTGGGTAGTTGAAACCCGTGGAATGGGTACCATGCAATATGACTTCAAAGGGTCTTCATTTGCTCACCGAACCTCTCCAATCCTATCACTGCTGCGTTTATGCCCCTGTACACATGCTTGATTCTCTTTCGGAGACATAGCAATCCATAGGTTTTAAGATACTTACTAGTCAGGTACATTCTTAGGCATTTAATATGCGGTGTTGAGTCCATTTCGTTGAGCAAGGAGTAGCTCTTGTCTATTCCATATTTGGCTTAAGGAACTTTATCTGTGCTCATTTCAATCTCTGGTTTTATGCAGCACCCCAACTCACCTTTACCCTTAAGCAAGCATAAGTTGGTTTTCTAAATTTGAGACCCTGTTCTGTTCTGTAATTCAGTTCCTGTGTAGCCAAGTTTACATTCCGTGTATTACTGATATCTTATGATGTTTCTTTTTCTGTGTGACTTATTTCAGTTAGAATCATCATACCTGAATCCACTCATTGTGCTGCTAAGTGCCTGATGACACAGATTTCATTGCTGAGTGATATTGCTTTGTAAGTAAATACCACAACTTCTTTCTCCATTTTTCACTTTCTGCGATGTTGAACTTGTACTGTAAACGAGGTTCTTGTAAACAGAGCCGTTCCAAACTTTGGGGTGGCTGTGTCTTTTTGATTTTAATTTCCCTAAGCTATAGGACCATAAGTGGAAGTGCCCTAGGCTCTGTTGCTTTGTTTTTTAGATGTTTCAGGAAACACCATACACTTCTCCGGAGTGTCTGTTGGCAATTTACATCCCGCCCATCAGCATAACAAGGCTCCCAGTTCTCCATGGCCTGTCCTGCCTTTCTGGATTTTACACTTTTTTCAGATGGCCCTTTTGACCGGGGGGAAGTGAAACTTCATTGTAGTGCAGATTTTCTTTGCAAGCTTGCTTGGTTGGCCAAAAAGGGCGTATGCGTTTTTTCCTGAATATATTCAGGAAAAAACGCATACGCCCTTTTTGGCCAAGTGCATCATTGTGGACGTTCTGCCTCTTTTCCTATGCTTTCAATGCAATTCCAGTCTACCTCCTGAAATCGGTTTCCTGCAATTCTGCCCCGCTTTCAAGTCCTCTTGGCAGCCTTACTTCAGTCTATTTTTGGACGATAGCTGTCATTTATAACTCTGCAGGTTTGTGAATTACAGTGCCCCTGAGCTCCTTTCTTCAACTCGCTTTCTTGTGAGCTGGCCGCAACACCGCAGGATGGCTTCAGGCCCTAATCTGGTTCCGGCACGGCACGCTGAGCCTTTGGTTAATTCCTCTTCCTGGTGGGAAATGAGAGTTAAATTTGCCCGTCCAGACACCTCCAGCTAGTCTCTCATTGGTTCTCGCTATTCCTGTTCATCTTCCGCAGAAATTGCAAACTGGGCCAAACAGGAGGTTAAAGGGACTGACTCTCCAAGTGGGGAGAGTGTTAGTAAAGCGTCTGGAATGTTGCACCTGAGTACCAGGGGAGGAAAACTGAGACATATTTGAACACGTCTCCCGATCACATGGTTGATCATACTCTAGGTTCCACATGCATGTTTTAGCTGAAGGAAGAATACCTTAAACCTGGGTAGTTGAAACCCGTGGAATGGGTACCATGCAATATGACTTCAAAGGGTCTTCATTTGCTCACCGAACCTCTCCAATCCTATCACTGCTGCGTTTATGCCCCTGTACACATGCTTGATTCTCTTTCGGAGACATAGCAATCCATAGGTTTTAAGATACCTTCTAGTCAGGTACATTCTTAGGCGTTTAATATGGGGTTTTGAGTCCATTTCGTTGAGCAAGGAGTAGCTCTTGTCTATTCCATATTTGGCTTAAGGAACTTTATCTGTGCTCATTTCAATCTCTGGTTTTATGCAGCACCCCAACTCACCTTTCCCCTTAAGCAAGCATAAGTTGGTTTTCTAAATTTGAGACCCTGTTCTGTTTTGGAATGCAGTTCCTGTGTAGCCAAGTTTACATTCCGTGTATTAGTGATATCTTATGATGTTTCTTTTTCTGTGTGACTTATTTCAGTTAGAATCATCGTACCTGAATCCACTCATTATGCTGCTATGGGCCTGATGACATAGATTTCATTGCTGAGTGATACTGCATTGTACGTAAGTACCACAAGTTCTTTATCCATTTTTCACTTTCTGTGATATTGAACTTGTACGGTAAACGAGGTTCTTGTAAACGGAGGAGTCCCAAATTTGGGGTGGCTGTGTCTTTTTGATTTTAATTTCCCTAAGCTATAGGACCATAAGTGGAAGTGCCCTAGGCTCTGTTGCTTTGTTTTTTAGATGTTTCAGGAAACACCATACACTTCTCCGGAGTGTCTGTTGGCAATTTACATCCCGCCCATCAGCATAACAAGGCTCCCAGTTCTCAATGGCCTGTTGCCTTTCTGGATTTTACACTTTTTTCAGATGGCCCTTTTGACCGGGGGGAAGTGAGACTTCATTGTAGTGCAGATTTCCTTTGCAAGCTTGCTTGGTTGGCCAAAAAGGGCGTATGCGTTTTTTCCTGAATATATTCAGGAAAAAACGCATACGCCCTTTTTGGCCAAGTGCATCATTGTGGACGTTCTGCCTCTTTTCCTATGCTTTCAATGCAATTCCAGTCTACCTCCTGAAATCGGTTTCCTGCAATTCTGCCCCGCTTTCAAGTCCTCTTGGCAGCCTTACTTCAGTCTATTTTTGGACGATAGCTGTCATTTATAACTCTGCAGGTTTGTGAATTACAGTGCCCCTGAGCTCCTTTCTTCAACTCGCTTTCTTGTGAGCTGGCCGCAACACCGCAGGATGGCTTCAGGCCCTAATCTAGTTCCGGCACGGCACGCTGAGCCTTTGGTTAATTCCTCTTCCTGGTGGGAAATGAGAGTTAAATTTGCCTGTCCAGACACCTCCAGCTAGTCTCTCATTGGTTCTCGCTATTCCTGTTCATCTTCCGCAGAAATTGCAAACTGGGCCAAACAGGAGGTTAAAGGGACTGACTCTCCAAGTGGGGAGAGTGTTAGTAAAGCGTCTGGAATGTTGCACCCGAGTACCAGGGTACAAAAACTGAGACATATTTGAACACGTCTCCCGATCGCATGGTTGATCATACTCTAGGTTCCACATGCATGTTTTAGCTGAAGGAAGAATACCTTAAACCTGGAGAGTTAAGACCCGTGTAATGGGTACCATGCAATATGACTTCAAAGGGTCTTCATTTGCTCACCGAACCTCTCCAATCCTATCACTGCTGCGTTTATGCCCCTGTACACATGCTTGATTCTCTTTCGGAGACATAGCAATCCATAGGTTTTAAGATACTTACTAGTCAGGTACATTCTTAGGCGTTTAATATGCGGTGTTGAGTCCATTTCGTTGAGCAAGGAGTAGTTCTAGTCTATTCCATATTTGACTTAAGGAACTTTATCTGTGCTCATTTCAATCTCTGGTTTTATGCAGCACCCCAACTCACCTTTACCCTTAAGCAAGCATAAGTTGGTTTTCTAAATTTGAGACCCTGTTCTGTTCTGTAATTCAGTTCCTCTGTAGCCAAGTTTCCATTCCGTGTATTACTGATATCTTATGATGTTTCTTTTTCTGTGTGACTTACTTCAGTTAGAATCATCATACCTGAATCCACTCATTGTGCTGCTACGGGCCTGATGACATAGATTTCATTGCTGAGTGATATTGCTTTGTAAGTGAATACCACAACTTCTTTATCCATTTTTCACTTTCTGCGATGTTGAACTTGTACTGTAAACGAGGTTCTTGTAAACAGAGCCGTCCCAAACTTTGGGGTGGCTGTGTCTTTTTGATTTTAATTTCCCTAAGCTATAGGACCATAAGTGGCAGTGCCCTAGGCTCTGTTGCTTTGTTTTTTAGATGTTTCAGGAAACACCATACACTTCTCCTGAGTGTCTGTTGGTAATTTACATCCCGCCCATCAGCATAACAAGGCTCCCAGTTGTCCATGGCCTGTCCTGCCTTTCTGGATTTTACACTTTTTTCTGATGGCCCTTTTGACCGGGGGGAAGTGAGACTTCATTGTAGTGCAGATTTCCTTTGCAAGCTTGCTTGGTTGGCCAAAAAGGGCGTATGCGTTTTTTCCTGAATATATTCAGGAAAAAACGCATACGCCCTTTTTGGCCAAGTGCATCATTGTGGACGTTCTGCCTCTTTTCCTATGCTTTCAATGCAATTCCAGTCTACCTCCTGAAATCGGTTTCCTGCAATTCTGCCCCGCTTTCAAGTCCTCTTGGCAGCCTTACTTCAGTCTATTTTTGGACGATAGCTGTCATTTATAACTCTGCAGGTTTGTGAATTACAGTGCCCCTGAGCTCCTTTCTTCAACTCGCTTTCTTGTGAGCTGGCCGCAACACCGCAGGATGGCTTCAGGCCCTAATCTGGTTCCGGCACGGCACGCTGAGCCTTTGGTTATTTCCTCTTCCTGGTGGGAAATGAGAGTTAAATTTGCCCGTCCAGACACCTCCAGCTAGCCTCTCATTGGTTCTCGCTATTCCTGTTCATCTTCCGCAGAAATTGCAAACTGGGCCAAACAGGAGGTTAAAGGTGCTGACTCTCCAAGTGGGGAGAGTGTTAGTAAAGCGTCTGGAAATTTGCACCCGAGTACCAGGGTACGAAAACTGAGACATATTTGAACACGTCTCCCAATCACATGGTTGATCATACTCTGGGTTACACATGCATGTTTTAACTGAAGGAAGAATACCTAAAACCTGGGTAGTTGAAACCCGTGGAATGGGTACCATGCAATATGACTTCAAAGGGTCTTCATTTGCTCACCGAACCTCTCCAATCCTATCACTGCTGCGTTTATGCCCCTGTACACATGCTTGATTCCCCTTCGGAGACATAGCAATCCATAGGTTTTAAGATACTTACTAGTCAGGTACATTCTTAGGCGTTTAATATGCGGTGTTGAGTCCATTTCGTTGAGAAAGGAGTAGCTCTTGTCTATTCCATATTTGGCTTAAGGAACTTTATCTGTGTTCATTTCAATCTCTGGTTTTATGCAGCACCCCAACTCACCTTTCCCCTTAAGCAAGCATAAGTTGGTTTTCTAAATTTGAGACCCTGTTCTGTTTTGGAATGCAGTTCCTGTGTAGCCAAGTTTACATTCCGTGTATTAGTGATATCTTATGATGTTTCTTTTTCTGTGTGACTTATTTCAGTTAGAATCATCGTACCTGAATCCACTCATTATGCTGCTACGGGCCTGATGACATAGATTTCATTGCTGAGTGATACTGCATTGTACGTAAGTACCACAAGTTCTTTATCCATTTTTCACTTTCTGTGATATTGAACTTGTACGGTAAACGAGGTTCTTGTAAACGGAGGAGTCCCAAATTTGGGGTGGCTGTGTCTTTTCGATTTTAATTTCCCTAAGCTATAGGACCATAAGTGGAAGTGCCCTAGGCTCTGTTGCTTTGTTTTTTAGATGTTTCAGGAAACACCATACACTTCTCCCGAGTGGTTGTTGGCAATTTACATCCCGCCCATCAGCATAACAAGGCTCCCAGTTCTCCATGGCCTGTCCTGCCTTTCTGGATTTTACACTTTTTTCAGATGGCCCTTTTGACCGGGGGGAAGTGAAACTTCATTGTAGTGCAGATTTCCTTTGCAAGCTTGCTTGGTTGGCCAAAAAGGGCGTATGCGTTTTTTCCTGAATATATTCAGGAAAAAATGCATACGCCCTTTTTGGCCAAGTGCATCATTGTGGACGTTCTGCCTCTTTTCCTATGCTTTCAATGCAATTCCAGTCTACCTCCTGAAATCGGTTTCCTGCAATTCTGCCCCGCTTTCAAGTCCTCTTGGCAGCCTTACTTCAGTCTATTTTTGGTCGATAGCTGTCATTTATAACTCTGCAGGTTTGTGAATTACAGTGCCCCTGAGCTCCTTTCTTCAACTCGCTTTCTTGTGAGCTGGCCGCAACACCGCAGGATGGCTACAGGCCCTAATCTAGTTCCGGCACGGCACGCTGAGCCTTTGGTTAATTCCTCTTCCTGGTGGGAAATGAGAGTTAAATTTGCCTGTCCAGACACCTCCAGCTAGTCTCTCATTGGTTCTCGCTATTCCTGTTCATCTTCCGCAGAAATTGCAAACTGGGCCAAACAGGAGGTTAAAGGGACTGACTCTCCAAGTGGGGAGAGTGTTAGTAAAGCGTCTGGAATGTTGCACCCGAGTACCAGGGTACGAAAACTGAGACATATTTGAACACATCTCCCGATCGCATGGTTGATCATACTCTAGGTTCCACATGCATGTTTTAGCTGAAGGAAGAATACCTTAAACCTGGAGAGTTAAGACCCGTGTAATGGGTACCATGCAATATGAATTCAAAGGGTCTTCATTTGCTCACCGAACCTCTCCAATCCTATCACTGCTGCGTTTATGCCCCTGTACACATGCTTGATTCTCTTTCGGAGACATAGCAATCCATAGGTTTTAAGATACTTACTAGTCAGGTACATTCTTAGGCGTTTAATATGCGGTGTTGAGTCCATTTCGTTGAGCAAGGAGTAGTTCTAGTCTATTCCATATTTGACTTAAGGAACTTTATCTGTGCTCATTTCAATCTCTGGTTTTATGCAGCACCCCAACTCACCTTTACCCTTAAGCAAGCATAAGTTGGTTTTCTAAATTTGAGACCCTGTTCTGTTCTGTAATTCAGTTCCTGTGTAGCCATTTTTACATTCCGTGTATTACTGATATCTTATGATGTTACTTTTTCTGTGTGACTTATTTCAGTTAGAATCATCATACCTGAATCCACTCATTGTGCTGCTAAGGGCCTGATGACACAGATTTCATTGCTGAGTGATATTGCTTGGTAGGTAAATACCACAACTTCTTTATCCATTTTTCACTTTCTGCGATGTTGAACTTGTACTGTAAACGAGGTTCGTGTAAACAGAGCCGTTCCAAACTTTGCGGTGGCTGTGTCTTTTTGATTTTAATTTCCCTAAGCTATAGGACCATAAGTGGAAGTGCCCTAGGTTCTGTTGCTTTGTTTTTTAGATGTTTCAGGAAACACCATACACTTCTCCCGAGTGGTTGTTGGCAATTTACATCCCGCCCATCAGCATAACAAGGCTCCCAGTTATCAATGGCCTGTTGCCTTTCTGGATTTTACACTTTTTTCAGATGGCCCTTTTGACCGGGGGGAAGTGAAACTTCATTGTAGTGCAGATTTTCTTTGCAAGCTTGCTTGGTTGGCCAAAAAGGGCGTATGCGTTTTTTCCTGAATATATTCAGGAAAAAACGCATACGCCCTTTTTGGCCAAGTGCATCATTGTGGACGTTCTGCCTCTTTTCCTATGCTTTCAATGCAATTCCAGTCTACCTCCTGAAATCGGTTTCCTGCAATTCTGCCCCGCTTTCAAGTCCTCTTGGCAGCCTTACTTCAGTCTATTTTTGGACGATAGCTGTCATTTATAAGTCTGCAGGTTTGTGAATTACAGTGCCCCTGAGCTCCTTTCTTCAACTCGCTTTCTTGTGAGCTGGCCGCAACACCGCAGGATGGCTTCAGGCCCTAATCTGGTTCCGGCACGGCACGCTGAGCCTTTGGTTAATTCCTCTTCCTGGTGGGAAATGAGAGTTAAATTTCCCCGTCCAGACACCTCCAGCTAGTCTCTCATTGGTTCTCGCTATTCCTGTTCATCTTCCGCAGAAATTGCAAACTGGGCCAAACAGGAGGTTAAAGGTGCTGACTCTCCAAGTGGGAAGAGTGTTAGTAAAGCGTCTGGAATGTTGCACCCGAGTACCAGGGTACGAAAACTGAGACATATTTGAACACGTCTCCCGATCACATGGTTGATCATACTCTGGGTTCCACATGCATGTTTTAGCTGAAGGAAGAATACCTAAAACCTGGGTAGTTGAAACCCGTGGAATGGGTACCATGCAATATGACTTCAAAGGGTCTTCATTTGCTCACCGAACCTCTCCAATCCTATCACTGCTGCGTTTATGCCCCTGTACACATGCTTGATTCTCTTTCGGAGACATAGCAATCCATAGGTTTTAAGATACTTACTAGTCAGGTACATTCTTAGGCATTTAATATGCGGTGTTGAGTCCATTTCGTTGAGCAAGGAGTAGCTCTTGTCTATTCCATATTTGGCTTAAGGAACTTTATCTGTGCTCATTTCAATCTCTGGTTTTATGCAGCACCCCAACTCACCTTTACCCTTAAGCAAGCATAAGTTGGTTTTCTAAATTTGAGACCCTGTTCTGTTCTGTAATTCAGTTCCTGTGTAGCCAAGTTTACATTCCGTGTATTACTGATATCTTATGATGTTTCTTTTTCTGTGTGACTTATTTCAGTTAGAATCATCATACCTGAATCCACTCATTGTGCTGCTAAGTGCCTGATGACACAGATTTCATTGCTGAGTGATATTGCTTTGTAAGTAAATACCACAACTTCTTTCTCCATTTTTCACTTTCTGCGATGTTGAACTTGTACTGTAAACGAGGTTCTTGTAAACAGAGCCGTTCCAAACTTTGGGGTGGCTGTGTCTTTTTGATTTTAATTTCCCTAAGCTATAGGACCATAAGTGGAAGTGCCCTAGGCTCTGTTGCTTTGTTTTTTAGATGTTTCAGGAAACACCATACACTTCTCCGGAGTGTCTGTTGGCAATTTACATCCCGCCCATCAGCATAACAAGGCTCCCAGTTCTCCATGGCCTGTCCTGCCTTTCTGGATTTTACACTTTTTTCAGATGGCCCTTTTGACCGGGGGGAAGTGAAACTTCATTGTAGTGCAGATTTTCTTTGCAAGCTTGCTTGGTTGGCCAAAAAGGGCGTATGCGTTTTTTCCTGAATATATTCAGGAAAAAACGCATACGCCCTTTTTGGCCAAGTGCATCATTGTGGACGTTCTGCCTCTTTTCCTATGCTTTCAATGCAATTCCAGTCTACCTCCTGAAATCGGTTTCCTGCAATTCTGCCCCGCTTTCAAGTCCTCTTGGCAGCCTTACTTCAGTCTATTTTTGGACGATAGCTGTCATTTATAACTCTGCAGGTTTGTGAATTACAGTGCCCCTGAGCTCCTTTCTTCAACTCGCTTTCTTGTGAGCTGGCCGCAACACCGCAGGATGGCTTCAGGCCCTAATCTGGTTCCGGCACGGCACGCTGAGCCTTTGGTTAATTCCTCTTCCTGGTGGGAAATGAGAGTTAAATTTGCCCGTCCAGACACCTCCAGCTAGTCTCTCATTGGTTCTCGCTATTCCTGTTCATCTTCCGCAGAAATTGCAAACTGGGCCAAACAGGAGGTTAAAGGTGCTGACTCTCCAAGTGAGGAGAGTGTTAGTAAAGCGTCTGGAATGTTGCACCCGAGTACCAGGGTACGAAAACTGAGACATATTTGAACACGTCTCCCGATCACATGGTTGATCATACTCTGGGTTCCACATGCATGTTTTAGCTGGAGGAAGAATACCTAAAACCTGGGTAGTTGAAACCCGTGGAATGGGTACCATGCAATATGACTTCAAAGGGTCTTCATTTGCTCACCGAACCTCTCCAATCCTATCACTGCTGCGTTTATGCCCCTGTACACATGCTTGATTCCCCTTCGAGACATAGAAATCCATAGGTTTTAAGATACTTACTAGTCAGGTACATTCTTAGGCGTTTAATATGCGGTGTTGAGTCCATTTCGTTGAGCAAGGAGTAGCTCTTGTCTATTCCATATTTGGCTTAAGGAACTTTATCTGTGCTCATTTCAATCTCTGGTTTTATGCAGCACCCCAACTCACCTTTCCCCTTAAGCAAGCATAAGTTGGTTTTCTAAATTTGAGACCCTGTTCTGTTTTGGAATGCAGTTCCTGTGTAGCCAAGTTTACATTCCGTGTATTACTGATATCTTATGATGTTTCTTTTTCTGTGTGACTTATTTCAGTTAGAATCATCGTACCTGAATCCACTCATTATGCTGCTACGGGCCTGATGACATAGATTTCATTGCTGAGTGATACTGCATTGTACGTAAGTACCACAAGTTCTTTATCCATTTTTCACTTTCTGTGATATTGAACTTGTACGGTAAACGAGGTTCTTGTAAACAGAGGCGTCCCAAACTTTGGGGTGGCTGTGTCTTTTTGATTTTAATTTCCCTAAGCTATAGGACCATAAGTGGAAGTGCCCTAGGCTCTGTTGCCTTGTTTTTTAGATGTTTCAGGAAACACCATACACTTCTCCCTAGTGTCTGTTGGCAATTTACATCCCGCCCATCAGCATAACAAGGCTCCCAGTTCTCCATGGCCTGTCCTGCCTTTCTGGATTTTACACTTTTTTCAGATGGCCCTTTTGACCGGGGGGAAGTGAAACTTCATTGTAGTGCAGATTTCCTTTGCAAGCTTGCTTGGTTGGCCAAAAAGGGCGTATGCGTTTTCTCCTGAATATATTCAGGATAAAACGCATACGCCCTTTTTGGCCAAGTGCATCATTGTGGACGTTCTGCCTCTTTTCCTATGCTTTCAATGCAATTCCAGTCTACCTCCTGAAATCGGTTTCCTGCAATTCTGCCCCGCTTTCAAGTCCTCTTGGCAGCCTTACTTCAGTCTATTTTTGGACGATAGCTGTCATTTATAACTCTGCAGGTTTATGAATTACAGTGCCCCTGAGCTCCTTTCTTCAACTCGCTTTCTTGTGAGCTGGCCGCAACACCGCAGGATGGCTTCATGCCCTAATCTGGTTCCGGCACGGCACGCTGAGCCTTTGGTTAATTCCTCTTCCTGGTGGGAAATGAGAGTTAAATTTGCCCGTCCAGACACCTCCAGCTAGTCTCTCATTGGTTCTCGCTATTCCTGTTCATCTTCCGCAGAAATTGCAAACTGGGCCAAACAGGAGGTTAAAGGTGCTGACTCTCCAAGTGGGGAGAGTGTTAGTAAAGCGTCTGGAATGTTGCACCCGAGTACCAGGGTACGAAAACTGAGACATATTTGAACACGTCTCCCGTTCACATGGTTGATCATACTTGGGTTCCCCATGCATGTTTTAGCTGAAGGAAGAATACCTAAAACCTGGGTAGTTGAAACCCGTGGAATGGGTACCATGCAATATGACTTCAAAGGGTCTTCATTTGCTCACCGAACCTCTCCAATCCTATCACTGCTGCGTTTATGCCCCTGTACACATGCTTGATTCCCCTTCGGAGACATAGCAATCCATAGGTTTTAAGATACTTACTAGTCAGGTACATTCTTAGGCGTTTAATATGCGGTGTTGAGTCCATTTCGTTGAGAAAGGAGTAGCTCTTGTCTATTCCATATTTGGCTTAAGGAACTTTATCTGTGCTCATTTCAATCTCTGGTTTTATGCAGCACCCCAACTCACCTTTCCCCTTAAGCAAGCATAAGTTGGTTTTCTAAATTTGAGACCCTGTTCTGTTCTGTAATTCAGTTCCTTTGTAGCCAAGTTTACATTCCGTGTATTACTGATATCTTATGATGTTTCCTTTTCTGTGTGACTTATTTCAGTTAGAATCATCATACCTGAATCCACTCATTGTGCTGCTACGGGCCTGATGACATAGATTTCATTGCTGAGTGATATTGCTTTCTAAGTGAATACCACAACTTCTTTCTCCATTTTTCACTTTCTGCGATGTTGAACTTGTACTGTAAACGAGGTTCTTGTAAACAGAGCCGTTCCAAACTTTGGGGTGGCTGTGTCTTTTTGATTTTAATTTCCCTAAGCTATAGGACCATAAGTGGAAGTGCCCTAGGCTCTGTTGCTTTGTTTTTTAGATGTTTCAGGAAACACCATACACTTCTCCCGAGTGTCTGTTGGCAATTTACATCCCGCCCATCAGCATAACAAGGCTCCCAGTTCTCAATGGCCTGTTGACTTTCTGGATTTTACACTTTTTTCAGATGGCCCTTTTGACCGGGGGGAAGTGAGACTTCATTGTAGTGCAGATTTCCTTTGCAAGCTTGCTTGGTTGGCCAAAAAGGGCGTATGCGTTTTTTCCTGAATATATTCAGGAAAAAACGCATACGCCCTTTTTGGCCAAGTGCATCATTGTGGACGTTCTGCCTCTTTTCCTATGCTTTCAATGCAATTCCAGTCTACCTCCTGAAATCGGTTTCCTGCAATTCTGCCCCGCTTTCAAGTCCTCTTGGCAGCCTTACTTCAGTCTATTTTTGGACGATAGCTGTCATTTATAACTCTGCAGGTTTGTGAATTACAGTGCCCCTGAGCTCCTTTCTTCAACTCGCTTTCTTGTGACCTGGCCGCAACACCGCAGGATGGCTTCAGGCCCTAATCTTGTTCTGGCCCGGCATGCTGAGCCTTTGGTTAATTCCTCTTCCTGGTGCGAAATGAGAGTTAAATTTGCCCGTCCAGACACCTCCAGCTAGTCTCTCATTGGTTCTCGCTATTCCTGTTCATCTTCCGCAGAAATTGCAAACTGGGCCAAACAGAAGGTTAAAGGTGCTTACTCTCCAAGTCGGGAGAGTGTTAGTAAAGCGTCTGGAATGTTGCACCCGAGTACCAGGGGAGGAAAACTGAGACATATTTGAACACGTCTCCCGTTCACATGGTTGATCATACTCTGGGTTCCACATGCATGTTTTAGCTGAAGGAAGAATACCTTAAACCTGGAGAGTTGAGACCCGTGTAATGGGTACCATGCAATATGACTTCAAAGGGTCTTCATTTGCTCACCGAACCTCTCCAATCCTATCACTGCTGCGTTTATGCCCCTGTACACACGCTTGATTCTCTTTTGGAGACATAGCAATCCATAGGTTTTAAGATACTTACTAGTCAGGTACATTCTTAGGCGTTTAATATGGGGTTTTGAGTCCATTTCGTTGAGCAAGGAGTAGCTCTTGTCTATTCCATATTTGGCTTAAGGAACTTTATCTGTGCTCATTTCAATCTCTGGTTTTATGCAGCACCCCAACTCACCTTTCCCCTTAAGCAAGCATAAGTTGGTTTTCTAAATTTGAGACCCTGTTCTGTTCTGTATTTCAGTTCCTGTGTAGCCAAGTTTACATTCCGTGTATTACTGATATCTTATGATGTTTCTTTTTCTGTGTGACTTATTTCAGTTAGAATCATCATACCTGAATCCACTCATTGTGCTGCTAAGGGCCTGATGACACAGATTTCATTGCTGAGTGATATTGCTTGGTAGGTAAATACCACAACTTCTTTCTCCATTTTTCACTTTCTGCGATGTTGAACTTGTACTGTAAACGAGGTTCTTGTAAACGGAGCCGTTCCAAACTTTGGGGTGGCTGTGTCTTTTTGATTTTAATTTCCCTAAGCTATAGGACCATAAGTGGAAGTGCCCTAGGTTCTGTTGCTTTGTTTTTTAGATGTTTCAGGAAACACCATACACTTCTCCCGAGTGGTTGTTGGCAATTTACATCCCGCCCATCAGCATAACAAGGCTCCCAATTCTCCATGGCCTGTCCTGCCTTTCTGGATTTTACACTTTTTTCAGATGGCCCTTTTGACCGGGGGGAAGTGAGACTTCATTGTAGTGCAGATTTCCTTTGCAAGCTTGCTTGGTTGGCCAAAAAGGGCGTATGCGTTTTCTCCTGAATATATTCAGGAAAAAACACATACGCCCTTTTTGGCCAAGTGCATAATTGTGGACGTTCTGCCTCTTTTCCTATGCTTTCAATGCAATTCCAGTCTACCTCCTGAAATCGGTTTCCTGCAATTCTGCCCCGCTTTCAAGTCCTCTTGGCAGCCTTACTTCAGTCTATTTTTGGACGATAGCTGTCATTTATAACTCTGCAGGTTTGTGAATTACAGTGCCCCTGAGCTCCTTTCTTCAACTCGCTTTCTTGTGACCTGGCCGCAACACCGCAGGATGGCTTCAGGCCCTAATCTGGTTCCGGTACGGCACGCTGAGCCTTTGGTTATTTCCTCTTCCTGGTGGGAAATGAGAGTTAAATTTGCCCGTCCAGACACCTCCAGCTAGTCTCTCATTGGTTCTCGCTATTCCTGTTCATCTTCCGCAGAAATTGCAAACTGGGCCAAACAGGAGGTTAAAGGCGCTGACTCTCCAAGTGGGGAGAGTGTTAGTAAAGCGTCTGGAATGTTGCACCCGAGTACCAGGGGAGGAAAACTGAGACATATTTGAACACGTCTCCCGTTCACATGGTTGATCATACTTGGATTCCACATGCATGTTTTAGCTGAAGGAAGAATACCTTAAACCTGGAGAGTTGAGACCCGTGTAATGGGTACCATGCAATATGACTTCAAAGGGTCTTCATTTGCTCACCGAACCTCTCCAATCCTATCACTGCTGCGTTTATGCCCCTGTACACATGCTTGATTCTCTTTCAGAGACATAGCAATCCATAGGTTTTACGATACTTACTAGTCAGGTACATTCTTAGGCGTTTAATATGCGGTGTTGAGACCATTTCGTTGAGCAAGGAGTAGCTCTTGTCTATTCCATATTTGGCCTAAGGAAGTTTATCTGTGCTCATTTCAATCTCTGGTTTTATGCAGCACCCCAACTCACCTTTACCCTTAAGCAAGCATAAGTTGGTTTTCTAAATTTGAGACCCTGTTCTGTTCTGTAATTCAGTTCCTGTGTAGCCAAGTTTACATTCCGTGTATTACTGATATCTTATGATGTTTCTTTTTCTGGGTGACTTATTTCAGTTAGAATCATCATACCTGAATCCACTCATTGTGCTGCTAAGGGCCTGATGACATAGATTTCATTGCTGAGTGATATTGCTTTGTAAGTGAATTCCACAACTTCTTTATCCATTTTTCACTTTCTGCGATGTTGAACTTGTACTGTAAATGAGGTTCTTGTAAACAGAGCCGTTCCAAACTTTGGGGTGGCTGTGTCTTTTTGATTTTAATTTCCCTAAGCTATAGGACCATAAGTGGAAGTGCCCTAGGCTCTGTTGCTTTGTTTTTTAGATGTTTCAGGAAACACCATACACTTCTCCCAAGTGTCTGTTGGCAATTTACATCCCGCCCATCAGCATAACAAGGCTCCCAGTTCTCAATGGCCTGTTGCCTTTCTGGATTTTACACTTTTTTCAGATGGCCCTTTTGACCGGGGGGAAGTGAGACTTCATTGTAGTGCAGATTTCCTTTGCAAGCTTGCTTGGTTGGCCAAAAAGGGCGTATGCGTTTTTTCCTGAATATATTCAGGAAAAAACGCATACGCCCTTTTTGGCCAAGTGCATCATTGTGGACGTTCTGCCTCTTTTCCTATGCTTTCAATGCAATTCCAGTCTACCTCCAGAAATCGGTTTCCTGCAATTCTGCCCCGCTTTCAAGTCCTCTTGGCAGCCTTACTTCAGTCTCTTTTTGGACGATAGCTGTCATTTATAACTCTGCAGGTTTGTGAATTACAGTGCCCCTGAGCTCCTTTCTTCAACTCGCTTTCTTGTGACCTGGCCGCAACACCGCAGGATGGCTTCAGGCCCTAATCTGGTTCCGGCACGTCACGCTGAGCCTTTGGTTAATTCCTCTTCCTGGTGGGAAATGAGAGTTAAATTTGCCCATCCAGACACCTCCAGCTAGTCTCTCATTGGTTCTCCCTATTCCTGTTCATCTTCCGCAGAAATTGCAAACTGGGCCAAACAGGAAGTTAAAGGTGCTGACTCTCCAAGTGGGGAGAGTGTTAGTAAAGCGTCTGGAATGTTGCACCCGAGTACCAGGGTAGGAAAACTGAGACATATTTGAACACGTCTCCCGTTCACATGGTTGATCATACTTGGGTTCCACATGCATGTTTTAGCTGAAGGAAGAATACCTTAAACCTGGAGAGTTAAGACCCGTGTAATGGGTACCATGCAATATGACTTCAAAGGGTCTTCATTTGCTCACCGAACCTCTCCAATCCTATCACTGCTGCGTTTATGCCCCTGTACACACGCTTGATTCTCTTTTGGAGACATAGCAATCCATAGGTTTTAAGATACTTACTAGTCAGGTACATTCTTAGGCGTTTAATATGGGGTTTTGAGTCCATTTCGTTGAGCAAGGAGTAGCTCTTGTCTATTCCATATTTGGCTTAAGGAACTTTATCTGTGCTCATTTCAATCTCTGGTTTTATGCAACACCCCAACTCACCTTTCCCCTTAAGCAAGCATAAGTTGGTTTTCTAAATTTGAGACCCTGTTCTGTTTTGGAATGCAGTTCCTGTGTAGCCAAGTTTACATTCCGTGTATTACTGATATCTTATGATGTTTCTTTTTCTGTGTGACTTATTTCAGTTAGAATCATCGTACCTGAATCCACTCATTATGCTGCTATGGGCCTGATGACATAGATTTCATTGCTGAGTGATACTGCATTGTACGTAAGTACCACAAGTTCTTTATCCATTTTTCACTTTATGTGATATTGAACTTGTACGGTAAACGGGGTTCTTGTAAACGGAGGCGTCCCAAACATTGGGGTGGCTGTGTCTTTTTGATTTTAATTTCCCTAAGCTATAGGACCATAAGTGGAAGTGCCCTAGGCTCTGTTGCTTTGTTTTTTAGATGTTTCAGGAAACACCATACACTTCTCCCGAGTGTCTGTTGGCAATTTACATCCCGCCCATCAGCATAACAAGGCTCCCAGTTCTCCATGGCCTGTCCTGCCTTTCTGGATTTTACAGTTTTTTCAGATGGCCCTTTTGACCGGGGGGAAGTGAAACTTCATTGTAGTGCAGATTTCCTTTGCAAGCTTGCTTGGTTGGCCAAAAAGGGCGTATGCGTTTTTTCCTGAATATATTCAGGAAAAAACGCATACGCCCTTTTTGGCCAAGTGCATCATTGTGGACGTTCTGCCTCTTTTCCTATGCTTTCAATGCAATTCCAGTCTACCTCCTGAAATCGGTTTCCTGCAATTCTGCCCCGCTTTCAAGTCCTCTTGGCAGCCTTACTTCAGTCTATTTTTGGACTATAGCTGTCATTTATAACTCTGCAGGTTTGTGAATTACAGTGCCCCTGAGCTCCTTTCTTCAACTCGCTTTCTTTTGAGCTGGCCGCAACACCGCAGGATGGCTTCAGGCCCTAATCTGGTTCCGACACGGCACGCTGAGCCTTTGGTTAATTCCTCTTCCTGGTGGGAAATGAGAGTTAAATTTGCCCGTCCAGACACCTCCAGCTAGTCTCTCATTGGTTCTCGCTATTCCTGTTCATCTTCCGCAGAAATTGCAAACTGGGCCAAACAGGAGGTTAAAGGTGCTGACTCTCCAAGTGGAGAGAGTGTTAGTAAAGCGTCTGGAATGTTGCACCCGAGTACCAGAGTACGAAAACTGAGACATATTTGCACACGTCTCCCGATCACATGGTTGATCATACTTGGGTTCCACATGTATGTTTTAGCTGAAGGAAGAATACCTTAAACCTGGAGAGTTGAGACCCGTGTAATGGGTACCATGCAATATGACTTCAAAGGGTCTTCATTTGCTCACCGAACCTCTCCAATCCTATCACTGCTGCGTTTATGCCCCTGTACACATGCTTGATTCTCTTTCAGAGACATAGCAATCCATAGGTTTTACGATACTTACTAGTCAGGTACATTCTTAGGCGTTTAATATGCGGTGTTGAGTCCATTTCGTTGAGCAAGGAGTAGCTCTTGTCTATTCCATATTTGGCCTAAGGAAGTTTATCTGTGCTCATTTCAATATCTGGTTTTATGCAGCACCCCAACTCACCTTTACCCTTAAGCAAGCATAAGTTGGTTTTCTAAATTTGAGACCCTGTTCTGTTCTGTAATTCAGTTCCTGTGTAGCCAAGTTTACATTCCGTGTATTACTGATATCTTATGATGTTTCTTTTTCTGTGTGACTTATTTCAGTTAGAATCATCATACCTGAATCCACTCATTGTGCTGCTAAGGGCCTGATGACATAGATTTCATTGCTGAGTGATATTGCTTTGTAAGTGAATTCCACAACTTCTTTATCCATTTTTCACTTTCTGCGATGTTGAACTTGTACTGTAAACGAGGTTCTTGTAAACAGAGCCGTTCCAAACTTTGGGGTGGCTGTGTCTTTTTGATTTTAATTTCCCTAAGCTATAGGACCATAAGTGGAAGTGCCCTAGGCTCTGTTGCTTTGTTTTTTAGATGTTTCAGGAAACACCATACACTTCTCCCAAGTGTCTGTTGGCAATTTACATCCCGCCCATCAGCATAACAAGGCTCCCAGTTCTCAATGGCCTGTTGCCTTTCTGGATTTTACACTTTTTTCAGATGGCCCTTTTGACCGGGGGGAAGTGAGACTTCATTGTAGTGCAGATTTCCTTTGCAAGCTTGCTTGGTTGGCCAAAAAGGGCGTATGCGTTTTTTCCTGAATATATTCAGGAAAAAACGCATACGCCCTTTTTGGCCAAGTGCATCATTGTGGACGTTCTGCCTCTTTTCCTATGCTTTCAATGCAATTCCAGTCTACCTCCTGAAATCGGTTTCCTGCAATTCTGCCCCGCTTTCAAGTCCTCTTGGCAGCCTTACTTCAGTCTCTTTTTGGACGATAGCTGTCATTTATAACTCTGCAAGTTTGTGAATTACAGTGCCCCTGAGCTCCTTTCTTCAACTCGCTTTCTTGTGACCTGGCCGCAACACCGCAGGATGGCTTCAGGCCCTAATCTGGTTCCGGCACGTCACGCTGAGCCTTTGGTTAATTCCTCTTCCTGGTGGGAAATGAGAGTTAAATTTGCCCGTCCAGACACCTCCAGCTAGTCTCTCATTGGTTCTCGCTATTCCTGTTCATCTTCCGCAGAAATTGCAAACTGGGCCAAACAGGAGGTTAAAGGCGCTGACTCTCCAAGTGGGGAGAGTGTTAGTAAAGCGTCTGGAATGTTGCACCCGAGTACCAGGGGAGGAAAACTGAGACATATTTGAACACGTCTCCCGATCACATGGTTGATCATACTCTGGGTTCCACATGCATGTTTTAGCTGAAGGAAGAATACCTAAAACCTGGGTAGTTGAAACCCGTGGAATGGGTACCATGCAATATGACTTCAAAGGGTCTTCATTTGCCCACCGAACCTCTCCAATCCTATCACTGCTGCATTTATGCCCCTGTACACATGCTTGATTCTCTTTTGGAGACATAGCAATCCATAGGTTTTACGATACTGACTAGTCAGGTACATTCTTAGGCGTTTAATATGCGGTGTTGAGTCCATTTCGTTGAGCAAGGAGTAGCTCTTGTCTATTCCATATTTGACTTAAGGAACTTTATCTGTGCTCATTTCAATCTCTGGTTTTATGCAGCACCCCAACTCACCTTTACCCTTAAGCAAGCATAAGTTGGTTTTCTAAATTTGAGACCCTGTTCTGTTCTGTAATTCAGTTCCTGTGTAGCCAAGTTTACATTCCGTGTATTACTGATATCTTATGATGTTTCTTTTTCTGTGTGACTTATTTCAGTTAGAATCATCATACCTGAATCCACTCATTGTGATGCTAAGGGCCTGATGACATAGATTTCATTGCTGAGTGATATTGATTTGTAAGTAAATACCACAACTTCTTTATCCATTTTTCACTTTCTGCGATGTTGAACTTGTACTGTAAACGAGGTTCTTGTAAACAGAGGCGTCCCAAACTTTGGGGTGGCTGTGTCTTTTTGATTTTAATTTCCCTAAGCTATAGGACCATAAGTGGCAGTGCCCTAGGCTCTGTTGCTTTGTTTTTTAGATGTTTCAGGAAACACCATACACTTCTCCAGAGTGTCTGTTGGCAATTTACATCCCGCCCATCAGCATAACAAGGCTCCCAGTTCTCCATGGCCTGACCTGCCTTTCTGGATTTTACACTTTTTTCAGATGGCCCTTTTGACCGGGGGGAAGTGAGACTTCATTGTAGTGCAGATTTCCTTTGCAAGCTTGCTTGGTTGGCCAAAAAGTGCGTATGCGTTTTTTCCTGAATATATTCAGGAAAAAACGCATACGCCCTTTTTGGCCAAGTGCATCATTGTGGACGTTCTGCCTCTTTTCCTATGCTTTCAATGCAATTCCAGTCTACCTCCTGAAATCGGTTTCCTGCAATTCTGCCCCGCTTTCAAGTCCTCTTGGCAGCCTTACTTCAGTCTATTTTTGGACGATAGCTGTCATTTATAAGTCTGCAGGTTTGTGAATTACAGTGCCCCTGAACTCCTTTCTTCAGCTCGCTTTCTTGTGAGCTGGCCGCAACACCGCAGGATGGCTTCAGGCCCTAATCTGGTTCCGGCCCGGCATGCTGAGCCTTTGGTTAATTCCTCTTCCTGGTGGGAAATGAGAGTTAAATTTGCCCGTCCAGACACCTCCAGCTAGCCTCTCATTGGTTCTCGCTATTCCTATTCATCTTCCGCAGAAATTGCAAACTGGGCCAAACAGGAGGTTAAAGGGACTGACTCTCCAAGTGGGGAGAGTGTTAGTAAAGCGTCTGGAATGTTGCACCCGAGTACCAGGGGAGGAAAATTGAGACATATTTGAACACGTCTCCCGATCACATGGTTGATCATACTCTAGGTTCCACATGCATGTTTTAGCTGAAGGAAGAATACCTTAAACCTGGGTAGTTGAAACCCGTGGAATGGGTACCATGCAATATGACTTCAAAGGGTCTTCATTTGCTCACCGAACCTCTCCAATCCTATCACTGCTGCGTTTATGCCCCTGTGCACATGCTTGATTCTCTTTCGGAGACATAGCAATCCATAGGTTTTAAGATACTTACAAGTCAGGTACATTCTTAGGCGTTTAATATGCGGTGTTGAGTCCATTTCGTTGAGCAAGGAGTAGCTCTTGTCTATTCCATATTTGGCTTAAGAAACTTTATCTGTGCTCATTTCAATCTCTGGTTTTATGCAGCACCCCAACTCACCTTTACCCTTAAGCAAGCATAAGTTGGTTTTCTAAATTTGAGACCCTGTTCTGTTCTGTAATTCAGTTCCTGTGTAGCCAAGTTTACATTCCGTGTATTACTGATATCTTATGATGTTTCTTTTTCTGTGTGACTTATTTCAGTTAGAATCATCATACCTGAATCCACTCATTGTGCTGCTAAGGGCCTGATGACATAGATTTCATTGCTGAGTGATATTGCTTTGTAAGTGAATACCACAACTTCTTTATCCATTTTTCACTTTCTGCGATGTTGAACTTGTACTGTAAACGAGGTTCTTGTAAACAGAGCCGTTCCAAACTTTGGGGTGGCTGTGTCTTTTTGATTTTAATTTCCCTAAGCTATAGGACCATAAGTGGAAGTGCCCTAGGTTCTGTTGCTTTGTTTTTTAGATGTTTCAGGAAACACCATACACTTCTCCCGAGTGGTTGTTGGCAATTTACATCCCGCCCATCAGCATAACAAGGCTCCCAGTTCTCCATGGCCTGTCCTGCCTTTCTGGATTTTACACTTTTTTCAGATGGCCCTTTTGACCGGGGGGAAGTGAGACTTCATTGTAGTGCAGATTTCCTTTGCAAGCTTGCTTGGTTGGCCAAAAAGTGCGTATGCGTTTTTTCCTGAATATATTCAGGAAAAAACGCATACGCCCTTTTTGGCCAAGTGCATCATTGTGGACGTTCTGCCTCTTTTCCTATGCTTTCAATGCAATTCCAGTCTACCTCCTGAAATCGGTTTCCTGCAATTCTGCCCCGCTTTCAAGTCCTCTTGGCAGCCTTACTTCAGTCTATTTTTGGACGATAGCTGTCATTTATAACTCTGCAGGTTTGTGAATTACAGTGCCCCTGAGCTCCTTTCTTCAACTTGCTTTCTTGTGACCTGGCCGCAACACCGCAGGATGGCTTCAGGCCCTAATCTGGTTCCGGCACGGCACACTGAGCCTTTGGTTATTTCCTCTTCCTGGTGGGAAATGAGAGTTAAATTTGCCCGTCCAGACACCTCCAGCTAGTCTCTCATTGGTTCTCGCTATTCCTGTTCATCTTCCGCAGAAATTGCAAACTGGGCCAAACAGGAGGTTAAAGGGAATGACTCTCCAAGTGGGGAGAGTGTTAGTAAAGCGTCTGGAATGTTGCACCCGAGTACCAGGGGAGGAAAACTGAGACATATTTGAACAATTCTCCCGATCACATGGTTGATCATACTCTGGGTTCCACATGCATGTTTTAGCTGAAGGAAGAATACCTTAAACCTGGAGAGTTGAGACCCGTGTAATGGGTACCATGCAATATGACTTCAAAGGGTCTTCATTTGCTCACTGAACCTCTCCAATCCTATCACTGCTGCGTTTATGCCCCTGTACACACGCTTGATTCTCTTTTGGAGACATAGCAATCCATAGGTTTTAAGATACTTACTAGTCAGTTACATTCTTAGGGGTTTAATATGGGGTTTTGAGTCCATTTCGTTGAGCAAGGAGTAGCTCTTGTCTATTCCATATTTGGCTTAAGGAACTTTATCTGTGCTCATTTCAATCTCTGGTTTTATGCAGCACCCCAACTCACCTTTCCCCTTAAGCAAGCATAAGTTGGTTTTCTAAATTTGAGACCCTGTTCTGTTCTGGAATGCAGTTCCTGTGTAGCCAAGTTTACATTCCGTGTATTAGTGATATCTTATGATGTTTCTTTTTCTGTGTGACTTATTTCAGTTAGAATCATCGTACCTGAATCCACTCATTATGCTGCTACGGGCCTGATGACATAGATTTCATTGCTGAGTGATACTGCATTGTACGTAAGTACCACAAGTTCTTTATCCATTTTTCACTTTCTGCGATGTTGAACTTGTACTGTAAACGAGGTTCTTGTAAACAGAGGCGTCCCAAACTTTGGGGTGGCTGTGTCTTTTTGATTTTAATTTCCCTAAGCTATAGGACCATAAGTGGCAGTGACCTAGGCTCTGTTGCTTTGTTTTTTATTTGTTTCAGGAAACACCATACACTTCTCCCGAGTGTCTGTTGGCAATTTACATCCCGCCCATCAGCATAACAAGGCTCCCAGTTCTCCATGGCCTGTCCTGCCTTTCTGGATTTTACACTTTTTTCAGATGGCCCTTTTGACCGGGGGGAAGTGAGACTTCATTGTAGTGCAGATTTCCTTTGCAAGCTTGCTTGGTTGGCCAAAAAGGGCGTATGCGTTTTTTCCTGAATATATTCAGGAAAAAACGCATATGCCCTTTTTGGCCAAGTGCATCATTGTGGACGTTCTGCCTCTTTTCCTATGCTTTCAATGCAATTCCAGTCTACCTCCTGAAATCGGTTTCCTGCAATTCTGCCCCGCTTTCAAGTCCTCTTGGCAGCCTTACTTCAGTCTATTTTTGGACGATAGCTGTCATTTATAACTCTGCAGGTTTGTGAATTACAGTGCCCCTGAGCTCCTTTCTTCAACTCGCTTTCTTTTGAGCTGGCCGCAACACCGCAGGATGGCTTCAGGCCCTAATCTGGTTCCAGTACGGCACGCTGAGCCTTTGGTTATTTCCTCTTCCTGGTGGGAAATGAGAGTTAAATTTGCCCGTCCAGACACCTCCAGCTAGTCTCTCATTGGTTCTCGCTATTCCTGTTCATCTTCCGCAGAAATTACAAACTGGGCCAAACAGGAGGTTAAAGGCGCTGACTCTCCAAGTGGGGAGAGTGTTAGTAAAGCGTCTGGAATGTTGCACCCGAGTACCAGGGGAGGAAAACTGAGACATATTTGAACACGTCTCCCGATCACATGGTTGATCATACTTGGGTTCCACATGCATGTTTTAGCTGAAGGAAGAATACCTTAAACCTGGAGAGTTGAGACCCGTGTAATGGGTACCATGCAATATGACTTCAAAGGGTCTTCATTTGCTCACCGAACCTCTCCAATCCTATCACTGCTGCGTTTATGCCCCTGTACACACGCTTGATTCTCTTTTGGAGACATAGCAATCCATAGGTTTTAAGATACTTACTAGTCAGGTACATTCTTAGGCGTTTAATATGGGGTGTTGAGTCCATTTCGTTGAGCAAGGAGTAGCTCTTGTCTATTCCATATTTGGCTTAAGGAACTTTATCTGTGCTCATTTCAATCTCTGGTTTTATGCAGCACCCCAACTCACCTTTACCCTTAAGCAAGCATAAGTTGGTTTTCTAAATTTGAGTCCCTGTTCTGTTCTGTAATTCAGTTCCTGTGTAGCCAAGTTTACATTCCGTGTATTACTGATATCTTATGATATTTCTTTTTCTGTGTGACTTACTTCAGTTAGAATCATCATACCTGAATCCACTCATTGTGCTGCTAAGGGCCTGATGACACAGATTTCATTGCTGAGTGATATTGCTTTGTAAGTAAATACCACAACTTCTTTATCCATTTTTCACTTTCTGCGATGTTGAACTTGTACTGTAAACGAGGTTCTTGTAAACAGAGCCGTTCCAAACTTTGGGGTGGCTGTGTCTTTTTGATTTTAATTTCCCTAAGCTATAGGACCATAAGTGGAAGTGCCCTAGGTTCTGTTGCTTTGTTTTTTAGATGTTTCAGGAAACACCATACACTTCTCCCAAGTGGTTGTTGGCAATTTACATCCCTCCCATCAGCATAACAAGGCTCCCAGTTCTCCATGGCCTGTCCTGCCTTTCTGGATTTTACACTTTTTTCAGATGGCCCTTTTGCCCGGGGGGAAGTGAGACTTCATTGTAGTGCAGATTTCCTTTGCAAGCTTGCTTGGTTGGCCAAAAAGGGCGTATGCGTTTTTTCCTGAATATATTCAGGAAAAAACGCATACGCCCTTTTTGGCCAAGTGCATCATTGTGGACGTTCTGCCTCTTTTCCTATGCTTTCAATGCAATTCCAGTCTACCTCCTGAAATCGGTTTCCTGCAATTCTGCCCCGCTTTCAAGTCCTCTTGGCAGCCTTACTTCAGTCTATTTTTGGACGATAGCTGTCATTTATAACTCTGCAGGTTTGTGAATTACAGTGCCCCTGAGCTCCTTTCTTCAACTCGCTTTCTTGTGACCTGGCTGCAACACCGCAGGATGTCTACAGGCCCTAATCTGGTTCCGGTACGGCACGCTGAGCCTTTGGTTATTTCCTCTTCCTGGTGGGAAATGAGAGTTAAATTTGCCCGTCCAGACACCTCCAGCTAGCCTCTCATTGGTTCTCGCTATTCCTGTTCATCTTCCGCAGAAATTGCAAACTGGGCCAAACAGGAGGTTAAAGGGACTGACTCTCCAAGTGGGGAGAGTGTTAGTAAAGCGTCTGGAATGTTGCACCTGAGTACCAGGGGAGGAAAACTGAGACATATTTGAACACGTCTCCCGATCACATGGTTGATCATACTCTAGGTTCCACATGCATGTTTTAGCTGAAGGAAGAATACCTTAAACCTGGAGAGTTGAGACCCGTGTAATGCGTACCATGCAATATGACTTCAAAGGGTCTTCATTTGCTCACCGAACCTCTCCAATCCTATCACTGCTGCGTTTATGCCCCTGTACACACGCTTGATTCTCTTTTGGAGACATAGCAATCCATAGGTTTTCCGATACTTACTAGTCAGGTACATTCTTAGGCGTTTAATATGCGGTGTTGAGTCCATTTCTTTGAGCAAGGAGTAGCTCTTGTCTATTCCATATTTGACTTAAGGAACTTTATCTGTGCTCATTTCAATCTCTGGTTTTATGCAGCACCCCAACTCACCTTTCCCCTTAAGCAAGCATAAGTTGGTTTTCTAAATTTGAGACCCTGTTCTGTTCTGGAATGCAGTTCCTGTGTAGCCAAGTTTACATTCCGTGTATTAGTGATATCTTATGATGTTTCTTTTTCTGTGTGACTTATTTCAGTTAGAATCATCGTACCTGAATCCACTCATTATGCTGCTACGGGCCTGATGACATAGATTTCATTGCTGAGTGATACTGCATTGTACGTAAGTACCACAAGTTCTTTATCCATTTTTCACATTCTGCGATGTTGAACTTGTACTGTAAACGAGGTTCTTGTAAACAGAGGCGTCCCAAACTTTGGGGTGGCTGTGTCTTTTTGATTTTAATTTCCCTAAGCTATAGGACCATAAGTGGCAGTGCCCTAGGCTCTGTTGCTTTGTTTTTTAGATGTTTCAGGAAACACCATACACTTCTCCCGAGTGTCTGTTGGCAATTTACATCCCGCCCATCAGCATAACAAGGCTCCCAGTTCTCCATGGCCTGTCCTGCCTTTCTGGATTTTACACTTTTTTCAGATGGCCCTTTTGACCGGGGGGAAGTGAGACTTCATTGTAGTGCAGATTTCCTTTGCAAGCTTGCTTGGTTGGCCAAAATGGGCGTATGCGTTTTTTCCTGAATATATTCAGGAAAAAACGCATACGCCCTTTTTGGCCAAGTGCATCATTGTGGACGTTCTGCCTCTTTTCCTATGCTTTCAATGCAATTCCAGTCTACCTCCTGAAATCGGTTTCCTGCAATTCTGCCCCGCTTTCAAGTCCTCTTGGCAGCCTTACTTCAGTCTATTTTTGGACGATAGCTGTCATTTATAACTCTGCAGGTTTGTGAATTACAGTGCCCCTGGGCTCCTTTCTTCTACTCGCTTTCTTTTGAGCTGGCCGCAACACCGCAGGATGGCTTCAGGCCCTAATCTGGTTCCGGTACGGCACGCTGAGCCTTTGGTTATTTCCTCTTCCTGGTGGGAAATGAGAGTTAAATTTGCCCGTCCAGACACCTCCAGCTAGCCTCTCATTGGTTCTCGCTATTCCTGTTCATCTTCCGCAGAAATTGCAAACTGGGCCAAACAGGAGGTTAAAGGCGCTGACACTCCAAGTGGGGAGAGTGTTAGTAAAGCGTCTGGAATGTTGCACCCGAGTACCAGGGGAGGAAAACTGAGACATATTTGAACACGTCTCCCGATCACATGGTTGATCATACTTGGGTTCCACATGCATGTTTTAGCTGAAGGAAGAATACCTTAAACCTGGAGAGTTGAGACCCGTGGAATGGGTACCATGCAATATGACTTCAAAGGGTCTTCATTTGCTCACCGAACCTCTCCAATCCTATCACTGCTGCGTTTATGCCCCTGTACACACGCTTGATTCTCTTTTGGAGACATAGCAATCCATAGGTTTTAAGATACTTACTAGTCAGGTACATTCTTAGGCGTTTAATATGGGGTGTTGAGTCCATTTCGTTGAGCAAGGAGTAGCTCTTGTCTATTCCATATTTGGCTTAAGGAACTTTATCTGTGCTCATTTCAATCTCTGGTTTTATGCAGCACCGCAACTCACCTTTCCCCTTAAGCAAGCATAAGTTGCTTTTCTAAATTTGAGACACTGTTCTGTTCTGTAATTCAGTTCCTGTGTAGCCAAGTTTACATTCCGTGTATTAGTGATATCTTATGATGTTTCTTTTTCTGTGTGACTTATTTCAGTTAGAATCATCGTACCTGAATCCACTCATTGTGCTGCTAAGGGCCTGATGACACAGATTTCATTGCTGAGTGATATTGCTTTGTAAGTAAATACCACAACTTCTTTATCCATTTTTCACTTTCTGCGATGTTGAACTTGTACTGTAAACGAGGTTCTTGTAAACAGAGCCGTTCCAAACTTTGGGGTGGCTGTGTCTTTTTGATTTTAATTTCCCTAAGCTATAGGACCATAAGTGGAAGTGCCCTAGGTTCTGTTGCTTTGTTTTTTAGATGTTTCAGGAAACACCATACACTTCTCCCGAGTGGTTGTTGGCAATTTACATCCCGCCCATCAGCATAACAAGGCTCCCAGTTCTCCATGGCCTGTCTTGTCTTTCTGGATTTTACACTTTTTTCAGATGGCCCTTTTGACCGGGGGGAAGTGAGACTTCATTGTAGTGCAGATTTCCTTTGCAAGCTTGCTTGGTTGGCCAAAAAGGGCGTATGCGTTTTTTCCTGAATATATTCAGGAAAAAACGCATACGCCCTTTTTGGCCAAATGCATCATTGTGGACGTTCTGCCTCTTTTCCTATGCTTTCAATGCAATTCCAGTCTACCTCCTGAAATCGGTTTCCTGCAATTCTGCCCCGCTTTCAAGTCCTCTTGGCAGCCTTACTTCAGTCTATTTTTGGACGATAGCTGTCATTTATAAGTCTGCAGGTTTGTGAATTACAGTGCCCCTGAGCTCCTTTCTTCAACTCGCTTTCTTGTGACCTGGCCGCAACACCGCAGGATGGCTTCAGGCCCTAATCTGGTTCTGGCATGGCACGCTGAGCCTTTGGTTAATTCCTCTTCCTGGTGAGAAATGAGAGTTAAATTTGCCCGTCCAGACACCTCCAGCTAGCCTCTCATTGGTTCTCGCTATTCCTGTTCATCTTCCGCAGAAATTGCAAACTGGGCCAAACAGGGGGTTAAAGGGACTGACTCTCCAAGTCGGGAGAGTGTTAGTAAAGCGTCTGGAATGTTGCACCCGAGTACCAGGGGAGGAAAACTGAGACATATTTGAACACGTCTCCCGATCACATGGTTGATCATACTCTAGGTTCCACATGCATGTTTTAGCTGAAGGAAGAATACCTTAAACCTGGAGAGTTGAGACCCGTGTAATGCGTACCATGCAATATGACTTCAAAGGGTCTTCATTTGCTCACCGAACCTCTCCAATCCTATCACTGCTGCGTTTATGCCCCTGTACACATGCTTGATTCTCTTTTGGAGACATAGCAATCCATAGGTTTTCCGATACTTACTAGTCAGGTACATTCTTAGGCGTTTAATATGCGGTGTTGAGTCCATTTCTTTGAGCAAGGAGTAGCTCTTGTCTATTCCATATTTGACTTAAGGAACTTTATCTGTGCTCATTTCAATCTCTGGTTTTATGCAGCACCCCAACTCACCTTTACCCTTAAGCAAGCATAAGTTGGTTTTCTAAATTTAAGACCCTGTTCTGTTCTGTAATTCAGTTCCTGTGTAGCCAAGTTTACATTCCGTGTATTACTGATATCTTATGATGTTTCTTTTCTGTGTGACTTATTTCAGTTAGAATCATCATACCTGAATCCACTCATTGTGCTGCTACGGGCCTGATGACACAGATTTCATTGCTGAGTGATATTGCTTTGTAAGTAAATACCACAACTTCTTTATCCATTTTTCACTTTCTGCGATGTTGAACTTGTACTGTAAACGAGGTTCTTGTAAACAGAGCCGTTCGAAAGTTTGGGGTGGCTGTGTCTTTTTGATTTTAATTTCCCTAAGCTATAGGACCATAAGTGGAAGTGCCCTAGGTTCTGTTGCTTTGTTTTTTAGATGTTTCAGGAAACACCATACACTTCTCCCGAGTGGTTGTTGGCAATTTACATCCCGCCCATCAGCATAACAAGGCTCCCAGTTCTCCATGGCCTGTCTTGTCTTTCTGGATTTTACACTTTTTTCAGATGGCCCTTTTGACCGGGGGGAAGTGAGACTTCATTGTAGTGCAGATTTCCTTTGCAAGCTTGCTTGGTTGGCCAAAAAGGGCGTATGCGTTTTTTCCTGAATATATTCAGGAAAAAACGCATACGCCCTTTTTGGCCAAGTGCATCATTGTGGACGTTCTGCCTCTTTTCCTATGCTTTAATGCAATTCCAGTCTACCTCCTGAAATCGGTTTCCTGCAATTCTGCCCCGCTTTCAAGTCCTCTTGGCAGCCTTACTTCAGTCTATTTTTGGACGATAGCTGTCATTTATAACTCTGCAGGTTTGTGAATTACAGTGCCCCTGAGCTCCTTTCTTCAACTCGCTTTCTTGTGACCTGGCCGCAACACCGCAGGATGGCTTCAGGCCCTAATCTGGTTCTGGCATGGCACGCTGAGCCTTTGGTTAATTCCTCTTCCTGGTGAGAAATGAGAGTTAAATTTGCCCGTCCAGACACCTCCAGCTAGCCTCTCATTGGTTCTCGCTATTCCTGTTCATCTTCCGCAGAAATTGCAAACTGGGCCAAACAGGAGGTTAAAGGGACTGACTCTCCAAGTCGGAAGAGTGTTAGTAAAGCGTCTGGAATGTTGCACCCGAGTACCAGGGGAGGAAAACTGAGACATATTTGAACACGTCTCCCGTTCACATGGTTGATCATACTCTGGGTTCCACATGCATGTTTTAGCTGAAGGAAGAATACCTTAAACCTGGGTACTTGAGACCCGTGGAATGGGTACCATGCAATATGACTTCAAAGGGTCTTCATTTGCTCACCGAACCTCTCCAATCCTATCACTGCTGCGTTTATTCCCCTGTACACACGCTTGATTCTCTTTTGGAGACATAGCAATCCATAGGTTTTAAGATACTTACTAGTCAGGTACATTCTTAGGCGTTTAATATGGGGTGTTGAGTCCATTTCGTTGAGCAAGGAGTAGCTCTTGTCTATTCCATATTTGGCTTAAGGAACTTTATCTGTGCTCATTTCAATCTCTGGTTTTATGCAGCACCCCAACTCACCTTTCCCCTTAAGCAAGCATAAGTTGGTTTTCTAAATTTGAGACCCTGTTCTGTTCTGTAATTCAGTTCCTGTGTAGCCAAATTTCCATTCCGTGTATTACTGATATCTTATGATGTTTCTTTTTCTGTGTGACTTATTTCAGTTAGAATCATCATACCTGAATCCACTCATTGTGATGCTAAGGGCCTGATGACATAGATTTCATTGCTGAGTGATATTGCTTTGTAAGTAAATACCACAACTTCTTTATCCATTTTTCACTTTCTGCGATGTTGAACTTGTACTGTAAACGAGGTTCTTGTAAACAGAGGCGTCCCAAACTTTGGGGTGGCTGTGTCTTTTTGATTTTAATTTCCCTAAGCTATAGGACCATAAGTGGCAGTGCCCTAGGCTCTGTTGCTTTGTGTTTTAGATGTTTCAGGAAACACCATACACTTCTCCCGAGTGTCTGTTGGCAATTTACATCCCGCCCATCAGCATAACAAGGCTCCCAGTTCTCCATGGCCTGTCCTGCCTTTCTGGATTTTACACTTTTTTCAGATGGCCCTTTTGACCAGGGGGAAGTGAGACTTCATTGTAGTGCAGATTTCCTTTGCAAGCTTGCTTGGTTGGCCAAAAAGGGCGTATGCGTTTTTTCCTGAATATATTCAGGAAAAAACGCATACGCCCTTTTTGGCCAAGTGCATCATTGTGGACGTTCTGCCTCTTTTCCTATGCTTTCAATGCAATTCCAGTCTACCTCCTGAAATCGGTTTCCTGCAATTCTGCCCCGCTTTCAAGTCCTCTTGGCAGCCTTACTTCAGTCTATTTTTGGACGATAGCTGTCATTTATAACTCTGCAGGTTTGTGAATTACAGTGCCCCTGAGCTCCTTTCTTCAACTCGCTTTCTTGTGACCTGGCCGCAACACCGCAGGATGGCTTCAGGCCCTAATCTGGTTCTGGCATGGCACGCTGAGCCTTTGGTTAATTCCTCTTCCTGGTGAGAAATGAGAGTTAAATTTGCCCGTCCAGACACCTCCAGCTAGTCTCTCATTGGTTCTCGCTATTCCTGTTCATCTTCCGCAGAAATTGCAAACTGGGCCAAACAGGGGGTTAAAGGGACTGACTCTCCAAGTCGGGAGAGTGTTAGTAAAGCGTCTGGAATGTTGCACCCGAGTACCAGGGGAGGAAAACTGAGACATATTTGAACACGTCTCCCGATCACATGGTTGATCATACTCTAGGTTCCACATGCATGTTTTAGCTGAAGGAAGAATACCTTAAACCTGGAGAGTTGAGACCCGTGTAATGCGTACCATGCAATATGACTTCAAAGGGTCTTCATTTGCTCACCGAACCTCTCCAATCCTATCACTGCTGCGTTTATGCCCCTGTACACATGCTTGATTCTCTTTTGGAGACATAGCAATCCATAGGTTTTCCGATACTTACTAGTCAGGTACATACTTAGGCGTTTAATATGCGGTGTTGAGTCCATTTCTTTGAGCAAGGAGTAGCTCTTGTCTATTCCATATTTGACTTAAGGAACATTATCTGTGCTCATTTCAATCTCTGGTTTCATGCAGCACCCCAACTCACCTTTCCCCTTAAGCAAGCATAAGTTGGTTTTCTAAATTTGAGACCCTGTTCTGTTCTGTAATTCAGTTCCTGTGTAGCCAAGTTTACATTCCATGTATTACTGATATCTTATGATGTTTCTTTTCTGTGTGACTTATTTCAGTTAGAATCATCATACCTGAATCCACTCATTGTGCTTCTACGGGTCTGATGACACAGATTTCATTGCTGAGTGATATGGCTTTGTAAGTAAATACCACAACTTCTTTATCCATTTTTCACTTTCTGCGATGTTGAACTTGTACTGTAAACGAGGTTCTTGTAAACAGAGCCGTTCAAAAGTTTGGGGTGGCTGTGTCTTTTTGATTTTAATTTCCCTAAGCTATAGGACCATAAGTGGCAGTGCCCTAGGCTCTGTTGCTTTGTTTTTTAGATGTTTCAGGAAACACCATACACTTCTCCCGAGTGTCTGTTGGCAATTTACATCCCGCCCATCAGCATAACAAGGCTCCCAGTTCTCCATGGCCTGTCCTGCCTTTCTGGATTTTACACTTTTTTCAGATGGCCCTTTTGACCGGGGGGAAGTGAGACTTCATTGTAGTGCAGATTTCCTTTGCAAGCTTGCTTGGTTGGCCAAAAAGGGCGTATGCGTTTTTTCCTGAATATATTCAGGAAAAAACGCATACGCCCTTTTTGGCCAAGTGCATCATTGTGGACGTTCTGCCTCTTTTCCTATGCTTTCAATGCAATTCCAGTCTACCTCCTGAAATCGGTTTCCTGCAATTCTGCCCCGCTTTCAAGTCCTCTTGGCAGCCTTACTTCAGTCTATTTTTGGACGATAGCTGTCATTTATAAGTCTGCAGGTTTGTGAATTACAGTGCCCCTGAGCTCCTTTCTTCAACTCGCTTTCTTGTGACCTGGCCGCAACACCGCAGGATGGCTTCAGGCCCTAATCTGGTTCCGGCACGGCACGCTGAGCCTTTGGTTAATTCCTCTTCCTGGTGGGAAATGAGAGTTAAATTTGCCCGTCCAGACACCTCCAGCTAGTCTCTCATTGGTTCTCGCTATTCCTGTTCATCTTCCGCAGAAATTGCAAACTGGGCCAAACAGGAGGTTAAAGGGACTGACTCTCCAAGTCGGAAGAGTGTTAGTAAAGCGTCTGGAATGTTGCACCCGAGTACCAGGGTACGAAAACTGAGACATATTTGAACACGTCTCCCGTTCACATGGTTGATCATACTCTGGGTTACACATGCATGTTTTAGCTGAAGGAAGAATACCTTAAACCTGGGTAGTTGAAACCCGTGGAATGGGTACCATGCAATATGACTTCAAAGGGTCTTCATTTGATCACCGAACCTCTCCAATCCTATCACTGCTGCGTTTATTCCCCTGTACACATGCTTGATTATCTTTTGGAGACATAGCAATCCATAGGTTTTAAGATACTTACTAGTCAGGTACATTCTTAGGCGTTTAATATGGGGTGTTGAGTCCATTTCGTTGAGCAAGGAGTAGCTCTTGTCTATTCCATATTTGGCTTAAGGAACTTTATCTGTGCTCATTTCAATCTCTGGTTTTATGCAGCACCCCAACTCACCTTTCCCCTTAAGCAAGCATAAGTTGGTTTTCTAAATTTGAGACCCTGTTCTGTTCTGTAATTCAGTTCCTGTGTAGCCAAATTTCCATTCCGTGTATTACTGATATCTTATGATGTTTCTTTTTCTGTGTGACTTATTTCAGTTAGAATCATCATACCTGAATCCACTCATTGTGATGCTAAGGGCCTGATGACATAGATTTCATTGCTGAGTGATATTGCTTTGTAAGTAAATACCACAACTTCTTTATCCATTTTTCACTTTCTGCGATGTTGAACTTGTACTGTAAACGAGGTTCTTGTAAACAGAGGCGTCCCAAACTTTGGGGTGGCTGTGTCTTTTTGATTTTAATTTCCCTAAGCTATAGGACCATAAGTGGCAGTGCCCTAAGCTCTGTTGCTTTGTTTTTTAGATGTTTCAGGAAACACCATACACTTCTCCCGAGTGTCTGTTGGCAATTTACATCCCGCCCATCAGCATAACAAGGCTCCCAGTTCTCCGTGGCCTGTCCTGCCTTTCTGGATTTTACACTTTTTTCAGATGGCCCTTTTGACCGGGGGGAAGTGAGACTTCATTGTAGTGCAGATTTCCTTTGCAAGCTTGCTTGGTTGGCCAAAAAGGGCGTATGCGTTTTTTCCTGAATATATTCAGGAAAAAACGCATACGCCCTTTTTGGCCAAGTGCATCATTGTGGACGTTCTGCCTCTTTTCCTATGCTTTCAATGCAATTCCAGTCTACCTCCTGAAATCGGTTTCCTGCAATTCTGCCCCGCTTTCAAGTCCTCTTGGCAGCCTTACTTCAGTCTATTTTTGGACGATAGCTGTCATTTATAACTCTGCAGGTTTGTGAATTACAGTGCCCCTGAGCTCCTTTCTTCAACTCGCTTTCTTTTGAGCTGGCCGCAACACCGCAGGATGGCTTCAGGCCCTAATCTGGTTCTGGCCCGGCATGCTGAGCCTTTGGTTAATTCCTCTTCCTGGTGGGAAATGAGAGTTAAATTTGCCCGTCCAGACACCTCCAGCTAGCCTCTCATTGGTTCTCGCTATTCCTGTTCATCTTCCGCAGAAATTACAAACTGGGCCAAACAGGAGGTTAAAGGGACTGACTCTCCAAGTGGGGAGAGTGTTAGTAAAGCGTCTGGAATGTTGCACCCGAGTACCAGGGAAGGAAAACTGAGACATATTTGAACACGTCTCCCGATCACATGGTTGATCATACTCTGGGTTCCACATGCATGTTTTAGCTGAAGGAAGAATACCTTAAACCTGGGTAGTTGAAACCCGTGGAATGGGTACCATGCAATATGACTTCAAAGGGTCTTCATTTGCTCACCGAACCTCTCCAATCCTATCACTGCTGCGTTTATGCCCCTGTACACATGCTTGATTCTCTTTTGGAGACATAGCAATCCATAGGTTTTAAGATACTTACTAGTCAGGTACATTCTTAGGCGTTTAATATGGGGTGTTGAGTCCATTTCGTTGAGCAAGGAGTACCTCTTGTCTATTCCATATTTGGCTTAAGGAACTTTATCTGTGCTCATTTCAATCTCTGGTTTTATGCAGCACCCCAACTCACCTTTACCCTTAAGCAAGAATAAGTTGTTTTTCTAAATTTGAGACCCTGTTCTGTTCTGTAATTCAGTTCCTGTGTAGCCAAGTTTACATTCCGTGTATTACTGATATCTTATGATGTTTCTTTTTCTGTGTGACTTATTTCAGTTAGAATCATCATACCTGAATCCACTCATTGTGCTGCTAAGGGCCTGATGACACAGATTTCATTGCTGAGTGATATTGCTTTGTAAGTAAATACCACAACTTCTTTATCCATTTTTCACTTTCTGTGATGTTGAACTTGTAGTGTAAACGAGGTTCTTGTAAACAGAGCCGTTCCAAACTTTGGGGTGGCTGTGTCTTTTTGATTTTAATTTCCCTAAGCTATAGGACCATAAGTGGAAGTGCCCTAGGTTCTGTTGCTTTGTTTTTTAGATGTTTCAGGAAACACCATACACTTCTCCCGAGTGTCTGTTGGCAATTTACATCCCGCCCATCAGCATAACAAGGCTCCCAGTTCTCCATGGCCTGTCCTGCCTTTCTGGATTTTACACTTTTTTCAGATGGCCCTTTTGACCGGGGGGAAGTGAGACTTCATTGTAGTGCAGATTTCCTTTGCAAGCTTGCTTGGTTGGCCAAAAAGGGCGTATGCGTTTTTTCCTGAATATATTCAGGAAAAAACGCATACGCCCTTTTTGGCCAAGTGCATCATTGTGGACGTTCTGCCTCTTTTCCTATGCTTTCAATGCAATTCCAGTCTACCTCCTGAAATCGGTTTCCTGCAATTCTGCCCCGCTTTCAAGTCCTCTTGGCAGCCTTACTTCAGTCTATTTTTGGACGATAGCTGTCATTTATAACTCTGCAGGTTTGTGAATTACAGTGCCCCTGAGCTCCTTTCTTCAACTTGCTTTCTTGTGACCTGGCCGCAACACCGCAGGATGGCTTCAGGCCCTAATCTGGTTCCGGCCCGGCATGCTGAGCCTTTGGTTATTTCCTCTTCCTGGTGGGAAATGAGAGTTAAATTTGCCCGTCCAGACACCTCCAGCTAGTCTCTCATTGGTTCTCGCTATTCCTGTTCATCTTCCGCAGAAATTGCAAACTGGGCCAAACAGGAGGTTAAAGGCGCTGACTCTCCAAGTGGGGAGAGTGTTAGTAAAGCGTCTGGAATGTTGCACCCGAGTACCAGGGGAGGAAAACTGAGACATATTTGAACACGTCCCCCGTTCACATGGTTGATCATACTTGGGTTCCACATGCATGTTTTAGCTGAAGGAAGAATACCTTAAACCTGGAGAGTTCAGACCCGTGTAATGGGTACCATGCAATATGACTTCAAAGGGTCTTCATTTGCTCACCGAACCTCTCCAATCCTATCACTGCTGCGTTTATGCCACTGTACACATGCTTGATTCTCTTTCGGAGACATAGCAATCCATAGGTTTTAAGATACTTACTAGTCAGGTACATTCTTAGGCGTTTAATATGCGGTGTTGAGTCCATTTCGTTGAGCAAGGAGTAGCTCTTGTCTATTCCATATTTGGCTTAAGGAACTTTATCTGTGCTCATTTCAATCTCTGGTTTTATGCAGCAACCCAACTCACCTTTCCCCTTAAGCAAGCATAAGTTGGTTTTCTAAATTTGAGACCCTGTTCTGTTCTGTTATTCAGTTCCTGTGTAGCCAAGTTTACATTCCGTGTATTACTGATATCTTATGATGTTTCTTTTTCTGTGTGACTTATTTAAGTTAGAATCATCATACCTGAATCCACTCATTGTGATGCTAAGGGCCTGATGACATAGATTTCATTGCTGAGTGATATTGCTTTGTAAGTAAATACCACAACTTCTTTATCCATTTTTCACTTTCTGCGATGTTGAACTTGTACTGTAAACGAGGTTCTTGTAAACAGTGCCGTTCGAAAGTTTGGGGTGGCTGTGTCTTTTTGATTTTAATTTCCCTAAGCTATAGGACCATAAGTGGCAGTGCCCTAGGCTCTGTTGCTTTGTTTTTTAGATGTTTCAGGAAACACCATACACTTCTCCCAAGTGGTTGTTGGCAATTTACATCCCGCCCATCAGCATAACAAGGCTCCCAGTTCTCCATGGCCTGTCCTGCCTTTCTGGATTTTACACTTTTTTCAGATGGCCCTTTTGACCGGGGGAAGTGAGACTTCATTGTAGTGCAGATTTCCTTTGCAAGCTTGCTTGGTTGGCCAAAAAGGGTGTATGCGTTTTTTCCTGAATATATTCAGGAAAAAACGCATACGCCCTTTTTGGCCAAGTGCATCATTGTGGACGTTCTGCCTCTTTTCCTATGCTTTCAATGCAATTCCAGTCTACCTCCTGAAATCGGTTTCCTGCAATTCTGCCCCGCTTTCAAGTCCTCTTGGCAGCCTTACTTCAGTCTATTTTTGGACGATAGCTGTCATTTATAACTCTGCAGGTTTGTGAATTACAGTGCCCCTGAGCTCCTTTCTTCAACTCGCTTTCTTGTGACCTGGCCGCAACACCGCAGGATGGCTTCAGGCCCTAATCTGGTTCCGGCACGGCACGCTGAGCCTTTGGTTAATTCCTCTTCCTGGTGGGAAATGAGAGTTAAATTTGCCCGTCCAGACACCTCCAGCTAGTCTCTCATTGGTTCTTGCTATTCCTGTTCATCTTCCGCAGAAATTGCAAACTGGGCCAAACAGGAGGTTAAAGGGACTGACTCTCCAAGTCGGAAGAGTGTTAGTAAAGCGTCTGGAATGTTGCACCCGAGTACCAGGGGAGGAAAACTGAGACATATTTGAACACGTCTCCCATTCACATGGTTGATCATACTCTGGGTTCCACATGCATGTTTTAGCTGAAGGAAGAATACCTTAAACCTGGAGAGTTGAGACCCGTGGAATGGGTACCATGCAATATGACTTCAAAGGGTCTTCATTTGCTCACCGAACCTCTCCAATCCTATCACTGCTGCGTTTATTCCCCTGTACACACGCTTGATTCTCTTTTGGAGACATAGCAATCCATAGGTTTTAAGATACTTACTAGTCAGGTACATTCTTAGGCGTTTAATATGGGGTGTTGAGTCCATTTCGTTGAGCAAGGAGTAGCTCTTGTCTATTCCATATTTGGCTTAAGGAACTTTATCTGTGCTCATTTCAATCTCTGGTTTTATGCAGCACCCCAACTCACCTTTCCCCTTAAGCAAGCATAAGTTGGTTTTCTAAATTTGAGACCCTGTTCTGTTCTGTAATTCAGTTCCTGTGTAGCCAAATTTCCATTCCGTGTATTACTGATATCTTATGATGTTTCTTTTTCTGTGTGACTTATTTCAGTTAGAATCATCATACCTGAATCCACTCATTGTGATGCTAAGGGCCTGATGACATAGATTTCATTGCTGAGTGATATTGCTTTGTAAGTAAATACCACAACTTCTTTATCCATTTTTCACTTTCTGCGATGTTGAACTTGTACTGTAAACGAGGTTCTTGTAAACAGAGGCGTCCCAAACTTTGGGGTGGCTGTGTCTTTTTGATTTTAATTTCCCTAAGCTATAGGACCATAAGTGGCAGTGCCCTAGGCTCTGTTGCTTTGTTTTTTAGATGTTTCAGGAAACACCATACACTTCTCCCGAGTGTCTGTTGGCAATTTACATCCCGCCCATCAGCATAACAAGGCTCCCAGTTCTCCGTGGCCTGTCCTGCCTTTCTGGATTTTACACTTTTTTCAGATGGCCCTTTTGACCGGGGGGAAGTGAGACTTCATTGTAGTGCAGATTTCCTTTGCAAGCTTGCTTGGTTGGCCAAAAAGGGCGTATGCGTTTTTTCCTGAATATATTCAGGAAAAAACGCATACGCCCTTTTTGGCCAAGTGCATCATTGTGGACGTTCTGCCTCTTTTCCTATGCTTTCAATGCAATTCCAGTCTATCTCCTGAAATCGGTTTCCTGCAATTCTGCCCCGCTTTCAAGTCCTCTTGGCAGCCTTACTTCAGTCTATTTTTGGACGATAGCTGTCATTTATAACTCTGCAGGTTTGTGAATTACAGTGCCCCTGAGCTCCTTACTTCAACTCGCTTTCTTGTGACCTGGCCGCAACACCGCAGGATGGCTTCAGGCCCTAATCTGGTTCCGGCCCGGCATGCTGAGCCTTTGGTTAATTCCTCTTCCTGGTGGGAAATGAGAGTTAAATTTGCCCGTCCAGACACCTCCAGCTAGCCTCTCATTGGTTCTCGCTATTCCTGTTCATCTTCCGCAGAAATTACAAACTGGGCCAAACAGGAGGTTAAAGGGACTGACTCTCCAAGTGGGGAGAGTGTTAGTAAAGCGTCTGGAATGTTGCACCCGAGTACCAGGGAAGGAAAACTGAGACATATTTGAACACGTCTCCCGTTCACATGGTTGTTCATACTTGGGTTCCACATGCATGTTTTAGCTGAAGGAAGAATACCTTAAACCTGGAGAGTTCAGACCCGTGTAATGGGTACCATGCAATATGACTTCAAAGGGTCTTCATTTGCTCACCGAACCTCTCCAATCCTATCACTGCTGCGTTTATGCCCCTGTACACATGCTTGATTCTCTTTCGGAGACATAGCAATCCATAGGTTTTAAGATACTTACTAGTCAGGTACATTCTTAGGCGTTTAATATGCGGTGTTGAGTCCATTTCGTTGAGCAAGGAGTAGCTCTTGTCTATTCCATATTTGACTTAAGGAACTTTATCTGTGCTCATTTCAATCTCTGGTTTTATGCAGCACCCCAACTCACCTTTACCCTTAAGCAAGCATAAGTTGGTTTTCTAAATTTGAGACCCTGTTCTGTTCTGTAATCCAGTTCCTGTGTAGCCAAGTTTACATTCCGTGTATTAGTGATATCTTATGATGTTTCTTTTTCTGTGTGACTTATTTCAGTTAGAATCATCATACCTGAATCCACTCATTGTGATGCTAAGGGCCTGATGACACAGATTTCATTGCTGAGTGATATTGCTTTGTAAGTAAATACCACAACTTCTTTATCCATTTTTCACTTTCTGCGATGTTGAACTTGTACTGTAAACGAGGTTCTTGTAAACAGAGCCGTTCCAAATTTTGGGGTGGCTGTGTCTTTTTGATTTTAATTTCCCTAAGCTATAGGACCATAAGTGGAAGTGCCCTAGGTTCTGTTGCTTTGTTTTTTAGATGTTTCAGGAAACACCATACACTTCTCCCGAGTGGTTGTTGGCAATTTACATCCCGCCCATCAGCATAACAAGGCTCCCAGTTCTCCATGGCCTGTCCTGCCTTTCTGGATTTTACACTTTTTTCAGATGGCCCTTTTGACCGGGGGGAAGTGAGACTTCATTGTAGTGCAGATTTCCTTTGCAAGCTTGCTTGGTTGGCCAAAAAGGGCGTATGCGTTTTTTCCTGAATATATTCAGGAAAAAACGCATACGCCCTTTTTGGCCAAGTGCATCATTGTGGACGTTCTGCCTCTTTTCCTATGCTTTCAATGCAATTCCAGTCTACCTCCTGAAATCGGTTTCCTGCAATTCTGCCCCGCTTTCAAGTCCTCTTGGCAGCCTTACTTCAGTCTATTTTTGGACGATAGCTGTCATTTATAACTCTGCAGGTTTGTGAATTACAGTGCCCCTGAGCTCCTTTCTTCAACTCGCTTTCTTTTGAGCTGGCCGCAACACCGCAGGATGGCTTCAGGCCCTAATCTGGTTCCGGTACGGCACGCTGAGCCTTTGGTTATTTCCTCTTCCTGGTGGGAAATGAGAGTTAAATTTGCCCGTCCAGACACCTCCAGCTAGCCTCTCATTGGTTCTCGCTATTCCTGTTCATCTTCCGCAGAAATTGCAAACTGGGCCAAACAGGAGGTTAAAGGGACTGACTCTCCAAGTCGGGAGAGTGTTAGTAAAGCGTCTGGAATGTTGGACCCGAGTACAAGGGGAGGAAAACTGAGACATATTTGAACACGTCTCCCGTTCACATGGTTGATCATACTCTGGGTTCCACATGCATGTTTTAGCTGAAGGAAGAATACCTTAAACCTGGAGAGTTGAGACCCGTGGAATGGGTACCATGCAATATGACTTCAAAGGGTCTTCATTTGCTCACCGAACCTCTCCAATCCTATCACTGCTGCGTTTATTCCCCTGTACACACGCTTGATTCTCTTTTGGACACATAGCAATCCATAGGTTTTAAGATACTTACTAGTCAGGTACATTCTTAGGCATTTAATATGGGGTGTTGAGTCCATTTCGTTGAGCAAGGAGTAGCTCTTGTCTATTCCATATTTGGCTTAAGGAACTTTATCTGTGCTCATTTCAATCTCTGGTTTTATGCAGCACCCCAACTCACCTTTCCCCTTAAGCAAGCATAAGTTGGTTTTCTAAATTTGAGACCCTGTTCTGTTTTGGAATTCAGTTCCTGTGTAGACAAGTTTACATTCCGTGTATTACTGATATCTTATGATGTTTCTTTTTCTGTGTGACTTACTTCAGTTAGAATCATCATACCTGAATCCACTCATTGTGCTGCTAAGGACCTGATGACACAGATTTCATTGCTGAGTGATATTGCTTTGTAAGTAAATACCACAACTTCTTTATCCACTTTTTACTTTCTGCGATGTTGAACTTGTACTGTAAAGGAGGTTCTTGTAAACAGAGGCGTCCCAAACTTTGGGGTGGCTGTGTCTTTTTGATTTTAATTTCCCTATGCTATAGGACCATAAGTGGCAGTGCCCTAGGCTCTGTTGCTTTGTTTTTTAGATGTTTCAGGAAACACCATACACTTCTCCCGAGTGTCTGTTGGCAATTTACATCCCGCCCAACAGCATAACAAGGCTCCCAGTTCTCAATGGCCTGTTGCCTTTCTGGATTTTACACTTTTTTCAGATGGCCCTTTTGACCGGGGGGAAGTGAGACTTCATTGTAGTGCAGATTTCCTTTGCAAGCTTGCTTGGTTGGCCAAAAAGGGCGTATGCGTTTTTTCCTGAATATATTCAGGAAAAAACGCATACGCCCTTTTTGGCCAAGTGCATCATTGTGGACGTTCTGCCTCTTTTCCTATGCTTTCAATGCAATTCCAGTCTACCTCCTGAAATCGGTTTCCTGCAATTCTGCCCCGCTTTCAAGTCCTCCTGGCAGCCTTACTTCAGTCTATTTTTGGACGATAGCTGTCATTTATAACTCTGCAGGTTTGTGAATTACAGTGCCCCTGAGCTCCTTTCTTCAACTCGCTTTCTTGTGACCTGGCCGCAACACCGCAGGATGGCTTCAGGCCCTAATCTGGTTCCGGCCCGGCATGCTGAGCCTTTGGTTAATTCCTCTTCCTGGTGGGAAATGAGAGTTAAATTTGCCCGTCCAGACACCTCCAGCTAGCCTCTCATTGGTTCTCGCTATTCCTGTTCATCTTCCGCAGAAATTGCAAACTGGGCCAAACAGGAGGTTAAAGGGACTGACTCTCCAAGTCGGGAGAGTGTTAGTAAAGCGTCTGGAATGTTGCACCCGAGTACCAGGGGAGGAAAACTGAGACATATTTCAACACGTCTCCCGATCACATGGTTGATCATACTCTGGGTTCCACATGCATGTTTTAGCTGAAGGAAGAATACCTTAAACCTGGAGAGTTGAGACCCGTGTAATGGGTACCATGCAATATGACTTCAAAGGGTCTTCATTTGCTCACCGAACCTCTCCAATCCTATCACTGCTGCATTTATTCCCCTGTACACACGCTTGATTCTCTTTTGGAGACATAGCAATCCATAGGTTTTAAGATACTTACTAGTCAGGTACATTCTTAGGGGTTTAATATGGGGTTTTGAGTCCATTTCGTTGAGCAAGGAGTAGCTCTTGTCTATTCCATATTTGGCTTAAGGAACTTTATCTGTGCTCATTTCAATCTCTCGTTTTATGCAGCACCCCAACTCACCTTTACCCTTAAGCAAGCATAAGTTGGTTTTCTAAATTTGAGACCCTGTTCTGTTCTGTAATTCAGTTCCTGTGTAGCCAAGTTTACATTCCGTGTATTACTGATATCTTATGATGTTTCTTTTTCTGTGTGACTTATTTCAGTTAGAATCATCATACCTGAATCCACTCATTGTGATGCTAAGGGCCTGATGACATAGAATTCATTGCTGAGTGATATTGCTTTGTAAGTAAATACCACAACTTCTTTATCCATTTTTCACTTTCTGCGATGTTGAACTTGTACTGTAAACGAGGTTCTTGTAAACAGAGGCGTCCCAAACTTTGGGGTGGCTGTGTCTTTTTGATTTTAATTTCCCTAAGCTATAGGACCATAAGTGGCAGTGCCCTAGGCTCTGTTGCTTTGTTTTTTAGATGTTTCAGGAAACACCATACACTTCTCCCGAGTGTCTGTTGACAATTTACATCCCGCCCATCAGCATAACAAGGCTCCCAGTTCTCCATGGCCTGTCCTGCCTTTCTGGATTTTACACTTTTTTCAGATGGCCCTTTTGACCGGGGGGAAGTGAGACTTCATTGTAGTGCAGATTTCCTTTGCAAGCTTGCTTGGTTGGCCAAAAAGGGCGTATGCGTTTTTTCCTGAATATATTCAGGAAAAAACGCATACGCCCTTTTTGGCCAAGTGCATCATTGTGGACGTTCTGCCTCTTTTCCTATGCTTTCAATGCAATTCCAGTCTACCTCCTGAAATCGGTTTCCTGCAATTCTGCCCCGCTTTCAAGTCCTCTTGGCAGCCTTACTTCAGTCTATTTTTGGACGATAGCTGTCATTTATAACTCTGCAGGTTTGTGAATTACAGTGCCCCTGAGCTCCTTTCTTCAACTCGCTTTCTTGTGACCTGGCCGCAACACCGCAGGATGGCTTCAGGCCCTAATCTGGTTCCAGCACGGCACGCTGAGCCTTTGGTTAATTCCTCTTCCTGGTGGGAAATGAGAGTTAAATTTGCCCGTCCAGACACCTCCAGCTAGTCTCTCATTGGTTCTCGCTATTCCTGTTCATCTTCCGCAGAAATTGCAAACTGGGCCAAACAGGAGGTTAAAGGGACTGACTCTCCAAGTCGGGAGAGTGTTAGTAAAGCGTCTGGAATGTTGGACCCGAGTACCAGGGCAGGAAAACTGAGACATATTTGAACACGTCTCCCGTTCACATGGTTGATCATACTCTGGGTTCCACATGCATGTTTTAGCTGAAGGAAGAATACCTTAAACCTGGAGAGTTGAGACCCGTGGAATGGGTACCATGCAATATGACTTCAAAGGGTCTTCATTTGCTCACCGAACCTCTCCAATCCTATCACTGCTGCGTTTATGCCCCTGTACACACGCTTGATTCTCTTTTGGACACATAGCAATCCATAGGTTTTAAGATACTTACTAGTCAGTTACATTCTTAGGCATTTAATATGGGGTGTTGAGTCCATTTCGTTGAGCAAGGAGTAGCTCTTGTCTATTCCATATTTGGCTTAAGGAACTTTATCTGTGCTCATTTCAATCTCTGGTTTTATGCAGCACCCCAACTCACCTTTCCCCTTAAGCAAGCATAAGTTGGTTTTCTAAATTTGAGACCCTGTTCTGTTTTGGAATTCAGTTCCTGTGTAGCCAAGTTTACATTCCGTGTATTACTGATATCTTATGATGTTTCTTTTTCTGTGTGACTTACTTCAGTTAGAATCATCATACCTGAATCCACTCATTGTGCTGCTAAGGGCCTGATGACACAGATTTCATTGCTGAGTGATATTGCTTTGTAAGTAAATACCACAACTTCTTTATCCATTTTTTACTTTCTGCGATGTTGAACTTGTACTGTAAAGGAGGTTCTTGTAAACAGAGGCGTCCCAAACTTTGGGGTGGCTGTGTCTTTTTGATTTTAATTTCCCTATGCTATAGGACCATAAGTGGCAGTGCCCTAGGCTCTGTTGCTTTGTTTTTTAGATGTTTCAGGAAACACCATACACTTCTCCCGAGTGGTTGTTGGCAATTTACATCCCGCCCATCAGCATAACAAGGCTCCCAGTTCTCCATGGCCTGTCCTGCCTTTCTGGATTTTACACTTTTTTCAGATGGCTCTTTTGACCGGGGGGAAGTGAGACTTCATTGTAGTGCAGATTTCCTTTGCAAGCTTGCTTGGTTGGCCAAAAAGGGCGTATGCGTTTTTTCCTGAATATATTCAGGAAAAAACGCATACGCCCTTTTTGGCCAAGTGCATCATTGTGGACGTTCTGCCTCTTTTCCTATGCTTTCAATGCAATTCCAGTCTACCTCCTGAAATCGGTTTCCTGCAATTCTGCCCCGCTTTCAAGTCCTCTTGGCAGCCTTACTTCAGTCTATTTTTGGACGATAGCTGTCATTTATAACTCTGCAGGTTTGTGAATTACAGTGCCCCTGAGCTCCTTTCTTCAACTCGCTTTCTTGTGACCTGGCCGCAACACCGCAGGATGGCTTCAGGCCCTAATCTGGTTCCGGCACGGCACGCTGAGCCTTTGGTTATTTCCTCTTCCTGGTGGGAAATGAGAGTTAAATTTGCCCGTCCAGACACCTCCAGCTAGTCTCTCATTGGTTCTCGCTATTCCTGTTCATCTTCCACAGAAATTGCAAACTGGGCCAAACAGGAGGTTAAAGGCGCTGACTCTCCAAGTGGGGAGAGTGTTAGTAAAGCATCTGGAATGTTGCACCCGAGTACCAGGGAAGGAAAACTGAGACATATTTGAACACGTCTCCCATTCACATGGTTGATCATACTTGGGTTCCACATGCATGTTTTAGCTGAAGGAAGAATACCTTAAACCTGGAGAGTTAAGACCCGTGTAATGGGTACCATGCAATATGACTTCAAAGGGTCTTCATTTGCTCACCGAACCTCTCCAATCCTATCACTGCTGCGTTTATGCCCCTGTACACATGCTTGATTCTCTTTCGGAGACATAGCAATCCATAGGTTTTAAGATACTTACTAGTCAGGTACATTCTTAGGCGTTTAATATGCGGTGTTGAGTCCATTTCGTTGAGCAAGGAGTAGCTCTTGTCTATTCCATATTTGACTTAAGGAACTTTATCTGTGCTCATTTCAATCTCTGGTTTTATGCAGCACCCCAACTCACCTTTACCCTTAAGCAAGCATAAGTTGGTTTTCTAAATTTGAGACCCTGTTCTGTTCTGTAATTCAGTTCCTGTGTAGCCAAGTTTACATTCCGTGTATTACTGATATCTTATGATGTTTCTTTTTCTGTGTGACTTACTTCAGTTAGAATCATCATACCTGAATCCACTCATTGTGCTGCTACGGGCCTGATGACACAGATTTCATTGCTGAGTGATATTGCTTTGTAAGTAAATACCACAACTTCTTTATCCATTTTTCACTTTCTGCGATGTTGAACTTGTACTGTAAACGAGGTTCTTGTAAACAGAGCCGTTCCAAACTTTGGGGTGGCTGTGTCTTTTTGATTTTAATTTCCCTAAGCTATAGGACCATAAGTGGAAGTGCCCTAGGTTCTGTTGCTTTGTTTTTTAGATGTTTCAGGAAACACCATACACTTCTCCCGAGTGGTTGTTGGCAATTTACATCCCGCCCATCAGCATAACAAGGCTCCCAGTTCTCCATGGCCTGTCCTGCCTTTCTGGATTTTACACTTTTTTTAGATGGCCCTTTTGACCGGGGGAAAGTGAGACTTCATTGTAGTGCAGATTTCCTTTGCAAGCTTGCTTGGTTGGCCAAAAAGGGCGTATGCGTTTTTTCCTGAATATATTCAGGAAAAAACGCATACGCCCTTTTTGGCCAAGTGCATCATTGTGGACGTTCTGCCTCTTTTCCTATGCTTTCAATGCAATTCCAGTCTACCTCCTGAAATCGGTTTCCTGCAATTCTGCCCCGCTTTCAAGTCCTCTTGGCAGCCTTACTTCAGTCTATTTTTGGACGATAGCTGTCATTTATAACTCTGCAGGTTTGTGAATTACAGTGCCCCTGAGCACCTTTGTTCAACTCGCTTTCTTTTGAGCTGGCCGCAACACCGCAGGATGGCTTCAGGCCCTAATCTGGTTCCGGTACGGCACGCTGAGCCTTTGGTTATTTCCTCTTCCTGGTGGGAAATGAGAGTTAAATGTGCCCGTCCAGACACCTCCAGCTAGTCTCTCATTGGTTCTCGCTATTCCTGTTCATCTTCCGCAGAAATTGCAAACTGGGCCAAACAGGAGGTTAAAGGCGCTGACTCTCCAAGTGGGGAGAGTGTTAGTAAAGCGTCTGGAATGTTGCACCCGAGTACCAGGGGAGGAAAACTGAGACATATTTGAACACGTCTCCCGTTCACATGGTTGATCATACTTGGGTTCCACATGCATGTTTTAGCTGAAGGAAGAATACCTTAAACCTGGAGAGTTGAGACCCGTGGAATGGGTACCATGCAATATGACTTCAAAGGGTCTTCATTTGCTCACCGAACCTCTCCAATCCTATCACTGCTGCGTTTATGCCCCTGTACACATGCTTGATTCTCTTTTAGAGACATAGCAATCCATAGGTTTGAAGATACTTACTAGTCAGGTACATTCTTAGGCGTTTAATATGCGGTGTTGAGTCCATTTCGTTGAGCAAGGAGTAGCTCTTGTCTATTCCATATTTGGCTTAAAGAACTTTATCTGTGCTCATTTCAATCTCTGGTTTTATGCAGCACCCCAACTCACCTTTACCCTTAAGCAAGCATAAGTTGGTTTTCTAAATTTGAGAACCTGTTCTGTTTTGGAATTCAGTTCCTGTGTAGCCAAGTTTACATTCCGTGTATTACTGATATCTTATGATGTTTCTTTTTCTGTGTGACTTATTTCAGTTAGAATCATCGTACCTGAATCCACTCATTGTGCTGCTAAGGGCCTGATGACACAGATTTCATTGCTGAGTGATATTGCTTTGTAAGTAAATACCACAACTTCTTTATCCATTTTTCACTTTCTGCGATGTTGAACTTGTATTGTAAACGAGGTTCTTGTAAACAGAGCCGTTCCAAACTTTGGGGTGGCTGTGTCTTTTTGATTTTAATTTCCCTAAGCTATAGGACCATAAGTGGCAGTGCCCTAGGCTCTGTTGCTTTGTTTTTTAGATGTTTCAGGAAACACCATACACTTCTCCGGAGTGTCTGTTGGGAATTTACATCCCGCCCATCAGCATAACAAGGCTCCCAGTTCTCCATGGCCTGTCCTGCCTTTCTGGATTTTACACTTTTTTCAGATGGCCCTTTTGACCGGGGGGAAGTGAGACTTCATTGTAGTGCAGATTTCCTTTGCAAGCTTGCTTGGTTGGCCAAAAAGGGTGTATGCGTTTTTTCCTGAATATATTCAGGAAAAAACGCATATGCCCTTTTTGGCCAAGTGCATCATTGTGGACGTTCTGCCTCTTTTCCTATGCTTTCAATGCAATTCCAGTCTACCTCCTGAAATCGGTTTCCTGCAGTTCTGCCCCGCTTTCAAGTCCTCTTGGCAGCCTTACTTCAGTGTATTTTTGGACGATAACTGTCATTTATAACTCTGCACGTTTGTGAATTACAGTGCCCCTGGGCTCCTTTCTTCAACTCGCTTTCTTTTGAGCTGGCCGCAACACCGCAGGATGGCTTCAGGCCCTAATCTGGTTCCGGTACGGCACGCTGAGCCTTTGGTTATTTCCTCTTCCTGGTGGGAAATGAGAGTTAAATTTGCCCGTCCAGACACCTCCAGCTAGCCTCTCATTGGTTCTCGCTATTCCTGTTCATCTTCCGCAGAAATTGCAAACTGGGCCAAACAGGAGGTTAAAGGGACTGACTCTCCAAGTCGGGAGAGTGTTAGTAAAGCATCTGGAATGTTGCACCCGAGTACCAGGGGAGGAAAACTGAGACATATTTGAACACGTCTCCCGTTCACATGGTTGATCATACTCTGGGTTCCACATGCATGTTTTAGCTGAAGGAAGAATACCTTAAACATGGAGAGTTGAGACCCGTGCAATGGGTACCATGCAATATGACTTCAAAGGGTCTTCATTTGCTCACCGAACCTCTCCAATCCTATCACTGCTGCATTTATTCCCCTGTACACACGCTTGATTCTCTTTTGGAGACATAGCAATCCATAGGTTTTAAGATACTTACTAGTCAGGTACATTCTTAGGTGTTTAATATGGGGTGTTGAGTCCATTTCGTTGAGCAAGGAGTAGCTCTTGTCTATTCCATATTTGGCTTAAAGAACTTTATCTGTGCTCATTTCAATCTCTGGTTTTATGCAGCACCCCAACTCACCTTTACCCTTCAGCAAGCATAAGTTGGTTTTCTAAATTTGAGAACCTGTTCTGTTTTGGAATTCAGTTCCTGTGTAGCCAAGTTTACATTCCGTGTATTAGTGATATCTTATGATGTTTCTTTTTCTGTGTGACTTACTTCAGTTAGAATCATCGTACCTGAATCCACTCATTGTGCTGCTAAGGGCCTGATGACACAGATTTCATTGCTGAGTGATATTGCTTTGTAAGTAAATACCACAACTTCTTTATCCATTTTTCACTTTCTGCGATGTTGAACTTGTACTGTAAACGAGGTTCTTGTAAACAGAGACGTTCCAAACTTTGGGGTGGCTGTGTCTTTTTGATTTTAATTTCCCTAAGCTATAGGACCATAAGTGGCAGTGCCCTAGGCTCTGTTGCTTTGTTTTTTAGATGTTTCAGGAAACACCATACACTTCTCCCGAGTGTCTGTTGGCAATTTACATCCCGCCCATCAGCATAACAAGGCTCCCAGTTCTCCATGGCCTGTCCTGCCTTTCTGGATTTTACACTTTTTTCAGATGGCCCTTTTGACCGGGGGGAAGTGAGACTTCATTGTAGTGCAGATTTCCTTTGCAAGCTTGCTTGGTTGGCCAAAAAGGGCGTATGCGTTTTTTCCTGAATATATTCCTGAATATATTCAGGAAAAAACGCATACGCCCTTTTTGGCCAAGTGCATCATTGTGGACGTTCTGCCTCTTTTCCTATGCTTTCCATACAATTCCAATCTACCCCTGAAATCGGTTTCCTGCAATTCTGCCCCGCTTTCAAGTCCTCTTGGCAGCCTTACTTCAGTCTATTTTTGGACGATAGCTGTCATTTATAACTCTGCAGGTTTGTGAATTACAGTGCCCCTGAGCTCCTTTCTTCAACTCGCTTTCTTGTGAGCTGGCCGCAACACCGCAGGATGGCTTCAGGCCCTAATCTGGTTCCGGCACGGCACGCTGAGCCTTTGTTTAATTCCTCTTCCTGGTGGGAAATGAGAGTTAAATTTGCCCGTCCAGACACCTCCAGCTAGCCTCTCATTGGTTCTCGCTATTCCTGTTCATCTTCCGCAGAAATTGCAAACTGGGCCAAACAGGAGGTTAAAGGGACTGACTCTCCAAGTGGGGAGAGTGTTAGTAAAGCGTCTGGAATGTTGCACCCGAGTACCAGGGGAGGAAAACTGAGACATATTTGAACACGTCTCCCGATCACATGGTTGATCATACTCTGGGTTCCACATGCATATTTTAGCTGAAGGAAGAATACCTTAAACCTGGAGAGTTGAGACCCGTGGAATGGGTACCATGCAATATGACTTCAAAGGGTCTTCATTTGCTCACCGAACCTCTCCAATCCTATCACTGCTGCGTTTATGCCCCTGTACACATGCTTGATTCTCTTTCGGAGACATAGCAATCCATAGGTTTTAAGATACTTACTAGTCAGGTACATTCTTAGGCGTTTAATATGCGGTGTTGAGTCCATTTCGTTGAGCAAGGAGTAGCTCTTGTCTATTCCATATTTGGCTTAAGGAACTTTATCTGTGCTCATTTCAATCTCTGGTTTTATGCAGCACCCCAACTCACCTTTACCCTTAAGCAAGCATAAGTTGGTTTTCTAAATTTGAGTCCCTGTTCTGTTCTGTAATTCAGTTCATTTGTAGCCAAGTTTACATTCCGTGTATTACTGATATCTTATGATGTTTCTTTTTCTGTGTGACTTACTTCAGTTAGAATCATCATACCTGAATCCACTCATTGTGCTGCTAAGTGCCTGATGACACAGATTTCATTGCTGAGTGATATTGCTTTGTAAGTAAATACCACAAGGTCTTTATCCATTTTTCACTTTCTGTGATGTTGAACTTGTACTGTAAACGAGGTTCTTGTAAACAGAGCCGTTCCAAACTTTGGGGTGGCTGTGTCTTCTTGATTTTAATTTCCCTAAGCTATAGGACCATAAGTGGAAGTGCCCTAGGTTCTGTTGCTTTGTTTTTTAGATGTTTCAGGAAACAGCATACACTTCTCCCGAGTGGTTGTTGGCAATTTACATCCCGCCCATCAGCATAACAAGGCTCCCAGTTCTCCATGGCCTGTCCTGCCTTTCTGGATTTTACACTTTTTTCAGATGGCCCTTTTGACCGGGGGGAAGTGAGACTTCATTGTAGTGCAGATTTCCTTTGCAAGCTTGCTTGGTTGGCCAAAAAGGGCGTATGCGTTTTTTCCTGAATATATTCAGGAAAAAACGCATACGCCCTTTTTGGCCAAGTGCATCATTGTGGACGTTCTGCCTCTTTTCCTATGCTTTCAGTGCAATTCCAGTCTACCTCCTGAAATCGGTTTCCTGCAATTCTGCCCCGCTTTCAAGTCCTCTTGGCAGCCTTACTTCAGTCTATTTTTGGACGATAGCTGTCATTTATAACTCTGCAGGTTTGTGAATTACAGTGCCCCTGAGCTCCTTTCTTCAACTCGCTTTCTTGTGACCTGGCCGCAACACTGCAGGATATCTTCAGGCCCTAATCTGGTTCCGGTACGGCACGCTGAGCCTTTGGTTATTTCCTCTTCCTGGTGGGAAATGAGAGTTAAATTTGCCCGTCCAGACACCTCCAGCTAGCCTCTCATTGGTTCTCGCTATTCCTGTTCATCTTCCGCAGAAATTGCAAACTGGGCCAAACAGGAGGATAAAGGCGCTGACTCTCCAAGTGGGGAGAGTGTTAGTAAAGCGTCTGGAATGTTGCACCCGAGTACCAGGGGAGGAAAACTGAGACATATTTGAACACGTCTCCCGATCACATGGTTGATCATACTTGGGTTCCACATGCATGTTTTAGCTGAAGGAATAATACCTAAAACCTGGGTAGTTGAAACCCGTGGAATGGGTACCATGCAATATGACTTCAAAGGGTCTTCATTTGCTCACCGAACCTCTCCAATCCTATCACTGCTGCGTTTATGCCCCTGTACACATGCTTGATTCTCTTTCGGAGACATAGCAATCCATAGGTTTTAAGATACTTACTAGTCAGGTACATTCTTAGGCGTTTAATATGCGGTGTTGAGTCCATTTCGTTGAGCAAGGAGTAGCTCTTGTCTATTCCATATTTGGCTTAAGGAACTTTATCTGTGCTCATTTCAATCTCTGGTTTTATGCAGCACCCCAACTCACCTTTACCCTTAAGCAAGCATAAGTTGGTTTTCTAAATTTGAGTCCCTGTTCTGTTCTGTAATTCAGTTCCTTTGTAGCCAAGTTTACATTCCGTGTATTACTGATATCTTATGATGTTTCTTTTTCTGTGTGACTTACTTCAGTTAGAATCATCATACCTGAATCCACTCATTGTGCTGCTAAGTGCCTGATGACACAGATTTCATTGCTGAGTGATATTGCTTTGTAAGTAAATACCACAAGTTCTTTATCCATTTTTCACTTTCTGTGATGTTGAACTTGTACTGTAAACGAGGTTCTTGTAAACAGAGCCGTTCCAAACTTTGGGGTGGCTGTGTCTTCTTGATTTTAATTTCCCTAAGCTATAGGACCATAAGTGGAAGTGCCCTAGTTTCTGTTGCTTTGTTTTTTAGATGTTTCAGGAAACAGCATACACTTCTCCCGAGTGGTTGTTGGCAATTTACATCCCGCCCATCAGCATAACAAGGCTCCCAGTTCTCCATGGCCTGTCCTGCCTTTCTGGATTTTACACTTTTTTCAGATGGCCCTTTTGACCGGGGGGAAGTGAGACTTCATTGTAGTGCAGATTTCCTTTGCAAGCTTGCTTGGTTGGCCAAAAAGGGCGTATGCGTTTTTTCCTGAATATATTCAGGATAAAACGCATACGCCCTTTTTGGCCAAGTGCATCATTGTGGACGTTCTGCCTCTTTTCCTATGCTTTCAATGCAATTCCAGTCTACCTCCTGAAATCGGTTTCCTGCAATTCTGCCCCGCTTTCAAGTCCTCTTGGCAGCCTTACTTCAGTCTATTTTTGGACGATAGCTGTCATTTATAACTCTGCAGGTTTGTGAATTACAGTGCCCCTGAGCTCCTTTCTTCAACTCGCTTTCTTGTGACCTGGCCGCAACACTGCAGGATATCTTCAGGCCCTAATCTGGTTCCGGTACGGCACGCTGAGCCTTTGGTTATTTCCTCTTCCTGGTGGGAAATGAGAGTTAAATTTGCCCGTCCAGACACCTCCAGCTAGCCTCTCATTGGTTCTCGCTATTCCTGTTCATCTTCCGCAGAAATTGCAAACTGGGCCAAACAAGAGGTTAAAGGCGCTGACTCTCCAAGTGGGGAGAGTGTTAGTAAAGCGTCTGGAATGTTGCACCCGAGTACCAGGGGAGGAAAACTGAGACATATTTGAACACGTCTCCCGTTCACATGGTTGAGCATACTTGGGTTCCACATACATGTTTTAGCTGAAGGAAGAATACCTTAAACCTGGAGAGTTGAGACCCGTGAAATGGGTACCATGCAATATGACTTCTAAGGGTCTTCATTTGCTCACTGAACCTCTCCAATCCTATCACTGCTGCGTTTATGCCCCTGTACACACGCTTGATTCTCTTTTGGATACATAGAAATCCATAGGTTTTAAGATACTTACTAGTCAGGTACATTCTTAGGCGTTTAATATAGGGTGTTGAGTCCATTTCGTTGAGCAAGGAGTAGCTCTTGTCTATTCCATATTTGGCTTAAGGAACTTTATCTGTGCTCATTTCAATCTCTGGTTTTATGCAGCACCCCAACTCACCTTTCCCCTTAAGCAAGCATAAGTTGGTTTTCTAAATTTGAGACACTGTTCTGTTTTGGAATTCAGTTCCTGTGTAGCCAAGTTTACATTCCGTGTATTAGTGATATCTTATGATGTTTCTTTTTCTGTGTGACTTATTTCAGTTAGAATCATCGTACCTGAATCCACTCATTGTGCTGCTAAGGGCCTGATGACACAGATTTCTTTGCTGAGTGATATTGCTTTGTAAGTAAATACCACAAGTTCTTTATCCATTTTTCACTTTCTGCGATGTTAAACTTGTACTGTAAACGAGGTTCTTGTAAACAGAGCCGTTCCAAACTTTGGGATGGCTGTGTCTTTTTGATTTTAATTTCCCTAAGCTATAGGACCATAAGTGGAAGTGCCCTAGGTTCTGTTGCTTTGTTTTTTAGATGTTTCAGGAAACACCATACACTTCTCCCGAGTGGTTGTTGGCAATTTACATCCCGCCCATCAGCATAACAAGGCTCCCAGTTCTCCATGGCCTGTCTTGCCTTTCTGGATTTTACACTTTTTTCAGATGGCCCTTTTGACCGGGGGGAAGTGAGACTTCATTGTAGTGCAGATTTTCTTTGCAAACTTGCTTGGTTGGCCAAAAAGGGCGTATGCGTTTTTTCCTGAATATATTCAGGAAAAAACGCATACGCCCTTTTTGGCCAAGTGCATCATTGTGGACGTTCTGCCTCTTTTCCTATGCTTTCAATGCAATTCCAGTCTACCTCCTGAAATCGGTTTCCTGCAATTCTGCCCCGCTTTCAAGTCCTCTTGGCAGCCTTACTTCAGTCTATTTTTGCACGATAGCTCTCATTTATAACTCTGCAGGTTTGTGAATTACAGTGCCCCTGAGCTCCTTTCTTCAACTCGCTTTCTTTTGAGCTGGCCGCAACACCGCAGGGTGGCTTCAGGCCCTAATCTGGTTCTGGTACGGCACGCTGAGCCTTTGGTTATTTCCTCTTCCTGGTGGGAAATGAGAGTTAAATTTGCCCGTCCAGACACCTCCAGCTAGCCTCTCATTGGTTCTCGCTATTCCTGTTCATATTCCGCAGAAATTGCAAACTGGGCCAAACAGGATGTTAAAGGCGCTGACTCTCTAAGTCGGGAGAGTGTTAGTAAAGCGTCTGGAATGTTGCACCCGAGTACCAGGGGAGGAAAACTGAGACATATTTGAACACGTCTCCCGTTCACATGGTTGATCATACTTGGGTTCCACATGCATGTTTTAGCTGAAGGAAGAATACCTTAAACCTGGAGAGTTGAGACCCGTGGAATGGGTACCATGCAATATGACTTCAAAGGGTCTTCATTTGCTCACCGAACCTCTCCAATCCTATCACTGCTGCGTTTATGCCCCTGTACACATGCTTGATTCTCTTTCGGAGACATAGCAATCCATAGGTTTTAAGATACTTACTAGTCAGGTACATTCTTAGGCGTTTAATATGCGGTGTTGAGTCCATTTCGTTGAGCAAGGAGTAGCTCTTGTCTATTCCATATTTGACTTAAGGAACTTTATCTGTGCTCATTTCAATCTCTGGTTTTATGCAGCACCCCAACTCACCTTTACCCTTAAGCAAGCATAAGTTGGTTTTCTAAATTTGAGACCCTGTTCTGTTCTGTAATTCAGTTCCTGTGTAGCCAAGTTTACATTCCGTGTATTACTGATATCTTATGATGTTTCTTTTTCTGTGTGACTTACTTCAGTTAGAATCATCATACCTGAATCCACTCATTGTGCTGCTAAGGGCCTGATGACACAGATTTCATTGCTGCGTGATATTGCTTTGTAAGTAAATACCACATGGTCTTTATCCATTTTTCACTTTCTGTGATGTTGAACTTGTACTGTAAACGAGGTTCTTGTAAACAGAGCCGTTCCAAACTTTGGGGTGGCTGTGTCTTCTTGATTTTAATTTCCCTAAGCTATAGGACCATAAGTGGAAGTGCCCTAGGTTCTGTTGCTTTGTTTTTTAGATGTTTCAGGAAACACCATACACTTCTCCCGAGTGGTTGTTGGCAATTTACATCCCGCCCATCAGCATAACAAGGCTCCCAGTTCTCCATGGCCTGTCCTGCCTTTCTGGATTTTACACTTTTTTCAGATGGCCCTTTTGACCGGGGGGAAGTGAGACTTCATTGTAGTGCAGATTTCCTTTGCAAGCTTGCTTGGTTGGCCAAAAAGGGCGTATGCGTTTTTTCCTGAATATATTCAGGAAAAAACGCATACGCCCTTTTTGGCCAAGTGCATCATTGTGGACGTTCTGCCTCTTTTCCTATGCTTTCAATGCAATTCCAGTCTACCTCCTGAAATCGGTTTCCTGCAATTCTGCCCCGCTTTCAAGTCCTCTTGGCAGCCTTACTTCAGTCTATTTTTGGACGATAGCTGTCATTTATAACTCTGCAGGTTTGTGAATTACAGTGCCCCTGAGCTCCTTTCTTCAACTCGCTTTCTTGTGACCTGGCCGCAACACTGCAGGATATCTTCAGGCCTTAATCTGGTTCTGGTACGGCACGCTGAGCCTTTGGTTATTTCCTCTTCCTGGTGGGAAATGAGAGTTAAATTTGCCCGTCCAGACACCTCCAGCTAGCCTCTCATTGGTTCTCGCTATTCCTGTTCAACTTCCGCAGAAATTGCAAACTGGGCCAAACAAGAGGTTAAAGGCGCTGACTCTCCAAGTGGGGAGAGTGTTAGTAAAGCGTCTGGAATGTTGCACCCGAGTACCAGGGGAGGAAAACTGAGACATATTTGTACACGTCTCCCGTTCACATGGTTGATCATACTTGGGTTCCACATGCATGTTTTAGCTGAAGGAAGAATACCTAAAACCTGGGTAGTTGAAACCCGTGGAATGGGTACCATGCAATATGACTTCAAAGGGTCTTCATTTGCTCACCGAACCTCTCCAATCCTATCACTGCTGCGTTTATGCCCCTGTACACATGCTTGATTCTCTTTCGGAGACATAGCAATCCATAGGTTTTAAGATACTTACTAGTCAGGTACATTCTTAGGCGTTTAATATGCGGTGTTGAGTCCATTTCGTTGAGCAAGGAGTAGCTCTTGTCTATTCCATATTTGGCTTAAGGAACTTTATCTGTGCTCATTTCAATCTCTGGTTTTATGCAGCACCCCAACTCACCTTTACCCTTAAGCAAGCATAAGTTGGTTTTCTAAATTTGAGACCCTGTTCTGTTCTGTAATTCAGTTCCTGTGTAGCCAAGTTTACATTCCGTGTATTACTGATATCTTATGATGTTTCTTTTTCTGTGTGACTTACTTCAGTTAGAATCATCATACCTGAATCCACTCATTGTGCTGCTAAGGGCCTGATGACACAGATTTCATTGCTGAGTGATATTGCTTTGTAAGTAAATACCACAACTTCTTTATCCATTTTTCACTTTCTGCGATGTTGAACTTGTACTGTAAACGAGGTTCTTGTAAACAGAGCCGTTCCAAACTTTGGGGTGGCTGTGTCTTTTTGATTTTAATTTCCCTAAGCTATAGGACCATAAGTGGAAGTGCCCTAGGTTCTGTTGCTTTGTTTTTTAGATGTTTCAGGAAACACCATACACTTCTCCCGAGTGGTTGTTGGCAATTTACATCCCACCCATCAGCATAACAAGGCTCCCAGTTCTCCATGGCCTGTCCTGCCTTTCTGGATTTTACACTTTTTTCAGATGGCCCTTTTGACTGGGGGGAAGTGAGACTTCATTGTAGTGCAGATTTCCTTTGCAAGCTTGCTTGGTTGGCCAAAAATGGCGTATGCGTTTTTTCCTGAATATATTCAGGAAAAAACGCATACGCCCTTTTTGGCCAAGTGCATCATTGTGGACGTTCTGCCTCTTTTCCTATGCTTTCAATGCAATTCCAGTCTACCTCCTGAAATCGGTTTCCTGCAATTCTGCCCCGCTTTCAAGTCCTCTTGGCAGCCTTACTTCAGTCTATTTTTGGACGATAGCTGTCATTTATAACTCTGCAGGTTTGTGAACTACAGTGCCCCTGAGCTCCTTTGTTCAACTCGCTTTCTTTTGAGCTGGCCGCAACACCGCAGGATGGCTTCAGGCCCTAATCTGGTTCCGGTACGGCACGCTGAGCCTTTGGTTATTTCCTCTTCCTGGTGGGAAATGAGAGTTAAATTTGCCCGTCCAGACACCTCCAGCTAGCCTCTCATTGGTTCTCGCTATTCCTGTTCATCTTCCGCAGAAATTGCAAACTGGGCCCAACAGGAGGTTAAAGGCGTTGACTATCCAAGTGGGGAGAGTGTTAGTAAAGCGTCTGGAATGTTGCACCCGAGTAGCAGGGGAGGAAAACTGAGACATATTTGAACACGTCTCCTGTTCACATGGTTGATCATACTTGGGTTCCACATGCATGTTTTAGCTGAAGGAAGAATACCTAAAACCTGGGTAGTTGAAACCCGTGGAATGGGTACCATGCAATATGACTTCAAAGGGTCTTCATTTGCTCACCGAACCTCTCCAATCCTATCACTGCTGCGTTTATGCCCCTGTACACATGCTTGATTCTCTTTCGGAGACATAGCAATCCATAGGTTTTAAGATACTTACTAGTCAGGTACATTCTTAGGCGTTTAATATGCGGTGTTGAGTCCATTTCGTTGAGCAAGGAGTAGCTCTTGTCTATTCCATATTTGACTTAAGGAACTTTATCTGTGCTCATTTCAATCTCTGGTTTTATGCAGCACCCCAACTCACCTTTACCCTTAAGCAAGCATAAGTTGGTTTTCTAAATTTGAGACCCTGTTCTGTTCTGTAATTCAGTTCCTGTGTAGCCAAGTTTACATTCCGTGTATTACTGATATCTTATGATGTTTCTTTTTCTGTGTGACTTACTTCAGTTAGAATCATCATACCTGAATCCACTCATTGTGCTGCTAAGGGCCTGATGACACAGATTTCATTGCTGCGTGATATTGCTTTGTAAGTAAATACCACAAGGTCTTTATCCATTTTTCACTTTCTGTGATGTTGAACTTGTACTGTAAACGAGGTTCTTGTAAACAGAGCCGTTCCAAACTTTGGGGTGGCTGTGTCTTCTTGATTTTAATTTCCCTAAGCTATAGGACCATAAGTGGAAGTGCCCTAGGTTCTGTTGCTTTGTTTTTTAGATGTTTCAGGAAACACCATACACTTCTCCCGAGTGGTTGTTGGCAATTTACATCCCGCCCATCAGCATAACAAGGCTCCCAGTTCTCCATGGCCTGTCCTGCCTTTCTGGATTTTACACTTTTTTCAGATGGCCCTTTTGACCGGGGGGAAGTGAGACTTCATTGTAGTGCAGATTTCCTTTGCAAGCTTGCTTGGTTGGCCAAAAAGGGCGTATGCGTTTTTTCCTGAATATATTCAGGAAAAAACGCATACGCCCTTTTTGGCCAAGTGCATCATTGTGGACGTTCTGCCTCTTTTCCTATGCTTTCAATGCAATTCCAGTCTACCTCCTGAAATCGGTTTCCTGCAATTCTGCCCCGCTTTCAAGTCCTCTTGGCAGCCTTACTTCAGTCTATTTTTGGACGATAGCTGTCATTTATAACTCTGCAGGTTTGTGAATTACAGTGCCCCTGAGCTCCTTTCTTCAACTCGCTTTCTTGTGACCTGGCCGCAACACTGCAGGATATCTTCAGGCCTTAATCTGGTTCTGGTACGGCACGCTGAGCCTTTGGTTATTTCCTCTTCCTGGTGGGAAATGAGAGTTAAATTTGCCCGTCCAGACACCTCCAGCTAGCCTCTCATTGGTTCTCGCTATTCCTGTTCAACTTCCGCAGAAATTGCAAACTGGGCCAAACAAGAGGTTAAAGGCGCTGACTCTCCAAGTGGGGAGAGTGTTAGTAAAGCGTCTGGAATGTTGCACCCGAGTACCAGGGGAGGAAAACTGAGACATATTTGTACACGTCTCCCGTTCACATGGTTGATCATACTTGGGTTCCACATGCATGTTTTAGCTGAAGGAAGAATACCTAAAACCTGGGTAGTTGAAACCCGTGGAATGGGTACCATGCAATATGACTTCAAAGGGTCTTCATTTGCTCACCGAACCTCTCCAATCCTATCACTGCTGCGTTTATGCCCCTGTACACATGCTTGATTCTCTTTCGGAGACATAGCAATCCATAGGTTTTAAGATACTTACTAGTCAGGTACATTCTTAGGCGTTTAATATGCGGTGTTGAGTCCATTTCGTTGAGCAAGGAGTAGCTCTTGTCTATTCCATATTTGGCTTAAGGAACTTTATCTGTGCTCATTTCAATCTCTGGTTTTATGCAGCACCCCAACTCACCTTTACCCTTAAGCAAGCATAAGTTGGTTTTCTAAATTTGAGACCCTGTTCTGTTCTGTAATTCAGTTCCTGTGTAGCCAAGTTTACATTCCGTGTATTACTGATATCTTATGATGTTTCTTTTTCTGTGTGACTTACTTCAGTTAGAATCATCATACCTGAATCCACTCATTGTGCTGCTAAGGGCCTGATGACACAGATTTCATTGCTGAGTGATATTGCTTTGTAAGTAAATACCACAACTTCTTTATCCATTTTTCACTTTCTGCGATGTTGAACTTGTACTGTAAACGAGGTTCTTGTAAACAGAGCCGTTCCAAACTTTGGGGTGGCTGTGTCTTTTTGATTTTAATTTCCCTAAGCTATAGGACCATAAGTGGAAGTGCCCTAGGTTCTGTTGCTTTGTTTTTTAGATGTTTGAGGAAACACCATACACTTCTCCCGAGTGGTTGTTGGCAATTTACATCCCGCCCATCAGCATAACAAGGCTCCCAGTTCTCCATGGCCTGTCCTGCCTTTCTGGATTTTACACTTTTTTCAGATGGCCCTTTTGACTGGGGGGAAGTGAGACTTCATTGTAGTGCAGATTTCCTTTGCAAGCTTGCTTGGTTGGCCAAAAATGGCGTATGCGTTTTTTCCTGAATATATTCAGGAAAAAACGCATACGCCCTTTTTGGCCAAGTGCATCATTGTGGACGTTCTGCCTCTTTTCCTATGCTTTCAATGCAATTCCAGTCTACCTCCTGAAATCGGTTTCCTGCAATTCTGCCCCGCTTTCAAGTCCTCTTGGCAGCCTTACTTCAGTCTATTTTTGGACGATAGCTGTCATTTATAACTCTGCAGGTTTGTGAACTACAGTGCCCCTGAGCTCCTTTGTTCAACTCGCTTTCTTTTGAGCTGGCCGCAACACCGCAGGATGGCTTCTGGCCCTAATCTGGTTCCGGTACGGCACGCTGAGCCTTTGGTTATTTCCTCTTCCTGGTGGGAAATGAGAGTTAAATTTGCCCGTCCAGACACCTCCAGCTAGCCTCTCATTGGTTCTCGCTATTCCTGTTCATCTTCCGCAGAAATTGCAAACTGGGCCAAACAGGAGGTTAAAGGGACTGACTCTCTAAGTCGGGAGAGTGTTAGTAAAGCGTCTGGAATGTTGCACCCGAGTACCAGGGGAGGAAAACTGAGACATATTTGAACACGTCTCCCGATCAACTGGTTGATCATACTCTAGGTTCCACATGCATGTTTTAGCTGAAGGAAGAATACCTTAAACCTGGGTAGTTGAAACCCGTGGAATGGGTACCATGCAATATGACTTCAAAGGGTCTTCATTTGCTCACCGAACCTCTCCAATCCTATCACTGCTGCGTTTATGCCCCTGTACACATGCTTGATTCTCTTTCGGAGACATAGCAAACCATAGGTTTTAAGATACTTACTAGTCAGGTACATTCTTAGGCGTTTAATATGCGGTGTTGAGTCCATTTCGTTGAGCAAGGAGTAGCTCTTGTCTATTCCATATTTGACTTAAGGAACTTTATCTGTGCTCATTTCAATCTCTGGTTTTATGCAGCACCCCAACTCACCTTTCCCCTTAAGCAAGCATAAGTTGGTTTTCTGAATTTGAGACCCTGTTCTGTTCTGTAATTCAGTTCCTGTGTAGCCAAGTTTACATTCCGTGTATTACTGATATCTTATGATGTTTCTTTTTCTGTGTGACTTACTTCAGTTAGAATCATCATACCTGAATCCACTCATTGTGCTGCTAAGGGCCTGATGACAAAGATTTCATTGCTGAGTGATATTGCTTTGTAAGTAAATACCACAACTTCTTTATCCATTTTTCACTTTCTGCGATGTTGAACTTGTACTGTAAACGAGGTTCTTGTAAACGGAGCCGTTCCAAACTTTGGGGTGGCTGTGTCTTTTTGATTTTATTTTCCCTAAGCTATAGGACCATAAGTGGAAGTGCCCTAGGTTCTGTTTCTTTGTTTTTTAGATGTTTCAGGAAACACCATACACTTCTCCCGAGTGGTTGTTGGCAATTTACATCCCGCCCATCAGCATAACAAGGCTCCCAGTTCTCCATGGCCTGTTCTGCCTTTCTGGATTTTACAGTTTTTTCAGATGGCCCTTTTGACCGGGGGGAAGTGAGACTTCATTGTAGTGCAGATTTCCTTTGCAAGCTTGCTTGGTTGGCCAAAAAGGGCGTATGCGTTTTTCCCTGAATACATTCAGGAATAAACGCATATGCTCTTTTTTTGGCCAAGTGCATCATTGTGGACGCTCTGCCTCTTTTCCTATGCTTTCAATGCAATTCCAGTCTACCTCCTGAAATCGGTTTCCTGCAATTCTGCCCCGCTTTCAAGTCCTCTTGGCAGCCTTACTTCAGTCTATTTTTGGACGATAGCTGTCATTTATAACTCTGCAGGTTTGTGAATTACAGTGCCCCTGAGCTCCTTTCTTCAACTTGCTTTCTTGTGACCTGGCCGCAACACCGCAGGATGGCTTCAGGCCCTAATCTGGTTCCAGCACGGCACGCTGAGCCTTTGGTTATTTCCTCTTCCTGGTGGGAAATGAGAGTTAAATTTGCCCGTCCAGACACCTCCAGGTAGTCTCTCATTGGTTCTCGCTATTCCTGTTCATCTTCCGCAGAAATTGCAAACTGGGCCAAACAGGAGGTTAAAGGCGCTGACTCTCCAAGTGGGGAGAGTGTTAGTAAAGCGTCTGGAATGTTGCACCCGAGTACCAGGGGAGGAAAACTGAGACATATTTGAACACGTCTCCCGTTCACATGGTTGACCATACTTGGGTTCCACATGCATGTTTTAGCTGAAGGAAGAATACCTTAAACCTGGAGAGTTAAGACCCGTGTAATGGGTACCATGCAATATGACTTCAAAGGGTCTTCATTTGCTCACCGAACCTCTCCAATCCTATCACTGCTGCGTTTATGCCCCTGTACACATGCTTGATTCTCTTTCAGAGACATAGCAATCCATAGGTTTTTAAGATACTTACTAGTCAGGTACATTCTTAGGCGTTTAATATGCGGTGTTGAGTCCATTTCGTTGAGCAAGGAGTAGCTCTTGTCTATTCCATATTTGACTTAAGGAACTTTATCTGTGCTCATTTCAATCTCTGGTTTTATGCAGCACCCCAACTCACCTTTACCCTTAAGCAAGCATAAGTTGGTTTTCTAAATTTGAGACCCTGTTCTGTTCTGTAATTCAGTTCCTGTGTAGCCAAGTTTACATTCCGTGTATTACTGATATCTTATGATGTTTCTTTTTCTGTGTGACTTACTTCAGTTAGAATCATCATACCTGAATCCACTCATTGTGCTGCTAAGGGCCTGATGACACAGATTTCATTGCTGAGTGATACTGCTTTGTAAGTAAATACCACAACTTCTTTATCCATTTTTCACTTTCTGCGATGTTGAACTTGTACTGTAAATGAGGTTCTTGTAAACAGAGGCGTCCCAAACTTTGGGGTGGCTGTGTCTTTTTGATTTTAATTTCCCTAAGCTATAGGACCATAAGTGGAAGTGCCCTAGGTTCTGTTGCTTTGTTTTTTAGATGTTTCAGGAAACACCATACACTTCTCCCGAGTGGTTGTTGGCAATTTACATCCCGCCCATCAGCATAACAAGGCTCCCAGTTCTCCATGGCCTGTCCTGCCTTTCTGGATTTTACAGTTTTTTGAGATGGCCCTTTTGACCGGGGGGAAGTGAGACTTCATTGTAGTGCAGATTTCCTTTGCAAGCTTGCTTGGTTGGCCAAAAAGGGCGTATGCGTTTTTTCCTGAATATATTCAGGAAAAAACGCATACGCCCTTTTTGGCCAAGTGCATCATTGTGGACGTTCTGCCTCTTTTCCTATGCTTTCAATGCAATTCCAGTCTACCTCCTGAAATCGGTTTCCTGCAATTCTGCCCCGCTTTCAAGTCCTCTTGGCAGCCTTACTTCAGTCTATTTTTGGACGATAGCTGTCATTTATAACTCTGCAGGTTTGTGAATTACAGTGCCCCTGAGCTCCTTTCTTCAACTCGCTTTCTTGTGACCTGGCCGCAACACCGCAGGATGGCTTCAGGACCTAATCTGGTTCCGGCACGGCACGCTGAGCCTTTGGTTAATTCCTCTTCCTGGTGGGAAATGAGAGTTAAATTTGCCCGTCCAGACACCTCCAGCTAGTCTCTCATTGGTTCTCGCTATTCCTGTTCATCTTCCGCAGAAATTGCAAACTGGGCCAAACAGGAGGTTAAAGGGACTGACTCTCCAAGTCGGGAGAGTGTTAGTAAAGCGTCTGGAATGTTGCACCCGAGTACCAGGGTACGAAAACTGAGACATATTTGAACACGTCTCCCGATCACATGGTTGATCATACTCTAGGTTCCACATGCATGTTTTAGCTGAAGGAAGAATACCTTAAACCTGGGTAGTTGAAACCCGTGGAATGGGTACCATGCAATATGACTTCAAAGTGTCTTCATTTGCGCACCGAACCTCTCCAATCCTATCACTGCTGCGTTTATGCCCCTGTACACATGCTTGATTCTCTTTTGGAGACATAGCAATCCATAGGTTTTAAGATACTTACTAGTCAGGAACATTCTTAGGCGTTTAATATGGGGTGTTGAGTCCATTTCGTTGAGCAAGGAGTAGCTCTTGTCTATTCCATATTTGGCTTAAGGAACTTTATCTGTGCTCATTTCAATCTCTGGTTTTATGCAGCACCCCAACTCACCTTTCCCCTTAAGCAAGCATAAGTTGGTTTTCTAAATTTGAGACCCTGTTCTGTTCTGTAATTCAGTTCCTGTGTAGCCAAGTTTACATTCCGTGTATTACTGATATCTTATGATGTTTCTTTTTCTGTGTGACTTATTTCAGTTAGAATCATCATACCTGAATCCACTCATTGTGCTGCTACGGGCCTGATGACACAGATTTCATTGCTGAGTGATATTGCTTTGTAAGTAAATACCACAACTTCTTTATCCATTTTTCACTTTCTGCGATGTTGAACTTGTACTGTAAATGAGGTTCTTGTAAACAGAGCCGTTCCAAACTTTGGGGTGGCTGTGTCTTTTTGATTTTAATTTCCCTAAGCTATAGGACCATAAGTGGAAGTGCCCTAGGCTCTGTTGCTTTGTTTTTTAGATGTTTCAGGAAACACCATACACTTCTCCCAAGTGTCTGTTGGCAATTTAAATCCCGCCCATCAGCATAACAAGGCTCCCAGTTCTCAATGGCCTGTTGCCTTTCTGGATTTTACACTTTTTTCAGATGGCCCTTTTGACCGGGGGGAAGTGAGACTTCATTGTAGTGCAGATTTCCTTTGCAAGCTTGCTTGGTTGGCCAAAAAGGGCGTATGCGTTTTTTCCTGAATATATTCAGGAAAAAACGCATACGCCCTTTTTGGCCAAGTCCATCATTGTGGACGTTCTGCCTCTTTTCCTATGCTTTCAATGCAATTCCAGTCTACCTCCTGAAATCGGTTTCCTGCAATGCTGCCCCGCTTTCAAGTCCTCTTGGCAGCCTTACTTCAGTCTATTTTTGGACGATAGCTGTCATTTATAACTCTGCAGGTTTGTGAATTACAGTGCCCCTGAGCTCCTTTCTTCAACTCGCTTTCTTGTGACCTGGCCGCAACACCGCAGGATGGCTTCAGGCCCTAATCTGGTTCCGGCACGGCACGCTGAGCCTTTGGTTATTTCCTCTTCCTGGTGGGAAATGAGAGTTAAATTTGCCCGTCCAGACACCTCCAGCTAGCCTCTCATTGGTTCTCGCTATTCCTGTTCATCTTCCGCAGAAATTGCAAACTGGGCCAAACAGGAGGTTAAAGGCACTGACTCTCCAAGTGGGGAGAGTGTTAGTAAAGCGTCTGGAATGTTGCACCCGAGTACCAGGGGAGGAAAACTGAGACATATTTGAACACGTCTCCCGTTCACATGGTTGATCATACTTGGGTTCCACATGCATGTTTTAGCTGAAGGAAGAATACCTTAAACCTGGAGAGTTGAAACCCGTGGAATGGGTACCATGCAATATGACTTCAAAGGGTCTTCATTTGCTCACCGAACCTCTCCAATCCTATCACTGCTGCGTTTATGCCCCTGTACACATGCTTGATTCTCTTTCGGAGACATAGCAATCCATAGGTTTTTAAGATACTTACTAGTCAGGTACATTCTTAGGCGTTTAATATGCGGTGTTGAGTCCATTTCGTTGAGCAAGGAGTAGCTCTTGTCTATTCCATATTTGACTTAAGGAACTTTATCTGTGCTCATTTCAATCTCTGGTTTTATGCAGCACCCCAACTCACCTTTCCCCTTAAGCAAGCATAAGTTGGTTTTCTAAATTTGAGACCCTGTTCTGTTCTGTAATTCAGTTCCTGTGTAGCCAAGTTTACATTCCGTGTATTACTGATATCTTATGATGTTTCTTTTTCTGTGTGACTTACTTCAGTTAGAATCATCATACCTGAATCCACTCATTGTGCTGCTAAGGGCCTGATGACACAGATTTCATTGCTGAGTGATATTGCTTTGTAAGTAAATACCACAACTTCTTTATCCATTTTTCACTTTCTGCGATGTTGAACTTGTACTGTAAACGAGGTTCTTGTAAACAGAGCCGTTCCAAACATTGGGGTGGCTGTGTCTTTTTGATTTTAATTTCCCTAAGCTATAGGACCATAAGTGAGAAGTGCCCTAGGTTCTGTTGCTTTGTTTTTTAGATGTTTGAGGAAACACCATACACTTCTCCCGAGTGGTTGTTGGCAATTTACATCCCGCCCATCAGCATAACAAGGCTCCCAGTTCTCCATGGCCTGTCCTGCCTTTCTGCATTTTACAGTTTTTTCAGATGGCCCTTTTGACCAGGGGGAAGTGAGACTTCATTGTAGTGCAGATTTCCTTTGCAAGCTTGCTTGGTTGGCCAAAAAGGGCGTATGCGTTTTTTCCTGAATATATTCAGGAAAAAACGCATACGCCCTTTTTGGCCAAGTGCATCATTGTGGACGTTCTGCCTCTTTTCCTATGCTTGCCATGCAATTCCAGTCTACCTCCTGAAATCGGTTTCCTGCAATTCTGCCCCGCTTTCAAGTCCTCTTGGCAGCCTTACTTCAGTATATTTTTGGACGATAGCTGTCATTTATAACTCTGCAGGTTTGTGAATTACAGTGCCCCTGAGCTCCTTTGTTCAACTCGCTTTCTTTTGAGCTGGCCGCAACACCGCAGGATGGCTTCAGGCCCTAATCTGGTTCCGGTACGGCACGCTGAGCCTTTGGTTATTTCCTCTTCCTGGTGGGAAATGAGAGTTAAATTTGCCCGTCCAGACACCTCCAGCTAGCCTCTCATTGGTTCTCGCTATTCCTGTTCATCTTCCGCAGAAATTGCAAACTGGGCCAAACAGGAGGTTAAAGGCGCTGACTCTCCAAGTGGGGAGAGTGTTAGTAAAGCGTCTGGAATGTTGCACCCGAGTACCAGGGGAGGAAAACTGAGACATATTTGAACACGTCTCCCGTTCCCATGGTTGATCATACTTGGGTTCCACATGCATGTTTTAGCTGAAGGAAGAATAACTAAAACCTGGGTAGTTGAAACCCGTGGAATGGGTACCATGCAATATGACTTCAAAGGGTCTTCATTTGCTCACCGAACTTCTCCAATCCTATCACTGCTGCGTTTATGCCCCTGTAGACACGCTTGATTCTCTTTTGGAGACATAGCAATCCATAGGTTTTAAGATACTTACTAGTCAGGTACATTCTTAGGCGTTTAATATGCGGTGTTGAGTCCATTTCGTTGAGCAAGGAGTAGCTCTTGTCTATTCCATATTTGGCTTAAGGAACTTTATCTGTGCTCATTTCAATCTCTGGTTTTATGCAGCAACCCAACTCACCTTTCCCCTTAAGCAAGCATAAGTTGGTTTTCTAAATTTGAGACCCTGTTCTGTTTTGGAATTCAGTTCCTGTGTAGCCAAGTTTACATTCCGTGTATTACTGATATCTTATGATGTTTCTTTTTCTGTGTGACTTATTTCAGTTAGAATCATCATACCTGAATCCACTCATTGTGATGCTAAGGGCCTGATGACATAGATTTCATTGCTGAGTGATATTGCTTTGTAAGTAAATACCACAACTTCTTTATCCATTTTTCACTTTCTGCGATGTTGAACTTGTACTGTAAACGAGGTTCTTGTAAACAGAGGCGTCCCAAACTTTGGGGTGGCTGTGTCTTTTTGATTTTAATTTCCCTAAGCTATAGGACCATAAGTGGCAGTGCCCTAGGCTCTGTTGCTTTGTTTTTTAGATGTTTCAGGAAACACCATACACTTCTCCCGAGTGTCTGTTGGCAATTTACATCCCGCCCATCAGCATAACAAGGCTCCCAGTTCTCCATGGCCTGTCCTGCCTTTCTGGATTTTACACTTTTTTCAGATGGCCCTTTTGACCGGGGGGAAGTGAGACTTCATTGTAGTGCAGATTTCCTTTGCAAGCTTGCTTGGTTGGCCAAAAAGGGCGTATGCGTTTTTTCCTGAATATATTCAGGAAAAAACGCATACGCCCTTTTTGGCCAAGTGCATCATTGTGGACGTTCTGCCTCTTTTCCTATGCTTTCAATGCAATTCCAGTCTACCTCCTGAAATCGGTTTCCTGCAATTCTGCCCCGCTTTCAAGTCCTCTTGGCAGCCTTACTTCAGTCTATTTTTGGACGATAGCTGTCATTTATAACTCTGCAGGTTTGTGAATTACAGTGCCCCTGAGCTCCTTTCTTCAACTTGCTTTCTTGTGACCTGGCCGCAACACCGCAGGATGGCTTCAGGCCCTAATCTGGTTCCGGCCCGGCACGCTGAGCCTTTGGTTATTTCCTCTTCCTGGTGGGAAATGAGAGTTAAATTTGCCCGTCCAGACACCTCCAGCTAGTCTCTCATTGGTTCTCGCTATTCCTGTTCATCTTCCGCAGAAATTGCAAACTGGGCCAAACAGGAGGTTAAAGGCGCTGACTCTCCAAGTGGGGAGAGTGTTAGTAAAGCGTCTGGAATGTTGCACCCGAGTACCAGGGGAGGAAAACTGAGACATATTTGAACACGTCTCCCGTTCACATGGTTGACCATACTTGGGTTCCACATGCATGTTTTAGCTGAAGGAAGAATACCTTAAACCTGGAGAGTTAAGACCCGTGTAATGGGTACCATGCAATATGACTTCAAAGGGTCTTCATTTGCTCACCGAACCTCTCCAATCCTATCACTGCTGTGTTTATGCCCCTGTACACATGCTTGATTCTCTTTCGGAGACATAGCAATCCATAGGTTTTTAAGATACTTACTAGTCAGGTACATTCTTAGGCGTTTAATATGCGGTGTTGAGTCCATTTCGTTGAGCAAGGAGTAGCTCTTGTCTATTCCATATTTGACTTAAGGAACTTTATCTGTGCTCATTTCAATCTCTGGTTTTATGCAGCACCCCAACTCACCTTTACCCTTAAGCAAGCATAAGTTGGTTTTCTAAATTTGAGACCCTGTTCTGTTCTGTAATTCAGTTCCTGTGTAGCCAAGTTTACATTCCGTGTATTACTGATATCTTATGATGTTTCTTTTTCTGTGTGACTTACTTCAGTTAGAATCATCATACCTGAATCCACTCATTGTGCTGCTAAGGGCCTGATGACACAGATTTCATTGCTGAGTGATATTGCTTTGTAAGTAAATACCACAACTTCTTTATCCATTTTTCACTTTCTGCGATGTTGAACTTGTACTGTAAACGAGGTTCTTGTAAACAGAGGCGTCCCAAACTTTGGGGTGGCTGTGTCTTTTTGATTTTAATTTCCCTAAGCTATAGGACCATAAGTGGAAGTGCCCTAGGTTCTGTTGCTTTGTTTTTTAGATGTTTCAGGAAACACCATACACTTCTCCCGAGTGGTTGTTGGCAATTTACATCCCGCCCATCAGCATAACAAGGCTCCCAGTTCTCCATGGCCTGTCCTGCCTTTCTGGATTTTACACTTTTTTCAGATGGCCCTTTTGACCGGGGGGAAGTGAGACTTCATTGTAGTGCAGATTTCCTTTGCAAGCTTGCTTGGTTGGCCAAAAAGGGCGTATGCGTTTTTTCCTGAATATATTCAGGAAAAAACGCATACGCCCTTTTTGGCCAAGTGCATCATTGTGGACGTTCTGCCTCTTTTCCTATGCTTTCATGCAATTGCAGTCTACCTCCTGAAATCGGTTTCCTGCAATTCTGCCCCGCTTTCAAGTCCTCTTGGCAGCCTTACTTCAGTATATTTTTGGATGATAGCTGTCATTTATAACTCTGCAGGTTTGTGAATTACAGTGCCCCTGAGCTCCTTTGTTCAACTCGCTTTCTTTTGAGCTGGCCGCAACACCCCAGGATGGCTTCAGGCTCTAATCTGGTTCCGGTACGGCACGCTGAGCCTTTGGTTAATTCCTCTTCCTGGTGGGAAATGAGAGTTAAATTTGCCCGTCCAGACACCTCCAGCTAGCCTCTCATTGGTTCTCGCTATTCCTGTTCATCTTCCGCAGAAATTGCAAACTGGGCCAAACAGGAGGTTAAAGGCGCTGACTCTCCAAGTGGGGAGAGTGTTAGTAAAGCGTCTGGAATGTTGCACCCGAGTACCAGGGGAGGAAAACTGAGACATATTTGAACACGTCTCCCGTTCACATGGTTGATCATACTTGGGTTCCACATGCATGTTTTAGCTGAAGGAAGAATACCTTAAACCTGGGTAGTTGAAACCCGTGGAATGGGTACCATGCAATATGACTTCAAAGGGTCTTCATTTGCTCACCGAACCTCTCCAATCCTATCACTGCTGCGTTTATGCCCCTGTACACATGCTTGATTCTCTTTCGGAGACATAGCAATCCATAGGTTTTAAGATACTTACTAGTCAGGTACATTCTTAGGCGTTTAATATGCGGTGTTGAGTCCATTTCGTTGAGCAAGGAGTAGCTCTTGTCTATTCCATATTTGGCTTAAGGAACTTTATCTGTGCTCATTTCAATCTCTGGTTTTATGCAGCAACCCAACTCACCTTTCCCCTTAAGCAAGCATAAGTTGGTTTTCTAAATTTGAGACCCTGTTCTGTTTTGGAATTCAGTTCCTGTGTAGTCAAGTTTACATTCCGTGTATTAGTGATATCTTATGATGTTTCTTTTTCTGTGTGACTTATTTCAGTTAGAATCATCGTACCTGAATCTACTCATTATGCTGCTACGGGCCTGATGACATAGATTTCATTGCTGAGTGATACTGCATTGTACGTAAGTACCACAAGTTCTTTATCCTTTTTTCACTTTCTGCGATGTTGAACTTGTACTGTAAACGAGGTTCTTGTAAACAGAGCCGTTCCAAACTTTGGGGTGGCTGTGTCTTTTTGATTTTAATTTCCCTAAGCTATAGGACCATAAGTGGAAGTGCCCTAGGCTCTGTTGCTTTGTTTTTTAGATGTTTCAGGAAACACCATACACTTCTCCCGAGTGGTTGTTGGCAATTTACATCCCGCCCATCAGCATAACAAGGCTCCCAGTTCTCCATGGCCTGTCGTGCCTTTCTGGATTTTACACTTTTTTCAGATGGCCCTTTTGACCGGGGGGAAGTGAGACTTCATTGTAGTGCAGATTTCCTTTGCAAGCTTGCTTGGTTGGCCAAAAAGGGCGTATGCGTTTTTTCCTGAATATATTCAGGAAAAAACGCATACGCCCTTTTTGGCCAAGTGCATCATTGTGGACGTTCTGCCTCTTTTCCTATGCTTTCAATGCAATTCCAGTCTACCTCCTGAAATCGGTTTCCTGCAATTCTGCCCCGCTTTCAAGTCCTCTTGGCAGCCTTACTTCAGTCTATTTTTGGACGATAGCTGTCATTTATAACTCTGCAGGTTTGTGAATTACAGTGCCCCTGAGCTCCTTTCTTCAACTCGCTTTCTTGTGACCTGGCCGCAACACCGCAGGATGGCTTCAGGACCTAATCTGGTTCCGGCACGGCACGCTGAGCCTTTGGTTATTTCCTCTTCCTGGTGGGAAATGAGAGTTAAATTTGCCCGTCCAGACACCTCCAGCTAGCCTCTCATTGGTTCTCGCTATTCCTGTTCATCTTCCGCAGAAATTGCAAACTGGGCCAAACAGGAGGTTAAAGGCACTGACTCTCCAAGTGGGGAGAGTGTTAGTAAAGCGTCTGGAATGTTGCACCCGAGTACCAGGGGAGGAAAACTGAGACATATTTGAACACGTCTCCCGTTCACATGGTTGATCATACTTGGGTTCCACATGCATGTTTTAGCTGAAGGAAGAATACCTTAAACCTGGAGAGTTGAAACCCGTGGAATGGGTAACATGCAATATGACTTCATAGGGTCTTCATTTGCTCACCGAACCTCTCCAATCCTATCACTGCTGCGTTTATGCCCCTGTACACATGCTTGATTCTCTTTCGGAGACATAGCAATCCATAGGTTTTAAGATACTTACTAGTCAGGTACATTCTTAGGCGTTTAAAATGCGGTGTTGAGTCCATTTCGTTGAGCAAGGAGTAGCTCTTGTCTATTCCATATTTGGCTTAAGGAACTTTATCTGTGCTCATTTCAATCTCTGGTTTTATGCAGCAACCCAACTCACCTTTCCCCTTAAGCAAGCATAAGTTGGTTTTCTAAATTTGAGACCCTGTTCTGTTTTGGAATTCAGTTCCTGTGTAGCCAAGTTTACATTCCGTGTATTAGTGATATCTTATGATGTTTCTTTTTCTGTGTGACATATTTCAGTTAGAATCATCGTACCTGAATCTACTCATTATGCTGCTACGGGCCTGATGACATAGATTTCATTGCTGAGTGATACTGCATTGTACGTAAGTACCAAAAGTTCTTTATCCATTTTTCACTTTCTGCGATGTTGACCTTGTACTGTAAACGAGGTTCTTGTAAACAGAGCCGTTCCAAACTTTGGGGTGGCTGTGTCTTTTTGATTTTAATTTCCCTAAGCTATAGGACCATAAGTGGAAGTGCCCTAGGCTCTGTTGCTTTGTTTTTTAGATGTTTCAGGAAACACCATACACTTCTCCCGAGTGGTTGTTGGCAATTTACATCCCGCCCATCAGCATAACAAGGCTCCCAGTTCTCCATGGCCTGTCCTGCCTTTCTGGATTTTACACTTTTTTCAGATGGCCCTTTTGACCGGGGGGAAGTGAGACTTCATTGTAGTGCAGATTTCCTTTGCAAGCTTGCTTGGTTGGCCAAAAAGGGCGTATGCGTTTTTTCCTGAATATATTCAGGAAAAAACGCATACGCCCTTTTTGGCCAAGTGCATCATTGTGGACGTTCTGCCTCTTTTCCTATGCTTTCAATGCAATTCCAGTCTACCTCCTGAAATCGGTTTCCTGCAATTCTGCCCCGCTTTCAAGTCCTCTTGGCAGCCTTACTTCAGTCTATTTTTGGACGATAGCTGTCATTTATAACTCTGCAGGTTTGTGAATTACAGTGCCCCTGAGCTCCTTTCTTCAACTCGCTTTCTTGTGACCTGGCCGCAACACCGCAGGATGGCTTCAGGACCTAATCTGGTTCCGGCACGGCACGCTGAGCCTTTGGTTATTTCCTCTTCCTGGTGGGAAATGAGAGTTAAATTTGCCCGTCCAGACACCTCCAGCTAGCCTCTCATTGGTTCTCGCTATTCCTGTTCATCTTCCGCAGAAATTGCAAACTGGGCCAAACAGGAGGTTAAAGGCACTGACTCTCCAAGTGGGGAGAGTGTTAGTAAAGCGTCTGGAATGTTGCACCCGAGTACCAGGGGAGGAAAACTGAGACATATTTGAACACGTCTCCCGTTCACATGGTTGATCATACTTGGGTTCCACATGCATGTTTTAGCTGAAGGAAGAATACCTTAAACCTGGAGAGTTGAAACCCGTGGAATGGGTAACATGCAATATGACTTCAAAGGGTCTTCATTTGCTCACCGAACCTCTCCAATCCTATCACTGCTGCGTTTATGCCCCTGTACACATGCTTGATTCTCTTTCGGAGACATAGCAATCCATAGGTTTTTAAGATACTTACTAGTCAGGTACATTCTTAGGCGTTTAATATGCGGTGTTGAGTCCATTTCGTTGAGCAAGGAGTAGCTCTTGTCTATTCCATATTTGACTTAAGGAACTTTATCTGTGCTCATTTCAATCTCTGGTTTTATGCAGCACCCCAACTCACCTTTACCCTTAAGCAAGCATAAGTTGGTTTTCTAAATTTGAGACCCTGTTCTGTTCTGTAATTCAGTTCCTGTGTAGCCAAGTTTACATTCCGTGTATTACTGATATCTTATGATGTTTCTTTTTCTGTGTGACTTACTTCAGTTAGAATCATCATACCTGAATCCACTCATTGTGCTGCTAAGGGCCTGATGACACAGATTTCATTGCTGAGTGATATTGCTTTGTAAGTAAATACCACAACTTCTTTATCCATTTTTCACTTTCTGCGATGTTGAACTTGTACTGTAAACGAGGTTCTTGTAAACAGAGCCGTTCCAAACTTTGGGGTGGCTGTGTCTTTTTGATTTTAATTTCCCTAAGCTATAGGACCATAAGTGGAAGTGCCCTAGGTTCTGTTGCTTTGTTTTTTAGATGTTTCAGGAAACACCATACACTTCTCCCGAGTGGTTGTTGGCAATTTACATCCCGCCCATCAGCATAACAAGGCTCCCAGTTCTCCATGGCCTGTCCTGCCTTTCTGCATTTTACAGTTTTTTCAGATGGCCCTTTTGACCAGGGGGAAGTGAGACTTCATTGTAGTGCAGATTTCCTTTGCAAGCTTGCTTGGTTGGCCAAAAAGGGCGTATGCGTTTTTTCCTGAATATATTCAGGAAAAAACGCATACGCCCTTTTTGGCCAAGTGCATCATTGTGGACGTTCTGCCTCTTTTCCTATGCTTTCAATGCAATTCCAGTCTACCTCCTGAAATCGGTTTCCTGCAATTCTGCCCCGCTTTCAAGTCCTCTTGGCAGCCTTACTTCAGTATATTTTTGGACGATAGCTGTCATTTATAACTCTGCAGGTTTGTGAATTACAGTGCCCCTGAGCTCCTTTGTTCAACTCGCTTTCTTTTGAGCTGGCCGCAACACCGCAGGATGGCTTCAGGCCCTAATCTGGTTCCGGTACGGCACGCTGAGCCTTTGGTTATTTCCTCTTCCTGGTGGGAAATGAGAGTTAAATTTGCCCGTCCAGACACCTCCAGCTAGCCTCTCATTGGTTCTCGCTATTCCTGTTCATCTTCCGCAGAAATTGCAAACTGGGCCAAACAGGAGGTTAAAGGCGCTGACTCTCCAAGTGGTGAGAGTGTTAGTAAAGCGTCTGGAATGTTGCACCCGAGTACCAGGGGAGGAAAACTGAGACATATTTGAACACGTCTCCCGTTCACATGGTTGATCATACTTGGGTTCCACATGCATGTTTTAGCTGAAGGAAGAATACCTAAAACCTGGGTAGTTGAAACCCGTGGAATGGGTACCATGCAATATGACTTCAAAGGGTCTTCATTTGCTCACCGAACCTCTCCAATCCTATCACTGCTGCGTTTATGCCCCTGTACACATGCTTGATTCTCTTTTGGAGACATAGCAATCCATAGGTTTTAAGATACTTACTAGTCAGGTACATTCTTAGGCGTTTAATATGCGGTGTTGAGTCCATTTCGTTGAGCAAGGAGTAGCTCTTGTCTATTCCATATTTGGCTTAAGGAACTTTATCTGTGCTCATTTCAATCTCTGGTTTTATGCAGCAACCCAACTCACCTTTACCCTTAAGCAAGCATAAGTTGGTTTTCTAAATTTGAGACCCTGTTCTGTTTTGGAATTCAGTTCCTGTGTAGCCAAGTTTACATTCCGTGTATTACTGATATCTTATGATGTTTCTTTTTCTGTGTGACTTATTTCAGTTAGAATCATCGTACCTGAATCTACTCATTATGCTGCTACGGGCCTGATGACATAGATTTCATTGCTGAGTGATACTGCATTGTACGTAAGTACCACAAGTTCTTTATCCATTTTTCACTTTCTGCGATGTTGAACTTGTACTGTAAACGAGGTTCTTGTAAACAGAGCCGTTCCAAACTTTGGGGTGGCTGTGTCTTTTTGATTTTAATTTCCCTAAGCTATAGGACCATAAGTGGAAGTGCCCTAGGTTCTGTTGCTTTGTTTTTTAGATGTTTCAGGAAACACCATACACTTCTCCCGAGTGGTTGTTGGCAATTTACATCCCGCCCATCAGCATAACAAGGCTCCCAGTTCTCCATGGCCTGTCCTGCCTTTCTGGATTTTACACTTTTTTCAGATGGCCCTTTTGACCGGGGGGAAGTGAGACTTCATTGTAGTGCAGATTTCCTTTGCAAGCTTGCTTGGTTGGCCAAAAAGGGCGTATGCGTTTTTTCCTGAATATATTCAGGAAAAAACGCATACGCCCTTTTTGGCCAAGTGCATCATTGTGGACGTTCTGCCTCTTTTCCTATGCTTTCAATGCAATTCCAGTCTACCTCCTGAAATCGGTTTCCTGCAATTCTGCCCCGCTTTCAAGTCCTCTTGGCAGCCTTACTTCAGTCTATTTTTGGACGATAGCTGTCATTTATAACTCTGCAGGTTTGTGAATTACAGTGCCCCTGAGCTCCTTTCTTCAACTCGCTTTCTTGTGACTTGGCCGCAACACCGCAGGATGGCTTCAGGACCTAATCTGGTTCCGGCACGGCACGCTGAGCCTTTGGTTATTTCCTCTTCCTGGTGGGAAATTAGAGTTAAATTTGCCTGTCCAGACACCTCCAGCTAGCCTCTCATTGGTTCTCGCTATTCCTGTTCATCTTCCGCAGAAATTGCAAACTGGGCCAAACAGGAGGTTAAAGGCACTGACTCTCCAAGTGGGGAGAGTGTTAGTAAAGCGTCTGGAATGTTGCACCCGAGTACCAGGGGAGGAAAACTGAGACATATTTGAACACATCTCCCGTTCACATGGTTGATCATACTTGGGTTCCACATGCATGTTTTAGCTGAAGGAAGAATACCTAAAACCTGGGTAGTTGAAACCCGTGTAATGGGTACCATGCAATATGACTTCAAAGGGTCTTCATTTGCTCACCGAACCTCTCCAATCCTATCACTGCTGCGTTTATGCCCCTGTACACATGCTTGATTCTCTTTTGGAGACATAGCAATCCATAGGTTTTAAGATACTTACTAGTCAGGTACATTCTTAGGCGTTTAATATGCGGTGTTGAGTCCATTTCGTTGAGCAAGGAGTAGCTCTTGTCTATTCCATATTTGGCTTAAGGAACTTTATCTGTGCTCATTTCAATCTCTGGTTTTATGCAGCAACCCAACTCACCTTTACCCTTAAGCAAGCATAAGTTGGTTTTCTAAATTTGAGACCCTGTTCTGTTTTGGAATTCAGTTCCTGTGTAGCCAAGTTTACATTCCGTGTATTACTGATATCTTATGATGTTTCTTTTTCTGTGTGACTTATTTCAGTTAGAATCATCGTACCTGAATCTACTCATTATGCTGCTACGGGCCTGATGACATAGATTTCATTGCTGAGTGATACTGCATTGTACGTAAGTACCACAAGTTCTTTATCCATTTTTCACTTTCTGCGATGTTGAACTTGTACTGTAAACGAGGTTCTTGTAAACAGAGCCGTTCCAAACTTTGGGGTGGCTGTGTCTTTTTGATTTTAATTTCCCTAAGCTATAGGACCATAAGTGGAAGTGCCCTAGGTTCTGTTGCTTTGTTTTTTAGATGTTTCAGGAAACACCATACACTTCTCCCGAGTGGTTGTTGGCAATTTACATCCCGCCCATCAGCATAACAAGGCTCCCAGTTCTCCATGGCCTGTCCTGCCTTTCTGGATTTTACACTTTTTTCAGATGGCCCTTTTGACCGGGGGGAAGTGAGACTTCATTGTAGTGCAGATTTCCTTTGCAAGCTTGCTTGGTTGGCCAAAAAGGGCGTATGCGTTTTTTCCTGAATATATTCAGGAAAAAACGCATACGCCCTTTTTGGCCAAGTGCATCATTGTGGACGTTCTGCCTCTTTTCCTATGCTTTCAATGCAATTCCAGTCTACCTCCTGAAATCGGTTTCCTGCAATTCTGCCCCGCTTTCAAGTCCTCTTGGCAGCCTTACTTCAGTCTATTTTTGGACGATAGCTGTCATTTATAACTCTGCAGGTTTGTGAATTACAGTGCCCCTGAGCTCCTTTCTTCAACTCGCTTTCTTGTGACCTGGCCGCAACACCGCAGGATGGCTTCAGGACCTAATCTGGTTCCGGCACGGCACGCTGAGCCTTTGGTTATTTCCTCTTCCTGGTGGGAAATGAGAGTTAAATTTGCCCGTCCAGACACCTCCAGCTAGCCTCTCATTGGTTCTCGCTATTCCTGTTCATCTTCCGCAGAAATTGCAAACTGGGCCAAACAGGAGGTTAAAGGCACTGACTCTCCAAGTGGGGAGAGTGTTAGTAAAGCGTCTGGAATGTTGCACCCGAGTACCAGGGGAGGAAAACTGAGACATATTTGAACACGTCTCCCGTTCACATGGTTGATCATACTTGGGTTCCACATGCATGTTTTAGCTGAAGGAAGAATACCTTAAACCTGGAGAGTTGAAACCCGTGGAATGGGTAACATGCAATATGACTTCAAAGGGTCTTCATTTGCTCACCGAACCTCTCCAATCCTATCACTGCTGCGTTTATGCCCCTGTACACATGCTTGATTCTCTTTCGGAGACATAGCAATCCATAGGTTTTTAAGATACTTACTAGTCAGGTACATTCTTAGGCGTTTAATATGCGGTGTTGAGTCCATTTCGTTGAGCAAGGAGTAGCTCTTGTCTATTCCATATTTGACTTAAGGAACTTTATCTGTGCTCATTTCAATCTCTGGTTTTATGCAGCACCCCAACTCACCTTTACCCTTAAGCAAGCATAAGTTGGTTTTCTAAATTTGAGACCCTGTTCTGTTCTGTAATTCAGTTCCTGTGTAGCCAAGTTTACATTCCGTGTATTACTGATATCTTATGATGTTTCTTTTTCTGTGTGACTTACTTCAGTTAGAATCATCATACCTGAATCCACTCATTGTGCTGCTAAGGGCCTGATGACACAGATTTCATTGCTGAGTGATATTGCTTTGTAAGTAAATACCACAACTTCTTTATCCATTTTTCACTTTCTGCGATGTTGAACTTGTACTGTAAACGAGGTTCTTGTAAACAGAGCCGTTCCAAACTTTGGGGTGGCTGTGTCTTTTTGATTTTAATTTCCCTAAGCTATAGGACCATAAGTGGAAGTGCCCTAGGTTCTGTTGCTTTGTTTTTTAGATGTTTCAGGAAACACCATACACTTCTCCCGAGTGGTTGTTGGCAATTTACATCCCGCCCATCAGCATAACAAGGCTCCCAGTTCTCCATGGCCTGTCCTGCCTTTCTGCATTTTACAGTTTTTTCAGATGGCCCTTTTGACCAGGGGGAAGTGAGACTTCATTGTAGTGCAGATTTCCTTTGCAAGCTTGCTTGGTTGGCCAAAAAGGGCGTATGCGTTTTTTCCTGAATATATTCAGGAAAAAACGCATACGCCCTTTTTGGCCAAGTGCATCATTGTGGACGTTCTGCCTCTTTTCCTATGCTTTCAATGCAATTCCAGTCTACCTCCTGAAATCGGTTTCCTGCAATTCTGCCCCGCTTTCAAGTCCTCTTGGCAGCCTTACTTCAGTATATTTTTGGACGATAGCTGTCATTTATAACTCTGCAGGTTTGTGAATTACAGTGCCCCTGAGCTCCTTTGTTCAACTCGCTTTCTTTTGAGCTGGCCGCAACACCGCAGGATGGCTTCAGGCCCTAATCTGGTTCCGGTACGGCACGCTGAGCCTTTGGTTATTTCCTCTTCCTGGTGGGAAATGAGAGTTAAATTTGCCCGTCCAGACACCTCCAGCTAGCCTCTCATTGGTTCTCGCTATTCCTGTTCATCTTCCGCAGAAATTGCAAACTGGGCCAAACAGGAGGTTAAAGGCGCTGACTCTCCAAGTGGTGAGAGTGTTAGTAAAGCGTCTGGAATGTTGCACCCGAGTACCAGGGGAGGAAAACTGAGACATATTTGAACACGTCTCCCGTTCACATGGTTGATCATACTTGGGTTCCACATGCATGTTTTAGCTGAAGGAAGAATACCTAAAACCTGGGTAGTTGAAACCCGTGGAATGGGTACCATGCAATATGACTTCAAAGGGTCTTCATTTGCTCACCGAACCTCTCCAATCCTATCACTGCTGCGTTTATGCCCCTGTACACATGCTTGATTCTCTTTTGGAGACATAGCAATCCATAGGTTTTAAGATACTTACTAGTCAGGTACATTCTTAGGCGTTTAATATGCGGTGTTGAGTCCATTTCGTTGAGCAAGGAGTAGCTCTTGTCTATTCCATATTTGGCTTAAGGAACTTTATCTGTGCTCATTTCAATCTCTGGTTTTATGCAGCAACCCAACTCACCTTTACCCTTAAGCAAGCATAAGTTGGTTTTCTAAATTTGAGACCCTGTTCTGTTTTGGAATTCAGTTCCTGTGTAGCCAAGTTTACATTCCGTGTATTACTGATATCTTATGATGTTTCTTTTTCTGTGTGACTTATTTCAGTTAGAATCATCGTACCTGAATCTACTCATTATGCTGCTACGGGCCTGATGACATAGATTTCATTGCTGAGTGATACTGCATTGTACGTAAGTACCACAAGTTCTTTATCCATTTTTCACTTTCTGCGATGTTGAACTTGTACTGTAAACGAGGTTCTTGTAAACAGAGCCGTTCCAAACTTTGGGGTGGCTGTGTCTTTTGGATTTTAATTTCCCTAAGCTATAGGACCATAAGTGGAAGTGCCCTAGGTTCTGTTGCTTTGTTTTTTAGATGTTTCAGGAAACACCATACACTTCTCCCGAGTGGTTGTTGGCAATTTACATCCCGCCCATCAGCATAACAAGGCTCCCAGTTCTCCATGGCCTGTCCTGCCTTTCTGGATTTTACACTTTTTTCAGATGGCCCTTTTGACCGGGGGGAAGTGAGACTTCATTGTAGTGCAGATTTCCTTTGCAAGCTTGCTTGGTTGGCCAAAAAGGGCGTATGCGTTTTTTCCTGAATATATTCAGGAAAAAACGCATACGCCCTTTTTGGCCAAGTGCATCATTGTGGACGTTCTGCCTCTTTTCCTATGCTTTCAATGCAATTCCAGTCTACCTCCTGAAATCGGTTTCCTGCAATTCTGCCCCGCTTTCAAGTCCTCTTGGCAGCCTTACTTCAGTCTATTTTTGGACGATAGCTGTCATTTATAACTCTGCAGGTTTGTGAATTACAGTGCCCCTGAGCTCCTTTCTTCAACTCGCTTTCTTGTGACCTGGCCGCAACACCGCAGGATGGCTTCAGGACCTAATCTGGTTCCGGCACGGCACGCTGAGCCTTTGGTTATTTCCTCTTCCTGGTGGGAAATGAGAGTTAAATTTGCCCGTCCAGACACCTCCAGCTAGCCTCTCATTGGTTCTCGCTATTCCTGTTCATCTTCCGCAGAAATTGCAAACTGGGCCAAACAGGAGGTTAAAGGCACTGACTCTCCAAGTGGGGAGAGTGTTAGTAAAGCGTCTGGAATGTTGCACCCGAGTACCAGGGGAGGAAAACTGAGACATATTTGAACACGTCTCCCGTTCACATGGTTGATCATACTTGGGTTCCACATGCATGTTTTAGCTGAAGGAAGAATACCTTAAACCTGGAGAGTTGAAACCCGTGGAATGGGTAACATGCAATATGACTTCAAAGGGTCTTCATTTGCTCACCGAACCTCTCCAATCCTATCACTGCTGCGTTTATGCCCCTGTACACATGCTTGATTCTCTTTCGGAGACATAGCAATCCATAGGTTTTTAAGATACTTACTAGTCAGGTACATTCTTAGGCGTTTAATATGCGGTGTTGAGTCCATTTCGTTGAGCAAGGAGTAGCTCTTGTCTATTCCATATTTGACTTAAGGAACTTTATCTGTGCTCATTTCAATCTCTGGTTTTATGCAGCACCCCAACTCACCTTTACCCTTAAGCAAGCATAAGTTGGTTTTCTAAATTTGAGACCCTGTTCTGTTCTGTAATTCAGTTCCTGTGTAGCCAAGTTTACATTCCGTGTATTACTGATATCTTATGATGTTTCTTTTTCTGTGTGACTTACTTCAGTTAGAATCATCATACCTGAATCCACTCATTGTGCTGCTAAGGGCCTGATGACACAGATTTCATTGCTGAGTGATATTGCTTTGTAAGTAAATACCACAACTTCTTTATCCATTTTTCACTTTCTGCGATGTTGAACTTGTACTGTAAACGAGGTTCTTGTAAACAGAGCCGTTCCAAACTTTGGGGTGGCTGTGTCTTTTTGATTTTAATTTCCCTAAGCTATAGGACCATAAGTGGAAGTGCCCTAGGTTCTGTTGCTTTGTTTTTTAGATGTTTCAGGAAACACCATACACTTCTCCCGAGTGGTTGTTGGCAATTTACATCCCGCCCATCAGCATAACAAGGCTCCCAGTTCTCCATGGCCTGTCCTGCCTTTCTGCATTTTACAGTTTTTTCAGATGGCCCTTTTGACCAGGGGGAAGTGAGACTTCATTGTAGTGCAGATTTCCTTTGCAAGCTTGCTTGGTTGGCCAAAAAGGGCGTATGCGTTTTTTCCTGAATATATTCAGGAAAAAACGCATACGCCCTTTTTGGCCAAGTGCATCATTGTGGACGTTCTGCCTCTTTTCCTATGCTTTCAATGCAATTCCAGTCTACCTCCTGAAATCGGTTTCCTGCAATTCTGCCCCGCTTTCAAGTCCTCTTGGCAGCCTTACTTCAGTATATTTTTGGACGATAGCTGTCATTTATAACTCTGCAGGTTTGTGAATTACAGTGCCCCTGAGCTCCTTTGTTCAACTCGCTTTCTTTTGAGCTGGCCGCAACACCGCAGGATGGCTTCAGGCCCTAATCTGGTTCCGGTACGGCACGCTGAGCCTTTGGTTATTTCCTCTTCCTGGTGGGAAATGAGAGTTAAATTTGCCCGTCCAGACACCTCCAGCTAGCCTCTCATTGGTTCTCGCTATTCCTGTTCATCTTCCGCAGAAATTGCAAACTGGGCCAAACAGGAGGTTAAAGGCGCTGACTCTCCAAGTGGTGAGAGTGTTAGTAAAGCGTCTGGAATGTTGCACCCGAGTACCAGGGGAGGAAAACTGAGACATATTTGAACACGTCTCCCGTTCACATGGTTGATCATACTTGGGTTCCACATGCATGTTTTAGCTGAAGGAAGAATACCTAAAACCTGGGTAGTTGAAACCCGTGGAATGGGTACCATGCAATATGACTTCAAAGGGTCTTCATTTGCTCACCGAACCTCTCCAATCCTATCACTGCTGCGTTTATGCCCCTGTACACATGCTTGATTCTCTTTTGGAGACATAGCAATCCATAGGTTTTAAGATACTTACTAGTCAGGTACATTCTTAGGCGTTTAATATGCGGTGTTGAGTCCATTTCGTTGAGCAAGGAGTAGCTCTTGTCTATTCCATATTTGGCTTAAGGAACTTTATCTGTGCTCATTTCAATCTCTGGTTTTATGCAGCAACCCAACTCACCTTTACCCTTAAGCAAGCATAAGTTGGTTTTCTAAATTTGAGACCCTGTTCTGTTTTGGAATTCAGTTCCTGTGTAGCCAAGTTTACATTCCGTGTATTACTGATATCTTATGATGTTTCTTTTTCTGTGTGACTTATTTCAGTTAGAATCATCGTACCTGAATCTACTCATTATGCTGCTACGGGCCTGATGACATAGATTTCATTGCTGAGTGATACTGCATTGTACGTAAGTACCACAAGTTCTTTATCCATTTTTCACTTTCTGCGATGTTGAACTTGTACTGTAAACGAGGTTCTTGTAAACAGAGCCGTTCCAAACTTTGGGGTGGCTGTGTCTTTTTGATTTTAATTTCCCTAAGCTATAGGACCATAAGTGGAAGTGCCCTAGGCTCTGTTGCTTTGTTTTTTAGATGTTTCAGGAAACACCATACACTTCTCCCGAGTGGTTGTTGGCAATTTACATCCCGCCCATCAGCATAACAAGGCTCCCAGTTCTCCATGGCCTGTCCTGCCTTTCTGGATTTTACACTTTTTTCAGATGGCCCTTTTGACCGGGGGGAAGTGAGACTTCATTGTAGTGCAGATTTCCTTTGCAAGCTTGCTTGGTTGGCCAAAAAGGGCGTATGCGTTTTTTCCTGAATATATTCAGGAAAAAACGCATACGCCCTTTTTGGCCAAGTGCATCATTGTGGACGTTCTGCCTCTTTTCCTATGCTTTCAATGCAATTCCAGTCTACCTCCTGAAATCGGTTTCCTGCAATTCTGCCCCGCTTTCAAGTCCTCTTGGCAGCCTTACTTCAGTCTATTTTTGGACGATAGCTGTCATTTATAACTCTGCAGGTTTGTGAATTACAGTGCCCCTGAGCTCCTTTCTTCAACTCGCTTTCTTGTGACCTGGCCGCAACACCGCAGGATGGCTTCAGGACCTAATCTGGTTCCGGCACGGCACGCTGAGCCTTTGGTTATTTCCTCTTCCTGGTGGGAAATGAGAGTTAAATTTGCCCGTCCAGACACCTCCAGCTAGCCTCTCATTGGTTCTCGCTATTCCTGTTCATCTTCCGCAGAAATTGCAAACTGGGCCAAACAGGAGGTTAAAGGCACTGACTCTCCAAGTGGGGAGAGTGTTAGTAAAGCGTCTGGAATGTTGCACCCGAGTACCAGGGGAGGAAAACTGAGACATATTTGAACACGTCTCCCGTTCACATGGTTGATCATACTTGGGTTCCACATGCATGTTTTAGCTGAAGGAAGAATACCTTAAACCTGGAGAGTTGAAACCCGTGGAATGGGTAACATGCAATATGACTTCAAAGGGTCTTCATTTGCTCACCGAACCTCTCCAATCCTATCACTGCTGCGTTTATGCCCCTGTACACATGCTTGATTCTCTTTCGGAGACATAGCAATCCATAGGTTTTTAAGATACTTACTAGTCAGGTACATTCTTAGGCGTTTAATATGCGGTGTTGAGTCCATTTCGTTGAGCAAGGAGTAGCTCTTGTCTATTCCATATTTGGCTTAAGGAACTTTATCTGTGCTCATTTCAATCTCTGGTTTTATGCAGCACCCCAACTCACCTTTACCCTTAAGCAAGCATAAGTTGGTTTTCTAAATTTGAGACCCTGTTCTGTTCTGTAATTCAGTTCCTGTGTAGCCAAGTTTACATTCCGTGTATTACTGATATCTTATGATGTTTCTTTTTCTGTGTGACTTACTTCAGTTAGAATCATCATACCTGAATCCACTCATTGTGCTGCTAAGGGCCTGATGACACAGATTTCATTGCTGAGTGATATTGCTTTGTAAGTAAATACCACAACTTCTTTATCCATTTTTCACTTTCTGCGATGTTGAACTTGTACTGTAAACGAGGTTCTTGTAAACAGAGCCATTCCAAACTTTGGGGTGGCTGTGTCTTTTTGATTTTAATTTCCCTAAGCTATAGGACCATAAGTGGAAGTGCCCTAGGTTCTGTTGCTTTGTTTTTTAGATGTTTCAGGAAACACCATACACTTCTCCCGAGTGGTTGTTGGCAATTTACATCCCGCCCATCAGCATAACAAGGCTCCCAGTTCTCCATGGCCTGTCCTGCCTTTCTGCATTTTACAGTTTTTTCAGATGGCCCTTTTGACCGGGGGGAAGTGAGACTTCATTGTAGTGCAGATTTCCTTTGCAAGCTTGCTTGGTTGGCCAAAAAGGGCGTATGCGTTTTTTCCTGAATATATTCAGGAAAAAACGCATACGCCCTTTTTGGCCAAGTGCATCATTGTGGACGTTCTGCCTCTTTTCCTATGCTTTCAATGCAATTCCAGTCTACCTCCTGAAATCGGTTTCCTGCAATTCTGCCCCGCTTTCAAGTCCTCTTGGCAGCCTTACTTCAGTCTATTTTTGGACGATAGCTGTCATTTATAACTCTGCAGGTTTGTGAATTACAGTGCCCCTGAGCTCCTTTGTTCAACTCGCTTTCTTTTGAGCTGGCCGCAACACCGCAGGATGGCTTCAGGCCCTAATCTGGTTCCGGTACGGCACGCTGAGCCTTTGGTTATTTCCTCTTCCTGGTGGGAAATGAGAGTTAAATTTGCCCGTCCAGACACCTCCAGCTAGCCTCTCATTGGTTCTCGCTATTCCTGTTCATCTTCCGCAGAAATTGCAAACTGGGCCAAACAGGAGGTTAAAGGCGCTGACTCTCCAAGTGGTGAGAGTGTTAGTAAAGCGTCTGGAATGTTGCACCCGAGTACCAGGGGAGGAAAACTGAGACATATTTGAACACGTCTCCCGATCACATGATTGATCATACTCTAGGTTCCACATGCATGTTTTAGCTGAAGGAAGAATACCTTAAACCTGGGTAGTTGAAACCCGTGGAATGGGTACCATGCAATATGACTTCAAAGGGTCTTCATTTGCTCACCGAACCTCTCCAATCCTATCACTGCTGCGTTTATGCCCCTGTACACATGCTTGATTCTCTTTTGGAGACATAGCAATCCATAGGTTTTAAGATACTTACTAGTCAGGAACATTCTTAGGCGTTTAATATGGGGTGTTGAGTCCATTTCGTTGAGCAAGGAGTAGCTCTTGTCTATTCCATATTTGACTTAAGGAACTTTATCTGTGCTCATTTCAATCTCTGGTTTTATGCAGCACCCCAACTCACCTTTACCCTTAAGCAAGCATAAGTTGGTTTTCTAAATTTGAGACCCTGTTCTGTTCTGTAATTCAGTTCCTGTGTAGGCAAGTTTACATTCCGTGTATTAGTGATATCTTATGATGTTTCTTTTTCTGTGTGACTTATTTCAGTTAGAATCATCATACCTGAATCCACTCATTGCGATGCTAAGGGCCTGATGACATAGATTTCATTGCTGAGTGATATTGCTTTGTAAGTGAATACCACAACTTCTTTATCCATTTTTCACTTTCTGCGATGTTGAACTTGTACTGTAAACGAGGTTCTTGTAAACAGAGCCATTCCAAACTTTGGGGTGGCTGTGTCTTTTTGATTTTAATTTCCCTAAGCTATAGGACCATATGTGGAAGTGCCCTAGGCTCTGTTGCTTTGTTTTTTAGATGTTTCAGGAAACACCATACACTTCTCCCAAGTGTCTGTTGGCAATTTACATCCCGCCCATCAGCATAACAAGACTCCCAGTTCTCAATGGCCTGTTGCCTTTCTGGATTTTACACTTTTTTCAGATGGCCCTTTTGACCGGGGGGAAGTGAGACTTCATTTTAGTGCAGATTTCCTTTGCAAGCTTGCTTGGTTGGCCAAAAAGGGCGTATGCGTTTTTTCCTGAATGTATTCAGGAAAAAACGCATACGCCCTTTTTGGCCAAGTGCATCACTGTGGACGTTCTGCCTCTTTTCCTATGCTTTCAATGCAATTCCAGTCTACCTCCTGAAATCGGTTTCCTGCAATGCTGCCCCACTTTCAAGTCCTCTTGGCAGCCTTACTTCAGTCTATTTTTGGACGATAGCTGTCATTTATAACTCTGCAGGTTTGTGAATTACAGTGCCCCTGAGCTCCTTTCTTCAACTCGCTTTCTTTTGAGCTGGCCGCAACACCGCTGGATGGCTTCAGGCCCTAATCTGGTTCCGGCACGGCACGCTGAGCCTTTGGTTATTTCCTCTTCCTGGTGGGAAATGAGAGTTAAATTTGCCCGTCCAGACACCTCCAGCTAGCCTCTCATTGGTTCTCGCTATTCCTGTTCATCTCCCGCAGAAATTGCAAACTGGGCCAAACAGGAGGTTAAAGGCACTGACTCTCCAAGTGGGGAGAGTGTTAGTAAAGCGTCTGGAATGTTGCACCCGAGTACCAGGGGAGGAAAACTGAGACATATTTGAACACGTCTCCCGTTCACATGGTTGATCATACTTGGGTTCCACATGCATGTTTTAGCTGAAGGAAGAATACCTTAAACCTGGAGAGTTAAGACCCGTGTAATGGGTACCATGCAATATGACTTCAAAGGGTCTTCATTTGCTCACCGAACCTCTCCAATCCTATCACTGCTGCGTTTATGCCCCTGTACACATGCTTGATTCTCTTTCGGAGACATAGCAATCCATAGGTTTTAAGATACTTACTAGTCAGGTACATTCTTAGGCGTTTAATATGCGGTGTTGAGTCCATTTCGTTGAGCAAGGAGTAGTTCTTTTCTATTCCATATTTGACTTAAGGAACTTTATCTGTGCTCATTTCAATCTCTGGTTTTATGCAGCACCCCAACTCACCTTTCCCCTTAAGCAAGCATAAGTTGGTTTTCTAAATTTGAGACCCTGTTCTGTTCTGTAATTCAGTTCCTGTGTAGCCAAGTTTACATTCCGTGTATTACTGATATCTTATGATGTTTCTTTTTCTGTGTGACTTACTTCAGTTAGAATCATCATACCTGAATCCACTCATTGTGCTGCTAAGGGCCTGATGACACAGATTTCATTGCTGAGTGATATTGCTTTGTAAGTAAATACCACAACTTCTTTATCCATTTTTCACTTTCTGCGATGTTGAACTTGTACTGTAAACGAGGTTCTTGTAAACAGAGCCGTTCCAAACTTTGGGGTGGCTGTGTCTTTTTGATTTTAATTTCCCTAAGCTATAGGACCATAAGTGGAAGTGCCCTAGGTTCTGTTGCTTTGTTTTTTAGATGTTTCAGGAAACACCATACACTTCTCCCGAGTGGTTGTTGGCAATTTACATCCCGCCCATCAGCATAACAAGGCTCCCAGTTCTCCATGGCCTGTCCTGCCTTTCTGGATTTTACACTTTTTTCAGATGGCCCTTTTGACCGGGGGGAAGTGAGACTTCATTGTAGTGCAGATTTCCTTTGCAAGCTTGCTTGGTTGGCCAAAAAGGGCGTATGCGTTTTTTCCTGAATATATTCAGGAAAAAACGCATACGCCCTTTTTGGCCAAGTGCATCATTGTGGACGTTCTGCCTCTTTTCCTATGCTTTCAATGCAATTCCAGTCTACCTCCTGAAATCGGTTTCCTGCAATGCTGCCCCGCTTTCAAGTCCTCTTGGCAGCCTTACTTCAGTCTATTTTTGGACGATAGCTGTCATTTATAACTCTGCAGGTTTGTGAATTACAGTGCCCCTGAGCTCCTTTGTTCAACTCGCTTTCTTTTGAGCTGGCCGCAACACCGCAGGATGGCTTCAGGCCCTAATCTGGTTCCGGCACGGCACGCTGAGCCTTTGGTTATTTCCTCTTCCTGGTGGGAAATGAGAGTTAAATTTGCCCGTCCAGACACCTCCAGCTAACCTCTCATTGGTTCTCGCTATTCCTGTTCATCTTCCGCAGAAATTGCAAACTGGGCCAAACAGGAGGTTAAAGGCGCTGACTCTCCAAGTGGGGAGAGTGTTAGTAAAGCGTCTGGAATGTTGCACCCGAGTACCAGGGGAGGAAAACTGAGACATATTTGAACACGTCTCCCGTTCACATGGTTGATCATACTTGGGTTCCACATGCATGTTTTAGCTGAAGGAAGAATACCTAAAACCTGGGTAGTTGAAACCCGTGGAATGGGTACCATGCAATATGACTTCAAAGGGTCTTCATTTGCTCACCGAACCTCTCCAATCCTATCACTGCTGCGTTTATGCCCCTGTACACATGCTTGATTCTCTTTTGGAGACATAGCAATCCATAGGTTTTAAGATACTTACTAGTCAGGTACATTCTTAGGCGTTTAATATGCGGTGTTGAGTCCATTTCGTTGAGCAAGGAGTAGCTCTTGTCTATTCCATATTTGGCTTAAGGAACTTTATCTGTGCTCATTTCAATCTCTGGTTTGATGCAGCAACCCAACTCACCTTTACCCTTAAGCAAGCATAAGTTGGTTTTCTAAATTTGAGACCCTGTTCTGTTTTGGAATTCAGTTCCTGTGTAGCCCAGTTTACATTCCGTGTATTACTGATATCTTATGATGTTTCTTTTTCTGTGTGACTTATTTCAGTTAGAATCATCGTTCCTGAATCTACTCATTATGCTGCTACGGGCCTGATGACATAGATTTCATTGCTGAGTGATACTGCATTGTACGTAAGTACCACAAGTTCTTTATCCATTTTTCACTTTCTGCGATGTTGAACTTGTACTGTAAACGAGGTTCTTGTAAACAAAGCCGTTCCAAACTTTGGGGTGGCTGTGTCTTTTTGATTTTAATTTCCCTAAGCTATAGGACCATAAGTGGAAGTGCCCTAGGCTCTGTTGCTTTGTTTTTTAGATGTTTCAGGAAACACCATACACTTCTCCCGAGTGGTTGTTGGCAATTTACATCCCGCCCATCAGCATAACAAGGCTCCCAGTTCTCCATGGCCTGTCCTGCCTTTCTGGATTTTACACTTTTTTCAGATGGCCCTTTTGACCGGGGGGAAGTGAGACTTCATTGTAGTGCAGATTTCCTTTGCAAGCTTGCTTGGTTGGCCAAAAAGGGCGTATGCGTTTTTTCCTGAATATATTCAGGAAAAAACGCATACGCCCTTTTTGGCCAAGTGCATCATTGTGGACGTTCTGCCTCTTTTCCTATGCTTTCAATGCAATTCCAGTCTACCTCCTGAAATCGGTTTCCTGCAATTCTGCCCCGCTTTCAAGTCCTCTTGGCAGCCTTACTTCAGTCTATTTTTGGACGATAGCTGTCATTTATAACTCTGCAGGTTTGTGAATTACAGTGCCCCTGAGCTCCTTTCTTCAACTCGCTTTCTTGTGACCTGGCCGCAACACCGCAGGATGGCTTTAGGCCCTAATCTGGTTCCGGCCCGGCATGCTGAGCCTTTGGTTAATTCCTCTTCCTGGTGGGAAATGAGAGTTAAATTTGCCCGTCCAGACACCTCCAGCTAGCCTCTCATTGGTTCTCGCTATTCCTGTTCATCTTCCGCAGAAATTGCAAACTGGGCCAAACAGGAGGTTAAAGGGACTGACTCTCCAAGTCGGGAGAGTGTTAGTAAAGCGTCTGGAATGTTGCACCCGAGAACCAGGGGAGGAAAACTGAGACATATTTGAACACGTCTCCCGTTCACATGGTTGATCATACTCTGGGTTCCACATGCATTTTTTAGCTGAAGGAAGAATACCTTAAACCTGGAGAGTTGAGACCCGTGTAATGGGTACCATGCAATATAACTACAAAGGGTCTTCATTTGCTAACCGAACCTCTCCAATCCTATCACTGCTGTGTTTATTCCCCTGTACACACGCTCGATTCTCTTTTGGAGACATAGCAATCCATAGGTTTTAAGAAACTTACTAGTCAGGTACATTCTTAGGGGTTTAATATGGGGTTTTGAGTCCATTTCGTTGAGCAAGGAGTAGCTCTTGTCTATTCCATATTTGGCTTAAGGAACTTTATCTGTGCTCATTTCAATCTCTGGTTTTATGCAACACCCCAACTCACCTTTCCCCTTAAGCAAGCATAAGTTGGTTTTCTAAATTTGAGACCCTGTTCTGTTCTGTAATTCAGTTCCTGTGTAGCCAAGTTTCCATTCCGTGTATTACTGATATCTTATGATGTTTCTTTTTCTGTGTGACTTATTTCAGTTAGAATCATCATACCTGAATCCACTCATTGTGATGCTAAGGGCCTGATGACACAGATTTCATTGCTGAGTGATATTGCTTTGTAAGTAAATACCACAACTTCTTTATCCATTTTTCACTTTCTGCGATGTTGAACTTGTACTGTAAACGAGGTTCTTGTAAACAGAGGCGTCCCAAACTTTGGGGTGGCTGTGTCTTTTTGATTTTAATTTCCCTAAGCTATAGGACCATAAGTGGCAGTGCCCTAGGCTCTGTTGCTTTGTTTTTTAGATGTTTCAGGAAACACCATACACTTCTCCCAAGTGTCTGTTGGCAATTTACATCCCGCCCATCAGCATAACAAGGCTCCCAGTTCTCCATGGCCTGTCCTGCCTTTCTGGATTTTACACTTTTTTCAGATGGCCCTTTTGACCGGGGGGAAGTGAGACTTCATTGTAGTGCAGATTTCCTTTGCAAGCTTGCTTGGTTGGCCAAAAAGGGCGTATGCGTTTTTTCCTGAATATATTCAGGAAAAAACGCATACGTCCTTTTTGGCCAAGTGCATCATTGTGGACGTTCTGCCTCTTTTCCTATGCTTGCAATGCAATTCCAGTCTACCTCCTGAAATCGGTTTCCTGCAATTCTGCCCCGCTTTCAAGTCCTCTTGGCAGCCTTACTTCAGTCTATTTTTGGACGATAGCTGTCATTTATAACTCTGCAGGTTTGTGAATTACAGTGCCCCTGAGCTCCTTTCTTCAACTCGCTTTCTTGTGACCTGGCCGCAACACCGCAGGATGGCTTCAGGCCCTAATCTGGTTCCGGCCCGGCACGCTGAACCTTTGGTTAATTCCTCTTCCTGGTGGGAAATGAGAGTTAAATTTGCCCGTCCAGACACCTCCAGCTAGCCTCTCATTGGTTCTCGCTATTCCTGTTCATCTTCCGCAGAAATTGAAAACTCGGCCAAACAGGAGGTTAAAGGGACTGACTCTCCAAGTCGGGAGAGTGTTAGTAAAGCGTCTGGAATGTTGCACCCGAGTACCAGGGGAGGAAAACTGAGACATATTTGAACACGTCTCCCGATCACATGGTTGATCATACTCTAGGTTCCATATGCATGTTTTAGCTGAAGGAAGAATACCTTAAACCTGGGTAGTTGAAACCCGTGGAATGGGTACCATGCAATATGACTTCAAAGGGTCTTCATTTGCTCACCGAACCTCTCCAATCCTATCACTGCTGCGTTTATGCCCCTGTACACATGCTTGATTCTCTTTCGGAGACATAGCAATCCATAGGTTTTAAGATACTTACTAGTCAGGTACATTCTTAGGCGTTTAATATGGGGTGTTGAGTCCATTTTGTTGAGCAAGGAGTAGCTCTTGTCTATTCCATATTTGGCTTAAGGAACTTTATCTGTGCTCATTTCAATCTCTGGTTTTATGCAGCACCCCAACTCACCTTTACCCTTAGGCAAGAATAAGTTGGTTTTCTAAATTTGAGACCCTGTTCTGTTCTGTAATTCAGTTCCTGTGTAGCCAAGTTTACATTCCGTGTATTACTGATATCTTATGATGTTTCTTTTTCTGTGTGACTTATTTCAGTTAAAATCATCATACCTGAATCCACTCATTGTGCTGCTAAGGGCCTGATGACACAGATTTCATTGCTGAGTGATATTGCTTTGTAAGTAAATACCACAACTTCTTTATCCATTTTTCACTTTCTGCAATGTTGAACTTGTACTGTAAACGAGGTTCTTGTAAACAGAGGCGTCCCAAACTTTGGGGTGGCTGTGTCTTTTTGATTTTAATTTCCCTAAGCTATAGGACCATAAGTGGAAGTGCCCTAGGTTCTGTTGCTTTGTTTTTTAGATGTTTCAGGAAACACCATACACTTCTCCCGAGTGGTTGTTGGCAATTTACATCCCGCCCATCAGCATAACAAGGCTCCCAGTTCTCCATGGCCTGTCCTGCCTTTCTGGATTTTACACTTTTTTCAGATGGCCCTTTTGACCGGGGAGAAGTGAGACTTCATTGTAGTGCAGATTTCCTTTGCAAGCTTGCTTGGTTGGCCAAAAAGGGCGTATGCGTTTTTTCCTGAATATATTCAGGAAAAAACGCATACGCCCTTTTTGGCCAAGTGCATCATTGTGGACGTTCTGCCTCTTTTCCTATGCTTTCAATGCAATTCCAGTCTACCTCCTGAAATCGGTTTCCTGCAATTCTGCCCCGCTTTCAAGTCCTCTTGGCAGCCTTACTTCAGTCTATTTTTGGACGATAGCTGTCATTTATAACTCTGCAGGTTTGTGAATTACAGTGCCCCTGAGCTCCTTTCTTCAACTCGCTTTCTTGTGACCTGGCCGCAACACCGCAGGATGGCTTCAGGCCCTAATCTGGTTCCGGCACGGCACACTGAGCCTTTAGTTATTTCCTCTTCCTGGTGGGAAATGAGAGTTAAATTTGCCCGTCCAGACACCTCCAGCTAGTCTCTCATTGGTTCTCGCTATTCCTGTTCATCTTCCGCAGAAATTGCAAACTGGGCCAAACAGGAGGTTAAAGGCACTGACTCTCCAAGTGGGGAGAGTGTTAGTAAAGCGTCTGGAATGTTGCACCCGAGTACCAGGGGAGGAAAACTGAGACATATTTGAACACGTCTCCCGATCACATGGTTGATCATACTTGGGTTCCACATGCATGTTTTAGCTGAAGGAAGAATACCTTAAACCTGGAAAGTTGAGACCCGTGGAATGTGTACCATGCAATATGACATCAAAGGGTCTTCATTTGCTCACCGAACCTCTCCAATCCTATCACTGCTGCGTTTATGCCCCTGTACACACGCTTGGTTCTCTTTTGGAGACATAGCAATCCATAGGTTTTAAGATACTTACTAGTCAGGTACATTCTTAGGCGTTTAATATGGGGTGTTGAGTCCATTTCGTTGAGCAAGGAGTAGCTCTTGTCTATTCCATATTTGGCTTAAGGAACTTTATGTGTGCTCATTTCAATCTCTGGTTTTATGCAGCACCCCAACTCACCTTTCCCCTTAAGCAAGCATAAGTTGGTTTTCTAAATTTGAGACCCTGTTCTGTTCTGTAATTCAGTTCCTGTGTAGCCAAGTTTACATTCCGTGTATTACTGATATCTTATGATGTTTCTTTTTCTGTGTGACTTACTTCAGTTAGAATCATCATACCTGAATCCACTCATTGTGCTGCTAAGGGCCTGATGACACAGATTTCATTGCTGAGTGATATTGCTTTGTAAGTAAATACCACAACTTCTTTATCCATTTTTCACTTTCTGCGATGTTGAAATTGTACTGTAAACGAGGTTCTTGTAAACAGAGCCGTTCCAAACTTTGGGGTGGCTGTGTCTTTTTGATTTTAATTTCCCTAAGCTATAGGACCATAAGTGGAAGTGCCCTAGGTTCTGTTGCTTTGTTTTTTAGATGTTTCAGGAAACACCATACACTTCTCCCGAGTGGTTGTTGGCAATTTACATCCCGCCCATCAGCATAACAAGGCTCCCAGTTCTCCATGGCCTGTCCTGCCTTTCCGGATTTTACACTTTTTTCAGATGGCCCTTTTGACCGGGGGGAAGTGAGACTTCATTGTAGTGCAGATTTCCTTTGCAAGCTTGCTTGGTTGGCCAAAAAGGGCGTATGCGTTTTTTCCTGAATATATTCAGGAAAAAACGCATACGCCCTTTTTGGCCAAGTGCATCATTGTGGACGTTCTGCCTCTTTTCCTATGCTTTCAATGCAATTCCAGTCTACCTCCTGAAATCGGTTTCCTGCAATTCTGCCCCGCTTTCAAGTCCTCTTGGCAGCCTTACTTCAGTCTATTTTTGGACGATAGCTGTCATTTATAACTCTGCAGGTTTGTGAATTACAGTGCCCCTGAGCTCCTTTGTTCAACTCGCTTTCTTTTGAGCTGGCCGCAACACCGCAGGATGGCTTCAGGCCCTAATCTGGTTCCGGCACGGCACGCTGAGCCTTTGGTTAATTCCTATTCCTGGTGGGAAATGAGAGTTAAATTTGCCCGTCCAGACACCTCCAGCTAGCCTCTCATTGGTTCTCGCTATTCCTGTTCATCTTCCGCAGAAATTGCAAACTGGGCCAAACAGGAGGTTAAAGGGACTGACTCTCCAAGTGGGGAGAGTGTTAGTAAAGCGTCTGGAATGTTGCACCCGAGTACCAGGGGAGGAAAACTGAGACATATTTGAACACGTCTCCCGATCACATGGTTGATCATACTTGGGTTCCACATGCATGTCTTAGCTGAAGGAAGAATACCTTAAACCTGGAGAGTTGAGACCCGTGTAATGGGTACCATGCAATATGACTTCAAAGGGTCTTCATTTGCTCACCGAACCTCTCCAATCCTATCACTGCTGCGTTTATGCCCCTGTACACATGCTTGATTCTCTTTCGGAGACATAGCAATCCATAGGTTTTAAGATACTTACTAGTCAGGTACATTCTTAGGCGTTTAATATGCGGTGTTGAGTCCATTTCGTTGAGCAAGGAGTAGCTCTTGTCTATTCCATATTTGACTTAAGGAACTTTATCTGTGCTCATTTCAATCTCTGGTTTTATGCAGCACCCCAACTCACCTTTACCCTTAAGCAAGCATAAGTTGTTTTTCTAAATTTGAGTCCCTGTTCTGTTCTGTAATTCAGTTCCTGTGTAGCCAAGTTTACATTCCGTGTATTACTGATATCTTATGATGTTTCTTTTTCTGTGTGACTTACTTCAGTTAGAATCATCATACCTGAATCCACTCATTGTGCTGCTAAGGGCCTGATGACACAGATTTCATTGCTGAGTGATATTGCTTTGTAAGTAAATACCACAACTTCTTTATCCATTTTTCACTTTCTGCGATGTTGAACTTGTACTGTAAACGAGGTTCTTGTAAACAGAGCCGTTCCAAACTTTGGGGTGGCTGTGTCTTTTTGATTTTAATTTCCCTAAGCTATAGGACCATAAGTGGAAGTGCCCTAGGTTCTGTTGCTTTGTTTTTTAGATGTTTCAGGAAACACCATACACTTCTCCCGAGTGGTTGTTGGCAATTTACATCCCGCCCATCAGCATAACAAGGCTCCCAGTTCTCCATGGCCTGTCCTGCCTTTCTGGATTTTACACTTTTTTGAGATGGCCCTTTTGACCGGGGGGAATTGAGACTTCATTGTAGTGCAGATTTCCTTTGCAAGCTTGCTTGGTTGGCCAAAAAGGGCGTATGCGTTTTTTCCTGAATATATTCAGGAAAAAACGCATACGCCCTTTTTGGCCAAGTGCATCATTGTGGACGTTCTGCCTCTTTTCCTATGCTTTCAATGCAATTGCAGTCTACCTCCTGAAATCGGTTTCCTGCAATTCTGCCCCGCTTTCAAGTCCTCTTGGCAGCCTTACTTCAGTCTATTTTTGGACGATAGCTGTCATTTATAACTCTGCAGGTTTGTGAATTACAGTGCCCCTGAGCTCCTTTCTTCAACTCGCTTTCTTTTGAGCTGGCCGCAACACCGCAGGATGGCTTCAGGCCCTAATCTGGTTCTGGTACGGCACGCTGAGCCTTTGGTTATTTCCTCTTCCTGGTGGGAAATGAGAGTTAAATTTGCCCGTCCAGACACCTTCAGCTAGCCTCTCATTGGTTCTCGCTATTCCTGTTCATCTTCCGCAGAAATTGCAAACTGGGCCAAACAGGAGGTTAAAGGGACTGACGCTCCAAGTGGGGAGAGTGTTAGTAAAGCGTCTGGAATGTTGCACCCGAGTACCAGGGGAGGAAAACTGAGACATATTTGAACACGTCTCCCGATCACATGGTTGATCATACTCTAGGTTCCACATGCATGTTTTAGCTGAAGGAAGAATACCTTAAACCTGGAGAGTTGAGACCCGTGTAATGCGTACCATGCAATATGACTTCAAAGGGTCTTCATTTGCTCACCGAACCTCTCCAATCCTATCACTGCTGCGTTTATGCCCCTGTACACATGCTTGATTCTCTTTTGGAGACATAGCAATCCATAGGTTTTCCGATACTTACTAGTCAGGTACATTCTTAGGCGTTTAATATGCGGTGTTGAGTCCATTTCTTTGAGCAAGGAGTAGCTCTTGTCTATTCCATATTTGACTTAAGGAACTTTATCTGTGCTCATTTCAATCTCTGGTTTTATGCAGCACCCCAACTCACCTTTCCCCTTAAGCAAGCATAAGTTGGTTTTCTAAATTTGAGACCCTGTTCTGTTCTGGAATGCAGTTCCTGTGTAGCCAAGTTTACATTCCGTGTATTAGTGATATCTTATGATGTTTCTTTTTCTGTGTGACTTATTTCAGTTAGAATCATCGTACCTGAATCCACTCATTATGCTGCTACGGGGCTGATGACATAGATTTCATTGCTGAGTGATACTGCATTGTACGTAAGTACCACAAGTTCTTTATCCATTGTTCACTTTCTGCGATGTTGAACTTGTACTGTAAACGAGGTTCTTGTAAACAGAGGCGTCCCAAACTTTGGGGTGGCTGTGTCTTTTTGATTTTAATTTCCCTAAGCTATAGGACCATAAGTGGCAGTGCCCTAGGCTCTGTTGCTTTGTTTTTTAGATGTTTCAGGAAACACCATACACTTCTCCCGAGTGTCTGTTGGCAATTTACATCCCGCCCATCAGCATAACAAGGCTCCCAGTTCTCCATGGCCTGTCCTGCCTTTCTGGATTTTACACTTTTTTCAGATGGCCCTTTTGACCGGGGGGAAGTGAGACTTCATTGTAGTGCAGATTTCCTTTGCAAGCTTGCTTGGTTGGCCAAAATGGGCGTATGCGTTTTTTCCTGAATATATTCAGGAAAAAACGCATACGCCCTTTTTGGCCAAGTGCATCATTGTGGACGTTCTGCCTCTTTTCCTATGCTTTCAATGCAATTCCAGTCTACCTCCTGAAATCGGTTTCCTGCAATTCTGCCCCGCTTTCAAGTCCTCTTGGCAGCCTTACTTCAGTCTATTTTTGGACGATAGCTGTCATTTATAACTCTGCAGGTTTGTGAATTACAGTGCCCCTGGGCTCCTTTCTTCTACTCGCTTTCTTTTGAGCTGGCCGCAACACCGCAGGATGGCTTCAGGCCCTAATCTGGTTCCGGTACGGCACGCTGAGCCTTTGGTTATTTCCTCTTCCTGGTGGGAAATGAGAGTTAAATTTGCCCGTCCAGACACCTCCAGCTAGCCTCTCATTGGTTCTCGCTATTCCTGTTCATCTTCCGCAGAAATTGCAAACTGGGCCAAACAGGAGGTTAAAGGCGCTGACACTCCAAGTGGGGAGAGTGTTAGTAAAGCGTCTGGAATGTTGCACCCGAGTACCAGGGGAGGAAAACTGAGACATATTTGAACACGTCTCCCGTTCACATGGTTGATCATACTTGGGTTCCACATGCATGTTTTAGCTGAAGGAAGAATACCTTAAACCTGGAGAGTTGAGACCCGTGTAATGGGTACCATGCAATATGACTTCAAAGGGTCTTCATTTGCTCACCGAACCTCTCCAATCCTATCACTGCTGCGTTTATGCCCCTGTACACACGCTTGATTCTCTTTTGGAGACATAGCAATCCATAGGTTTTAAGATACTTACTAGTCAGGTACATTCTTAGGCGTTTAATATGGGGTGTTGAGTCCATTTCGTTGAGCAAGGAGTAGCTCTTGTCTATTCCATATTTGGCTTAAGGAACTTTATCTGTGCTCATTTCAATCTCTGGTTTTATGCAGCACCCCAACTCACCTTTCCCCTTAAGCAAGCATAAGTTGCTTTTCTAAATTTGAGACACTGTTCTGTTCTGTAATTCAGTTCCTGTGTAGCCAAGTTTACATTCCGTGTATTAGTGATATCTTATGATGTTTCTTTTTCTGTGTGACTTATTTCAGTTAGAATCATCGTACCTGAATCCACTCATTGTGCTGCTAAGGGCCTGATGACACAGATTTCATTGCTGAGTGATATTGCTTTGTAAGTAAATACCACAACTTCTTTATCCATTTGTCACTTTCTGCGATGTTGAACTTGTACTGTAAACGAGGTTCTTGTAAACAGAGCCATTCCAAACTTTGGGGTGGCTGTGTCTTTTTGATTTTAATTTCCCTAAGCTATAGGACCATAAGTGGAAGTGCCCTAGGTTCTGTTGCTTTGTTTTTTAGATGTTTCAGGAAACACCATACACTTCTCCCGAGTGGTTGTTGGCAATTTACATCCCGCCCATCAGCATAACAAGGCTCCCAGTTCTCCATGGCCTGTCTTGTCTTTCTGGATTTTACACTTTTTTCAGATGGCCCTTTTGACCGGGGGGAAGTGAGACTTCATTGTAGTGCAGATTTCCTTTGCAAGCTTGCTTGGTTGGCCAAAAAGGGCGTATGCGTTTTTTCCTGAATATATTCAGGAAAAAACGCATACGCCCTTTTTGGCCAAGTGCATCATTGTGGACGTTCTGCCTCTTTTCCTATGCTTTCAATGCAATTCCAGTCTACCTCCTGAAATCGGTTTCCTGCAATTCTGCCCCGCTTTCAAGTCCTCTTGGCAGCCTTACTTCAGTCTATTTTTGGACGATAGCTGTCATTTATAAGTCTGCAGGTTTGTGAATTACAGTGCCCCTGAGCTCCTTTCTTCAACTCGCTTTCTTGTGACCTGGCCGCAACACCGCAGGATGGCTTCAGGCCCTAATCTGGTTCTGGCATGGCACGCTGAGCCTTTGGTTAATTCCTCTTCCTGGTGAGAAATGAGAGTTAAATTTGCCCGTCCAGACACCTCCAGCTAGTCTCTCATTGGTTCTCGCTATTCCTGTTCATCTTCCGCAGAAATTGCAAACTGGGCCAAACAGGAGGTTAAAGGGACTGACTCTCCAAGTCGGGAGAGTGTTAGTAAAGCGTCTGGAATGTTGCACCCGAGTACCAGGGGAGGAAAACTGAGACATATTTGAACACGTCTCCCGATCACATGGTTGATCATACTCTAGGTTCCACATGCATGTTTTAGCTGAAGGAAGAATACCTTAAACCTGGAGAGTTGAGACCCGTGTAATGCGTACCATGCAATATGACTTCAAAGGGTCTTCATTTGCTCACCGAACCTCTCCAATCCTATCACTGCTGCGTTTATGCCCCTGTACACATGCTTGATTCTCTTTTGGAGACATAGCAATCCATAAGTTTTCCGATAATTACTAGTCAGGTACATTCTTAGGCGTTTAATATGCGGTGTTGAGTCCATTTCTTTGAGCAAGGAGTAGCTCTTGTCTATTCCATATTTGACTTAAGGAACTTTATCTGTGCTCATTTCAATCTCTGGTTTTATGCAGCACCCCAACTCACCTTTCCCCTTAAGCAAGCATAAGTTGGTTTTCTAAATTTGAGACCCTGTTCTGTTCTGGAATGCAGTTCCTGTGTAGCCAAGTTTACATTCCGTGTATTAGTGATATCTTATGATGTTTCTTTTTCTGTGTGACTTATTTCAGTTAGAATCATCGTACCTGAATCCACTCATTATGCTGCTACGGGCCTGATGACATAGATTTCATTGCTGAGTGATACTGCATTGTACGTAAGTACCACAAGTTCTTTATCCATTTTTCACTTTCTGCGATGTTGAACTTGTACTGTAAACGAGGTTCTTGTAAACAGAGGCGTCCCAAACATTGGGGTGGCTGTGTCTTTTTGATTTTAATTTCCCTAAGCTATAGGACCATAAGTGGCAGTGCCCTAGGCTCTGTTGCTTTGTTTTTTAGATGTTTCAGGAAA